>NC_080091.1:60190728-60549895 GCF_950005125.1 Chionomys nivalis
AAACAATATTACATATTCATCATCTCTATCTGCCTATCTTTCTGTCTGTCTGTCCATCTGTCTGTCTGTCTGTGTATGTGTGTATGATGAAAAAGAGTGGTGTATCTTTCTAAAATAGTTAAATTTTCTCTATGCTAATAAGTTTAATTCACCAAAGACTATAATATCTATGACTATGAGAGCAAATCATGCATTCACAGTACTTTATATCAATATATAATGCCAAAGAAAAACTGACAAACACCTATTTTAAAAAGAAATCTATATTTGTGACTATGTGTATGCTATATAATTTAATACGAGGGTACAAATGTGTCAGGGTCCATGTGTAGATGTCAGAGGATTACTTCAGAAATTTTTCTTTATTTCTTTTATGATTCTGAGTATCTCTTCTTGTTCCTACTGTTGATTTCTATTCTCTATGGTAACAGCAAGGGGATTTCTTGTGGATTGCTTATATCTTCCTCCCATCCAAAATTAGACATGATGGAAATATAGATATGTGCTACTGTATCTGTGTTTTATAAGCATTCTGGGTGTTCAAAGTCAGGTTATCAGATTCCACTAGAAGCATTTTGTACACTAAGCGATATACCAACTTGAAAGAAATATTTTACAAAAAAAAAGAACTTTTTTCCAAAGCATTAATTTAACAGGCACACTAAAACCCATCAATATACACATAAATGAACACTACAGTAACAAGACGGAACAAATAAACTTTTATAGACTAATATGAGTAAACCATAAATAGAATTATAGTATTGGCTTTGCAAAATCTATCTTCCTCTAATTTTATTTAATTAGTTAAAACTTTCTTTATATTTAATCATTTTATGTATATAAGTGTTTACCTTCACGTAAGTATGTGCACCATGTTTTTGCTGCTTACAGAAGTCAATAGACGGTATAAATTCCTTGAAACAAGAGTTATGGATTGCTTTGAGAAAGCAAGTGCTATTTACCATTGAGTCATCTCCCTAATATCTCTACACCAAAATTTAAAATACCAGATTACGTTTCCTTGAACTAGCTGGGTGGTATTCCATACCTATATTCCAAGTAGTTGGGGGTGAACCAGCCTAGTCTAAGTAGTGAGTTCCAAGAGAGGCTCCAAAGTTACACAGAGAACTCTGTCTGGAAAAACAAAAACAAACAAACCAGGAAAAATATTGCCTAGACCTAGATGTAAGTGAAAACTTTATTCACAACTTTCCTCATCAATCCTCTGGCATATATTGGTTTGCAAGGAAAATATATACTTCTAAGTGCTGACATTAATATGTCAGAAAGAATACACATAAATAACACAATGATGCAACTTAAAACTTTGAAAAAAAAGAACAAGGAAAAAACAAATCCTCTTCTGAAGAAATAATAAAATTCAGAACATAAATCAACTGATTAGAAAAACAATACCAAAAATCTTCAAGTCTAAAATCCAGGGTTCTGATCTATAAAGAAGATTGACAGACACTTGGCAGAAGTACCCAAAAGAAAAGGAGGTCCCACATTAATAGGATCAGGAATGAACAGGGAAACATTAAAACAGATTCCATAGGATTTCAGAATATTATCAAGGAATAATTTTAAAAACCTTAACTATATGATAGGGCATCTCTTGAGTATATTCCCAAGAGTGGTATTGCTGGGTGCACGGGTAGGTTGATCCCGAATTTCCTGAGAAACCACCACACTGCTTTCCAAAGTGGTTGCACAAGTTTGCATTCCCACCAGCAATGGATGAGTATACCCCTTTCTCCACAACCTCTCCATCAGAGGCTATCATTGGTGTTTTTTATTTTAGCCATTCTGACAGGTGTAAAATGGTATCTTAATGTTGTCTTGATTTGCATTTCCCTGATCGCTAAGGAAGTTGAGCATGATCTTAAAAGTGTCTTTTGGCCATTTGAACTTCTTCTGTGGAGAATTCTCTGTTCAGCTCAGAGCCCCATTTTATAATTGGGTTGATTTGCCTTTTACGGTATAGTTTCTTGAGTTCTTTATATATTTTGGAGATCAGACCTTTGTCAGTTGCGGGATTGGTGAAGATCTTCTCCCAGTCAGTGGGTTGCCTTTTTTGTCTTAGTGACAGTGTCCTTTGCTTTACAGAAGCTTCTCAGTCTCAGGAGGTCCCATTTGTTCAATGATGCCCTTAGTGTCTGTGCTGCTGGGGTTATACATAGGAAGTGGTCTCCTGTGCCCATGTGTTGTAGAGTACTTCCCACTTTAACTAGTATATGCTCAACTATGTTCATAACAGCATTGTTTGTAATATCCAGAACCTAGAAACAACCTAGATGCCCTTCAATGGAAGAATGGATGAAGAAAGTATGGAATATATACATATTAGAGTACTACTCAGCAGTAAAAAACAATGACTTCTTGAATTTTGCATACAAATGGATGGAAATAGAAAACACTATCTTGAGTGTGGTAAGCCAGACCCAAAAAGGGGAACATGGAATGTACTCACTCATATTTGGTTTCTAGCCATAAATAAAGGACATTGAGCCTATAATTCGTGATCCTAGTGAAGCTAAATAAGAAGGCAAACCCAAAAAAAAAACATATAAGCATCCTCCTGAATATTAACCTCCATCAGGCGATGAAAGGAGACAGAGACAGAGACCCACATTGGAGCACCGGACTGAAATCTCAATGTCCAAATCAGGAGCAGAAGGAGAGAGAGCACGAGCAAGGAACTCAGGACCGCGTGAGGGGTGCATCCACACACTGAGACAATGGGAATGTTCTATCGGGAACTTACCAAGGCCAGCTGGCCCAGGTCTGAAAAAGCATGGGATAAAACCGGACTCGCTGAACATAGCGGACAATGAGGACTACTTAGAACTCAAGAACAATGGCAATGGGTTTTTGATCCTACTGAACGTACTGGCTTTGTGGGAGCCTAGGCAGTTTGGATGCTCACCTTACTATACCTGGATGGAGGTGGGTGGTCCTTAAACTTCCTTCAAGGCAGGGAACCCTGATTGCTCTTTGGGCTGAGGAGGGAGGGAGACTTGATCAGGGGAGGGGGAGGGAAATGGGAGGCAGTGGTGGGGAAGAGGCAGAAATCTTTAAGAAATAAAATAAATTAATTAATTAAAAAACCTTAACTATATAGATTAGAAAACTTAAAGAGATGGATGAACTTCTAGATTCAGCTAAACTACTAAAATTAAATCAAGAATAAGTCAGCAACTTAAACAGACCCATAACAAAAGCAAAGATTTAAACAGTAATAAAAAGCCTTTCAAATAAAATATTAGGAAGCCAAATTGAGTAATGGCAAAATTCTATCAAATGCTACTTCCAAAGAAGTTCTATGGCCATTCCTTCTTAAACTATTCAAAGAAGGTAAGCATAATGAATGCTCCCAAATGCTTTCTACAATGCCAGTTTCATTCTAATATTGAACCAGTAGAGAGAAAACAAAACAGTATACAGGTCAACGCCCTTCTTAAGCATAGACTTAAAAATGCTCAATAAAATACCTGTAAATGGAATACATACATTTATGTTGTGCTCAGAGTGCTAGAGCTGCAAGACAAGGGAAGAAATATCAAGTGATACAAAATAAAAGGAATTAAAGTATGATTACTTGCAGATTGCACATACTTTGGAAATTCTGATAATTGTATCAGAAATTTTCTAGAAATGATGAATTCATCAATGTAAAATGGCACAGAAACAACTTGACACTTCCTCCTTTCTGCTTGAATGTATATATGATGGAGGTGGGTCTTGTATTAATCTGTTGCTTTCATTGGTTAATTAATAAAGAAACTGCCTAGGCCCATTTGATAGGCCAACCCTTAGGTGGGTGGAGTAAACAGAAGAGAATGTTGGGAGAAAGAAGCTGAGTCAGGGAGTCGCCATGATTCTCCCATTCCAGACTGACACATGTTAAGATCTTTCCTGGTAAGCCAGCTCATGGTGCTACACAGAATATTAAAAATGGGTTAGATCAATATGTAAGAGCTAGCCAATAAGAGGCTGGAGCTAATGGGCCAAACAGTGTTTAAAAGAATATAGTTTTCATGTAATTATTTCGGGGCATAAGCTAGCCATGCGGGCGGCTGGGTGCCGGGGACACAGCCCTGCCGCTCTTATTACAACATATATATCTTTACCCAGCATCCAAACTGAGATGCATCTACCTACGAGACTGATTCACCAGAAAGGCATTAGTATTGGAGTTTAGAGCCTTGTGTTTATAAAATTCTTTGTTAGAATACCCATCATTTCTCTTGGCAGTTAAAATTTTCTTTTAATTAGAACAAAGTAAGACCATCAGGAATATGCCTTCTGTTTGACTGTGTGGCAAATGTCTGTGTTCTGAACCGTACACTCTCATGTCCCTTCACCAGTTTTTATATGACCTTAGGATAACAAACTTACTCCCCCATTATGTCTTTTATCTTTTGCTTTCATCTCTGTCCTTTCTTGTTCCATGTAGCTAACCAATATTTAATTGCTTTTTACCTTAAAAACAAAAGAAATACTAATTTTAATGACTTTTCAGTTGTCCTTCAACACCTTATGTGACTTACTGATCCTGATTTTAGGTTCTAATAGTGTAACTGACATGAAAAGTTATCTTCTGATATATGTGATTGATTTTTCCATCAAAGATTAGCTCTTTAAAAAATGAAAGTGGTACTTTTCTTCATAATTTTACTCCATTTACATTTAATGATCTTACTCTCCTGTAGCCAAAACAAGAAGTTCTTCCTATGTCAAAATAAGGAATGGCACCTCAGCCATAATTATCCTTTCCATCATGATATACATTACCATACATCAAAGCTAGGCTTTTGTCAACACTGCTGCATATTTTAATTTAACATAGGCACTATGTTTTCATAACCTGTTCAGGCTACATTTTTTTCTATGTTCTGTTCAATATCAGGTTGAAAAAATGATGTTTTATACTTCTTATCCAGTCCTAAATTTTATATTAGTAGAATTCAGATGTTCATATTATATAACACTATCAAAGTAACATTTCATTGGAATCATTAATTATTTTTATTGTGCTATATTGCTGCTGTTTTGTTTTTAATTATTTATGTTTTGAGATTATAATCATGTATTTTACTTTTTTCATCTCCTTCTCTAATCCTCCCATATACTACTCCTTGTTTTCTTTCAAATTGATGGCTTCTTATTTTTTTATTATTACTATTATTATGATTATTATTATTTTGAAAATAGAATTTTATCTCACACAATAAATTCCAACCACAGTTTTCTTTCTCTCCATCCCTCCCAGCTCCACAATATCTGTTCTCTCCCTGAGATCTACTCCCTCTCCTTTTCCTCTTCAGAAAAGAGCAGACCTCCCAAAGGCCAAATAAGACAACTAAGAAGCAATAAATCAAGCCAAAAGCTCTCATTTCAAAGCTGGACAAGTCAACCCAATATGAGGAAAACAGAAATAAGCAGGCAAAAGTGTCCAAAACACACCTACTCCCACTGTTAGGAGTAACACAGAAAACACAAGGAAACAGTCAGAGCATATGCAGAGAACCTGGTGTAGACTCATGCAGGCCCTGTGCTTGATACTCCAGTCTCATGTGAGCCCTGGCTAGTTGAAATTGTTGACCATGTTCTCCTGATGTACTCCACCCTCTCTGAATTCTATTATCTTTCCTCCTCTATTCCAGGGTTTCCCCAATATTCAAGGTATCCAATGCATGTCTTGCTTGTGCAATTGTACCTTGAGGCTTCCTAACATCAGTTATATTATATCAAATGTAACACTCAGTCAACCCAATAAATGCTTAGTATTACAATGAAATTGATCTAAATTGAAACATATTGTTAGTAGAGATTTGGTGTCACTATATGATAAAATTACCAAACATGCATGCAAATATGGGAGTAAATATACATAGAACAAAGTTTGGGCCAATTGAAGCATTGCTACAATTTGAATTATATTTGTCTCTGCTCTCTATTTTTAAGGCCTACTTAAGAAAGATTATTAAACTTTTCAAATTTTAGCCTTTTAAACGAACACTAGTGCTTACAGACTCCTTCCCAGGGTGATATCTCAAAAGGCAATCACCATGGCAATCTACTACATCTTAAAACTCTTTTCTTCTGTTAAATTTCAGGCATCTTTTTAGTCTTAAAATATTTTTCAAGGTTATTCTCTAAAACCTTAAAGAAGAGGTGCATCTCAGAACAATCGACTGCTTCTTTCCAAAATGCCCTTTATATCAATTTCTTAAGATGAGAAGAAGGTGGCTTCGAAGGGAATATTTTATGCATTTTCAATCACCTTTTTAAATGAATAGCTTCAGATATAGAGGTTTTTATAAAAGGGTGAACCTTAAAAGAAATCAGATATAACAATACAGAAACATCTTCAATTTTTTTCTAAAAAAGGAGACATATTAGGCAATTTAAATGATATATTCAGCAAATATTACTAAAATATTTTTATAATTCATAGAAGAAAATATTTAATACTATTATTTTTATATAATAAGAAATAATTTTCTATAGAGAATGAGAGGGTGACACAATTTCTATGCATTTTATCTGAATTGGACTCTTTGATGTGGCAGCTCACTATTCTGTAGCCTTGGGGAAATACTTTGTAATATGTTTATCTAGTAAAAAAGTCACATTTTCCACTAAATATGTTACTTAAGACATTGGCAACATGGATATTTTATATTTAATTTTTATGTGTGAAACTATAAAATAAAAAATACAAAACGTGCTTTTAGTTATAAATCTTTTAGCTTTTCTCTTTCAATTTTAGCTGGTTATTTAATTAATGGATCTTAGATACATATTCTTACTTATTCAATTTTAAATACAGCTTCTCAATTCTTATTTAGTAAATATTTATGATAGTTTCCTGAAGTTATAAGAAGAATCATGTAGTGTTGTACTACAACTGATAATTTTTAAGACATGGATACAATGAACAATATTATTTTGCATGCACAAAGTAGTATGCATGTATATATATATATACATTAGAAAATAATATGATTTGACAAAGTGTTCATGAAAAATATTTCACATACTTGTTTCCTATATTTGACAATTACTCCTATGAAGTATATAGAGATACCATTAATAGGACTTTTTTGAATGACCTCATTTCAATTTCAATTTGCCTCGTAGTGCAGTATTACTGGAGCATTGACATTGCAATGTTAATCTTCTGTCCAGCAATTGTACAGAGAGCTGACTTCTGTTTTTCTGCGCCGTATTTACAAATTTATTTGCAGTTTTACTCCCGAGTTACTCACCAACCTTCACTTTTACTATTTTTCCCAGAGAGCTCACTTATGACTTAGAAAGTGTCCCTTATTTGTGATGTCCATCCATCAATGTGACCCCTGTACTCTGGTCCCCTGTTGGGCATCATTTCTTGGGGTCCCCCAATTTGTTCATCTGTACTTGGAGAGAGGAGGTAGGATTAAGAATAAACAAGAGATAACAGTTAGAGTCGGGAGGACATCAAATGAATACTGTGATCTCCCTCAAGTTTATTATTCAAAGTTCTTATATGACCAATTCAAAAAGAGGGGAAGGCAAAAGACTGCCTTACCATGAAGCAAAGTAATTTTCTCCACACATCCCCAAACATCAGGTAACCACACCATAGGTCAACATACCCTTGTGCCTAGGCAAAGCATCTGTTAACCACACATTAGGTTAAACATCCTGTCTTATAACCTTGAGGGAGCAAGAATAGGTCTGAAGTCTTTGATTCTTAGTCAAGGTGAAACATGTCCACTTCTGTGGGCCTCCACACATTGAATATTTACATACTTGTTTAACTATAGTATATTACTTATACATAAAATGATTTGGAAAACATTGTTCTATTTCTCAGAAAATTTATGTGTCATAAATATCACATTTTAATGGTCTAGTCTATTTTAGCTGTATAGAAAGATATGTCTACATATCGGAAATTTTAATATGTATCTTCATTAGTATTTAGGTTAAAATTTTCTTTGCTCTGTAAATATTTTTAACTTTTAAAAAGCATGTATTTTATTTTAATTAAAACTTATTACTGTTATCCTAACATTTCCAAGTTATCATTTTACCTACGACTTGTGATGAAGAGCAATAGGAATCTTTTGTTCTAATCATCATGAGTGAGGTCACTCATATCAACTCTTGACAAGATGAATTTCAGGTCTGCAGATCTACTGTGATGTTTTTCAGTTTAATTGCTGCTTAAGACTTAAGAATTTTTTTTTATAATGGATGATCAGTCATATTGTTTTTCCTATAACATATTAATTTGAGTTTCCTTCATTATTTCTTATGCAATTTTTCATTCTGTAGTATGTATCTTGAGTATTTATCTTTGCTCTAATTTTAACCCTATGAAAATTAAAACAAAATATTATTTAATAAGTTTTTTTTTACAAAATGAAGGTATGTAGCTGAAACATGAGAATGAAATTTTTTACAACAGTTTAAATATGTTTTGATTAATTTTAAAATGTCTGATTTACCTTCATTTATCTAGAACTCACCTTTCACAATTTCTTTCTTCCACACCTTGAGTTCCATTGTATTTTCTTCTTGTTGCAACTATTCCTTCACTTTGATGATCTTTTTAGTATTTCATTGATCTTTTCTCATAATATATATTTTTAAATAACTTGATTATTTAGAATATGATTAAAAAGTTATTTCTCCAGTATACAGAAAGATTTTGATGTTACTTTTAGATTTTTTAAAGCTTTCTTAATTTAGATATTATTGTTTCATTTATTTCCTTGATCCGTCTCTTTGCATGAGTAAAGTTAGAGATATGTTATATCAATATTGTTTCTCACTGATCAGCATTAATTATTTTTTTCTTTCTGTGCATAATTTTGTTTTGATTTCTTTTACTTTTAGTTCTCTTACCGATGATTTCAATATGTCTAATCATCTGTTAATAAAAATACTTTTTTTATTTCCTCAAAGCTCAAAGGACAGTGGTGCTGAGAGCAAAGTGGCCCATGTAGGCTAAGCTAAAGAGAGGAAAATAATATTAGTTAGAAGGAGGAAATTCTTGTGATATAATTGCAAGAATATGATTGTTTTTATCCTTGTTTAGAAACTAACTTAAATAGTTTTGAATGACTTCCATTTGTAGTAGGAGTTTCAAGACAGTTTACCATCGACTCTCCAGAAGACATACTATAAATCACTCTTAGGCAGAACCATATAATAAAGGAGAAAACAAGTCAAAACAAATACAAAATATACATTTTGTGGAGAAAAAGAGCAACAGGGAATTTATTATCCCAAGGTTTGGGCTGAAAGTGATAAGGAAAAACTTGATAAAGACTAGGGTAAAGGGAATGGTTCCCTCAACAAAGACCCCACTTTTCTAAGCATTCAGCCTGTTAAAAGAAAACAAGCAAGGGATGAAAGAAAACCATTTATAGCAAAGGAAAGCAATACATCAAAGCTTATGCCAGTGCAATTCATGAGGTGGCCAGGCTCCATTCAAAGCAAGCAGTGGACCTTGGCATCAGCAGCCAAGTGGATGTGTCTTTAGAAGAGAGAAGGATGCAGGAGTAGAGAGCCTGTGGTCTTCTTCCACAAACATGGAAAACTACTGAAGCCAGGAATGTGGGAAGGAGACCCTCACTCAGTGTAGACATTTATAGGTCATTGTGTGAAATTGTGAAGCTGAGGTCTGGATTGCATTGGGGACTCCACAATTTTGGAGAACTCAGATCTGTGAATTATCTGCCAAGGAGAGAGGCAGAGAAGGATTGGAAAGAGTCCAAGAGAGATTGAAGTGTGTTACAACCAGTAAAGCTAAAGGGGTGTATCTGTTCAAGCTCTTAGATACCAGAGATACAGTACTAGAAGAATTGGTGGAGATACAGTACTCTGAAGAACTGGTGTTGCCTTGCTGCGTTTTGGTCCTTCTTTGATCCAGTATTTCCTCATTTGTGTCCTTATTCCTTTCTTTTGCAATATATATATATTCGGTGCCACTAAGAGTGCCCTATTTAGTTTTTGATGTTGATTTTACAGGGAGTTACAACTAGGACAATGCCTTTTGTCCCAGAAGAAATGATTTTTAAGCTCTGTTGTGATTGTAAAATACTATGAAGACTTTTAAGTTGGACTAAATTAACTTAGGTCTGCAATTTTGCAGTTTGACTAAATATATTTGCTAGGGTTAAAACCATCTAGGGCCCCAGAAATAGAAGGCATTATTTTGAATATACCCTTGTGTGCTCAAATATTTGAATTTTGACTCCTAGTTGATGGAGCTGTTTGGTCAGGATTGAGGGTATGGTTTTGTTTGGGGAGGAGTGTCACTGTGGAAGAGCTGCTTTCAGGCTTCAAAAACCCAAACCATTTATACTTCTCTCTCTGTCTCTCTCTTTCTGTCTCTCTCTCTTTCTACCTCTAGCTCTGTCTGCCTGTCCCCCTCCCTCTCTGTCTCTTTCTCTCTCTCTCTATGCCTGGAGTTTTTGAATCAGATGTAAGCTTTCAGAAATTGCTCCAATGCTTCACCTGCCTGATACACTTTCTGCCATGATGATTGTAGAATCTATTACATTCTGGAATTTTAAGTCCTAAATTAAATACTTTCTTTAATAATTAACCTTTGTTCAGTCTTGTTTATACAATCATTTTCAGGAGAGACTGTTTCACCAGGGATTTTCTAGCATTTTGTCTCTTGTAATGTTTTTGATTACTCTTTTAATGTTCTCTGAATCATAAATGCAGGAACTGTGATATAAATGTATCTGCTGAGGCTAGGAAAATACCCATTAATATTTATGTCTTAGTTCTAAAAGTTACGATTCTTTGCTTTATATATTTCCTATTTCATTCCCTACTGCATTGAGCATATTCTTACAATTCTTACATTCATTCATAGCATCCATGTTAAAATCCTTATAAAGCAACAAGATCAATTACGCCACAGTAGAACCTATTCTTAAAAACCCACCATTGTTCTATTCACTGATCTCATTTCCTCCTTTTTTTTCTAGTTTAATAATTTTGAATTAAAGATAAATGTTGTAAATGCTATGCCAAGAAAATAAATGTTATATATTATTTTTAAAGTGTTGTATCTTTTTACTTAGAAAATTATCCTCTGAATGTGCTTCATTTTGAGAATTTTATCCTAGACTGGAGTATGGACTTTATTCTGGGACTATTTTAGCCTTTTGCTAAGAAATGAGACTCCAGTGTTAGGCTTGAACTTATTAAATATTGATGAATTATTTAAACATCAGAAGACTTTTAGAATCTGAGTTCCACCATGACAGATGAACTCTTCCCCATCTTCTAGTTCTCCTTAGGTACATATATCACATTCTTATTCTTTGCAAGAATGGCTCCACAAGTCAGAGACATAAAAACATCTATATATGTTAGATATCTTTGTAGTCCTATAAGAAGGTTTCTTTTCCTATAATCTTTATAATCAGAGCACCACACCCTCTTCTCCCTGTACTATCCTTTTTATTAATACATTATTATTCTTTGAGAGTTATATACAATGTATTGACTATATTTATCCAGCACTACCTCCTTTCAACACCACACTAGCAATCCCAATCACATACCCTTCCTACCTTCATGTCCTTGCTTTATTATTATTAATATTAATTAATTAATCCATTTCTATTGCCCATATGTATATGGCTATGTGGTTATCAACTGGGACATGAGCGATCTACCAGTATACACCAACTACAGTCATATTTCCACACCCAAACAAGATCCAAGATAAGTGTCAGAGAGTATCGAGCCCTTTCTTATTCATCTTCCCGCTGATGACTCTGTTTATTGTTGATTTATCTTAAATTGTTCTTTTTCCAAAGGAGGCATAGTTATACCATAGTTTTTCTATTTCTAAAGGAGTTACAATTTTCCATTTGACGAGTATGTGCATTTTTATGATAGTCTGATTGGTATTAACCGTTTATTATCTGAACTATAGCAGCTAATTTATAATTGTGGCCAGGATATTGAATTTAGAGTCTAAGGAAAGATTGTTATATAACTTAAAATTGTGTCAAGTTGTTGAAATATATTAACTTATCATTAAAATATTATAATCCTTTAACATGAAAGCCAAAACAAAGGATTCTATTATTCCTATATTGTCAATAGAAAAGGAGAAAATAAAAAAGAATAAGATAAAAAGATTCTTGACAAGTTATGAATTCCTTCGTTTGTGGTTAGTTCAGCTGAGAAAATGAATGGGTTAATAGAAGAAACAGTAGTGCAAAAGAAAATTTATAGGGAATGTCTTGATAATAAATTAATTTCCCTATTAGGTATATGAAAAAAGACTGGCATAAATCTCAGGAATGTAAGATACATAGAACTCAGAAGTCAGTGAAGATGGTTTCAGGATATTACGTTCTGTATTTTAAGACATAACAGATTTTAAAAGATAGTTCTGGTGCTTATATAAGTTATTTTGTATACCAACACAAGTTATAAGTAGCTTTCTTTTATATCTTTTAGGAAAGGAATGAAGAAATGCAAATTTCCAAATCTGGATTTCAGCATTACAAGGATATCTGACTTTGGATGACTGCAATGAATTCCTATGTTTTGAAAGATAGGCAAGTAGTGCTAAATTATGAGTTTCTAACACTTTAATTTTCTAATATTTTAAAATTCAAAGTCTCTATTATCATAATTAAAATTTGTGTTATAGAATAATGTTAGCAATTTGACAAACAGAAGACTTTGAAAATAAAATTTGTGTGAGTAACTGACAAAACAGGGAGCCTGTCTTCAAACCATCATGAAATGGAGAGGTCAAAACATTTGCTATGCATTGCTATACACTGAGTTTTATGTATTATAAAATCAAGAGGGAATATATTTAGCTATCAGAGGTAGAGGGGAGATTCAATTTTTAATGGTATCTTACCTCGTCAAAAGACAAAAATGCATTCCATTCGTGTGGCAAATGCAGACACCAGTTGAGCACAGCAGTCCTTAGAAAACTATTTTATTTGTGAAACCTCATGCTGTCCAGAATGCTGGTTAAAATCTCAACATTGTTACCTACCCCCTCGGTCTTAACATAAAATGAGTTATATTACCAATTCAGATAAACATAAATAAACATAAAATATATGAAATGTATTAGCTCTCTGGTGTGTTCCTATCTACCCCATTTCCTAAACATGATCATGATGGCTAGGAAGTGACAAAAACTCTTAAAATATTTTCTGTGTGATGGAATTTGTATGCTACTTGTTAAGTACTAGTTTATTTTTGATGAAGATATATCTAAATTTAATTATTTCTCAAAATAAGAAACTTTTGAAATTGGTAATTTTAGCACAAGTATTACAGCGTAGTATTACTTAACATAATACACATATTTCCTGTTAATTTTCTTTCTTTTAAAAGTATTCTTCGATTTTATTTCCACCCAAATCAATGCTTTCACCCTTGTCTTGGGCTTAGCATAATGAGCTTTGAATAAGTGTCCCTAGTCAAGTAACATCATTTCAAGTAAGTAAAGCGAGAATCTAATTTTAGCTGCAGTAGAACTGGTATAGTGAACTTGAAAGTGTTATGGAACTCCCATTGACTTATTTCATGACCTGCAAATTGGATGCAGCAGATTCTTTCTCTCTCTTGATGGTATGTGGTGTAGTTACTACACTATTTGAACAGGCCTATATAATACTAAGGAGCTATGTTCTGCTCCAAAGCAGCGAGCATATACAACATCAGGCCTCAGGTTACACCTGCACCCTCCAACATCATTCATGGTCCACTTTATGTGGATTTGTTGCTTCTCCTCAGTCTACATGAACTTAAAATCCTCTTTTAATATGATTCTTGTTTCCTTTTAAATTTCCCTCTCATAAAACATGCACTTTATGATAAGATTGGCAAGCCCTAGATAAATTGTAATTTTATTAAAATATCAATTCTAGAGATTGTTTAAAAGTCAGCAAGGGGTTAAAATTATTTGACTCAAAGTGAAAACATTTAATTTCAGAGGAAATATGGTATAAATTAGTAATTTCTACCTTCTAAGCTATATTGTGGGAAAATTTTACCTTTAAACGTGTTATTTTGTAATAAACATATTCCTATTCGTCCCTTTGGAATAAGAGCTCTTCTTTGTTTTACTCCTACCATTTTTTATGCTCCATACACATCACATAATTTACTCTTCAATTTCTACTATTGTCATTTTATTTACTAGTTAAATGTGCAAGCAGAGGTTAGGTAACACAATTTAGAGATGATGCTTACCTCTGCTTTTTTCCTCTTGTCTACAGATACATCTCTTTGACATTGTATTATCAAGTTCATTGAACATAATAAACAGTTTAATCAGAGCATCTCTTGTTCCCTTTCTTTGTTCACATTCTCTATAATTAGAATGAAAAGTGTGTAGATTTGATGAGGCTATAGCTTAGGGAATATTTTGCACTTGTGAAACATTGGATTCAAGTTAAAGACAGTTTCAAGACATTGCCATTGTGTGTGAACACTAGTTCAGTCACACTAAAGACAATTTAATCAGTTGGTTTAGTGCTTTCTGCTTAGATATAAAAATGACTGTGTTTTACCTAAATTAATTTTGCTTATATACTAAATTCAAATATAACTTAAATAATCCTTGACTTTAATAATACTCTAAGCTATCTCAAAACAAGTTTAAAAAGAATAAAGTTTTGTAAATTATTTCTTGAATAATTATAGTGCCCTACATAACTTTTAAGCTCAGAAAAGAAGTGTTAGAGAATTGGGTCTAGGAGGCAGTTAATAATGTCATAGAAAACCCAATAAATTATGTTTGCTTCCGTCTCTTTTTCTATCTTCAGATGTCTGGCATCCAACATGATGCCCATATACTTTATTTCTTGAGATACCTTTGCTATGAATTCATGCATGCGGCAGAATTCCAGTCTAGGCTCCCTTGGAACATATCCACATCTAGCTTGATCACGAGGCACCTGTACTCCACTTCAAACTTCCAGGAAATCTCTTCAACTTAGAGCATTATACACTTGCATGAAATAGCAAATTAGAAGATGATTGTTGGAGTTACAGAGAAAATTGATAAACCAACCTTCTGAAATCAGAGATACAATCTTCTGTATGTGGTATAAAAATGTCTAACTTGCAAAAGTGATGAGTTCAGCAGATGGTGATAGAATGTGTCATGACCATGAAGAATCCATATCTTTAACAGTTTGCCAAACATATGAGGAGTCAGAAAGATTAATCATAATCTTTAATATAAATTTATCCTGCAGCAAGGCTTGCCATCTACATTCCATCTCATACTTTTAACTTTAACTAAGATAAAAGAAATAGAGAAATAGGTAATTATTGGCTAATGAGAATTTTTGGGTTCTGTGATAGAAAAGATGTAATTTTATGGAAAATTCTAAATTCACTAACAGCCAAAGAATTTACTGGAAGTGCATGAGTATGCATAGCCGTTTGAGCATTCATTATCCTTGTGGGAGATATAGACTCTTGAGAATTCCTTTTCAAATTAGGTTACTTTTAAACAGAATATCAAACATAGAGCATCATAATAATGCTACCTGGTATCGGTGAAAATCACCTTCATTTATAAACTTACAGTGTCTTAGGAGAACCCTCACTTATGATCTTTGTAGAACAGAAACTAATATTATTTGAGCTTTGTGCCAAATAAAATCATTCAATATATATGATAAGAATTTCACATACAGGTCAAAGATAGGTGTCATTAAATGTCATTAGATACTACATATATTACCATTTACGCATTTTTTCAGGCGCATACATGCATAAAGTATACATCCAAGAAAAGTCCACTATATCTATGGGCTTAGAAATATCATAAATCCATATATGCAGTATGTATATATATATATATATATATGTATATGCATTAATGATCTTGTATATAGAGAGAAAATAATTTATTCTTATAAATTTTTTTTCCATTTATAGAAAATAGATTATCCTCACATCTATATCTTAATTGCAATTTTTCCTTCCTTTGCTCCTCCGTGTTCATCCATACCTTCCCTCCTGTCAGGATCCACAATAGAGACACATCCATTCTCCCACTTATATTTTAATAAATGAAAGATAAGACAAAATTTAAATACCTTTAATTTTGTTTTTAATTATTGTCTTGAGCCATTTTTCATCCAGTAGTGAATCGCTCAGTTTCCATCAGTTTGTAAGCTTTTCATTGTTTCTTTTTTTTTTCTTTATTTATTTATTTTTATTCTTTTTTAATTAAAATTTCCACCTGCTCCCCATTTCCCATTTCCCTCCCCTCCTCCCAAATATTGCCCTCCCCCCACTTCCCTCCCCCTATCCCCACTCCTCTTCTCCTCCCCCCACTCCATTCCCCCTCCCTCTCGATACTGAAGAGCAGTCCAAATTCCCTGCCCTGCGGGAAGACCAAGGTCCTTCTATCTACGTCCAGAAAGGTGACCCTATCCTATACTGATGAATATCTTGCATATCACCTTAGAACCTTCATCTGGCGATGGATCGAGGTAGAGACAGAGTCTCAATTTGGAGCAACGGTCTGAGCTCTTAAGGTCCAAATGAGGAGCAGAAGGAGGGAGAACATGAGCAAAAAATCAGGACCACGAGAGATGCACCCACCCACTGTGACAGTGGAACTGATTTATTGGGAGCCCACCAAGGCCAGCTGGTCTGGGACTGAATAAGCATGGGTTGATTCCGGACTCTCTGAGCATGGCGGTCAATGAAGACTGATGAGAAGCCAAGGACAATGGCACTAGGTTTCGATCCTAATACATGAACTGGCTTTGTGGGAGCTTAGCCTGTTTTCATTGTTTCTTTTGTTGTTGACCAAGCTTTAATCCATGATGGTCAGATAGGATTCAAGTTGTTGCATCAATTTCCTTGTATTTATCTGTTCAGACTTGCTTTGTATCTGGGTATTTTGGAGAAAGTTCGATGAGGTGCTGAAACGAAGGTATGTTCTTTTTTGTTTGGGTGAAATGTTTCATAAATACCTTTTAACTCTATTTGTCTTATAATGTCAAGTAGGTTCAGCATTTTACTTTTAAAATGTTTTGCTGGATGACCCATCTATTGATCCTGGGTATCCAAGATTTCTATTATCATTGAGGGCCAATATGTGACTTAAGCTGTAACAGTGCTTCTTTTATTAAATTGGTTGCCCTTGTGTTTGGTTCACAGATGTTAAGAATTCCAATTTCCTCCTTGTGGGGTTTTTCCTTTGATAAGTATTTAGTGTCCTTCACCAGATCTTATGATTAGTTTTAATTTGAAATCTATTTAGCCAGTTAAAAAAGTGACTCCCCGAGCTTTCTTCTTAGGTGCATTTGCTTGGAATAAATTTTTCCATCCTTTATCTTTTTTTTCTTTATTTTATTCTTTTTAAATTTAAATTTCCGCCTTCTCCCCTTTTCCCATTTCCTTCCCCCTCCTCCCACACATCGCCCCCTCTCCCCAGTCCTCTCTTCCTCCCCCCACTCCTCTCCCCCTCCCCCCACTCCATTTCCCCTCCCTCTAGGTACTGAAGAGCAGTCCAAATTCCCTGCCCTGTGGGAAGTCTAGGAAGGTGAGCATCCAAACAGGCTAGGCTCCCACAAAGCCAGTCTGTCTTTGATATTAATGTTCTTTGAGGAAGCTGGATATGTTAGATGAATGAATCCTATTTCCTAATCCATTTTTTTAGTCTGTGTTCTTTTTGAGGGTATTGAGCTCATCAATGTCGAGAGATATCAATGAGCTGCTTGGTGATACTTTTTATTTGGCTTTTGCTTATTTTTGCTGTGATAATTGTGTATGTGTGTGTGTGTGTGCGTGTGTGTGTGTGTGCGTGCGTGTGTTTCTTCTCTTTTTATTGGATGCCCTGGGGAAATTTATTGATTCGGTTTTGCTTGGTGTGATTAGAAGTTTGGGGGCTTTGTTGTTTATTTATTTTTTTAATCTACTAACAAATAAAAAGTAAATTCTGTTAGATTTTGGAGAATTCTTATCGAAAGGTATTCTTTAAAATTAAAATTTCTAATGCAAATGAGATAACAAACTTTTTAAAATAAAGACATGCAAATATTTAAACTTTTTTACTTTGAAAATTTATCCAAAAATAACACTACTCTATAATGATCTAATATTTTTATAACAAATTTACTGTATATGTAGTGACAAAGTATAGATTCTCAGCCAAAGGATCTGAAATTACATAAAGAAAACTGCTTGAATCTTTACTTTGTGACTACAACTTGTTATTTGAGATTTGTAAACAAACACAATAATACGTTGAGTATAAAAGGTTGTCATGAGAAAGACTGAAATAAAAAAAATAATGATATAGGCAAAACATAAACTCTAAATAATTTGGTTTAGTTACTGATAAGAATATTAAAATTTGTAATATTAATACTTGTTTCCAGACCACTATATTTAATTTTCTATATTAATTAAAATTTACCAGGCATGTAGCTCCATGCCTGCATTTTCTATAATCAGTGAACTAGTCAATATTGTGTTCTGCGCCACTTGAATTGTAAAATAATATTGCCATTGTCTTTAATTAAACAGGAAGATCCTGTCTCAGAAAAAAAAGGAAATAAATAAAAATAAAATATGAAAACAACCCTATAAAATATTTGATTTACATTCTTCTACTATCATTAATATTCCCCAAACATCATAGCTTTTGAAGTATTATCACTTTTGATATCCATAACTGTACATTCTAGATTACTTCTCAGTAAGCCCTCACAGTTACACAATTGGCTTTTAATAACCAAATAACCACACAATGCAAACTGTTTGAGTGCCTTAATTCTGTGAGGCTAATAAGTTTGTGTAGGGTAGCTTCAGTAAAATATCCTTAGGCATTTATTTAGATTGACTTTCTTTGAAATTGACACAGTATTAAGAAAAATTTTGTTTTATGAAATAATGATTTGACTTTACTCCATGCTCTCCGTAGGTGACGACAAAGTCTGAAACTCCAGGTCACTTTTCTTTCCTAGTAGCATAATTAAAGTACAGAAAACAAATGCTTAATTATTCCTCAATTCCCTTCAACTGAGAAAATGGTATATGTGATGAAATGTGACCGTCTTAGGATATTTAGAGCATGGACAGTAAGTAAGTAAGTAGTAAACAAAAGGAGTGATTGCTTTTGGATTATATTACTGGATGAGTTCCGAGCCATTAGTTTGACTCTCTAGATAGACATTGTGGGATAAACATTCTATCACTCACACTGATTTACAAGTCACATGCTTCCATAGGTGTGTACATAAAGCACTGTTTTCAGTCATCTGTTTTCAGCTCTTTAGTGCAACACTAGTATCCTGTATAACAGTACAGATATTCTCAGTTTTGCCTCACCTCTTCCTGCAACTAGAACTGAAATCAATGAAACAGCACAAAACCTCTGAGGGTCCTGTTGAGAGGATTTGTGCTTCTGTTTGTTAAAATCTGATGTTTACATATGGTTTAATTTCTTTCTCTTTTATTTTCTTTTAATTTCTTTCTTTTCATTTTGAATATATAAACTCTGGATATTTTTTTCTGGATATTTAATCCCTTCATATTTTCTATAGACTTAATTTATACAACCAAAAGAGGGCAGTGCTTCATCAACTATTCTTTTACTATCATACTTAATATTTATTTTAAAGACACTAAGAATCTATTGGGCACAAATTTTGATTTCAAGAGTGAAATTGTATTCAATATTAACAACTCTTGAATAAATATTTTAATTTTTGAGCTCTTAATCATGGTAGTGTTCTGTTTTAAAAAAAGAACATAAAATACTACATAATTTCAATTTGGGTATGTTCTGTGTGGATATAATAAGAATTCTCCATCATGTTTTCAATATTTATTTGATTCTCTATGAATCTCCCATTTTGTGTTGGGGTATAAAAGTGTATGGAAAATTAAACATTCAGAACTCAAAACTCAGAATTCAGTATCCTTTGAGTTGCCTTCTCGGTACTACCCTGTGTCTTAGTGTTTCTTTTTTATTTCTGTTCCTCATACCTAATATTTCAAATCCTCATGCCCTTACCCTGGAATATATGAATCTGCTATAGTTAGGCTCGGGACAGAAGTCACCACAATAATGTGGTTCACAAGAGGAACATTGTATCATTCCATCTCATATATAAGTGCTAGAACTCAGGGAGGAAGCTTTTAGAGCAGATCCTCTTTAGGCTACTGAATATGAAGCAATAGGCACTTACCTTTCATGTCTCAGGGGTCAGAAAGAGCAATAGAAATAGCCTCTGATTTGGAAGCCTGCTGGGAAACCTTGACAAACAATTGAAAAGAGGGCTTCTCACGCTTAGTGTTGGGATTTTGTTAGATAGTCTATGGCCCTTGTGTGAAGAAAATCCTTAGTCCACAAAGAAAAATTTTATCTCTATCTAGCATCTCTCTCTCTATATATAGAGAGAGTTCTCTATTAACTTCCATATATTACATGTATTTTAGGTGAATAGTTAATGACATACTTTCTTACAACTTTTCAGACATTCTAACATGATGGGGAAAGCAAATGAAGCCTATCCCTAGAAAAAGCAGTACAAGAAGGTAAGAACTGCTAGGAGCTGAAGACATAATCATAACCAGAAAATAATTCAAATAATCCAGCAATTGGTTATTCAATAGCAAACTTGTCAGCCTTGTTCTTATTTATAAACGTATCAATATAAAAATATATATAAATACATATATAAAACATAAAGTTATATTTGTATATAAATATAAAATAAAACCTACCTGATTCATATAATGTTGTGGTAGGTTTTAATTTTATACTTAATAACACACACAAACACACATACATCAGCTAAAACAAAGGAAAAATGCAATGAATTTGAAATAAATTTGGGACATGTAACAGCAAATGGCAGGCATCTAGGGAGGAAAGACATAAGAGGCACAGATTAGAGAGAGCATGGCAGAAGCCAAAATTGCTGAACACATAGTTCTATTGTGTTCAAGGAAAGGAATGGCTGCCTCTTAACTTGGAAGAGAGAAATGGATGGTGCCTAACAACTAGGAGATCTTTTGCTCCTCTATGGAACCAGCCTTCACGAAAATCCTTGCAAATCCTGAGCATTGTTTATGCCCAAAATCTGAGCTTTGTCTTTCAGTGAATAAACCCTTCCTTATGAAGGAGTTCTTAGATACTTTGCATTCCACCAATAGACTCTATCCTTATGATTATTATAAATACTTCCTCCCTAGGCTCTTATCCTGAGCTCAGTTTTACAGTCAAAATAACTCATTCTTGTTGTAAAGGTCACAGAGAAGTGTGCATTGAGAGGACATTTTAATGTAGTCATCCCAGAACTTTTGTTGTGATAATTGTCATGTGGAGTCCTTTTACAATTTTTTTCCTGTGCTTAAATGTGTAATATAATAAAATAGACCACAAAGTCAGTTTCTGGAAGTCTTTGACCTTGAACTTGCTATAGTTGTACAGAACTGACTCATTTTTCACCTCATGCTGATCATGTCTCTGCCCACTTAAATGCTTGCAGTAACTCGTAGATCAGAAATGCAAAAAAATATATTTTTAAATAAAAAGATATAAGGTAATTAAAAATAGTGTATATGAACATGTATCACTTACAACCATTCCTGAACTTTAAGTCTTGAACCATTTTTATAAGCATTAAAATCTCTAGTTTTTGAATCTGAGGACTATTAAAAATTGAAAAGTGAGTAAACAAAGGCATTGCAATTAATATTATTTTCAAGAATCACTATACAGAATCTAGTCAACTGATCAGGTGTTAGATGTTAAAATGATTTATTTTTTCTGTATGCGTGTTTTCCCTACATGTCTATCTGTGTACCACTTGTGTGTCTGGTACTCACAAAAGTCAAGGGAATTTCAGAGTCCCGGGGATCTGAAATTACAGAAGTCTGTGCTAAACCCTGTGGGTTCTGAGACTCCAATTTCAGTGCTCTGGGATATCAGTCAGTGTTCTTAATTTCTGGGCCATGTGTCCAGATCCTTTGAAGGTGATTTTAAAAGAATTCTCTAGTATTTTCTGCATAGGAAAATGATTTTAGAGAATTGAGTCAAACTGACATAAGAAAAGAAACTATTGTTTTATTGTTATTGCAGAGAATATATTCATAGGCATAAAAGTTAGAGAAAATATAGGATTAGTGAATTCCATCTCATTCTAGAACTAAGTAGTATAATCAGATGACATAAGAATAAATAACTATAGAAAGACCTGTTGTTTTAAGTTTTGTGTTTCCAAAAGAATTTGACAAAGAACATAATTTTCTATTTTAATTCTATTTGTTTTTCATACTGAACTGACCAAATAATTATTCACAAATATTTTATAGATGAAAATTTTAATATATGTTGAGCACTATGAACAACAAAATTTGTATAATTTTATAAAGAAAAGCTATAATATTTCAGAAATATTTTGTCTTATAAAATTTAGTAGGAAGGAAAATGTAATCCTTATATTTCATTACTTTTTCATTTATAATGAAATGTTTAAATAAATTTAAAAATTAGATAGGTCAAATAATTATGTAGGTATGCTTATCTTTGAAAAACAAGTGTATAAATATTCAGAAAATTTCAATGAATATTCTGTAAAATTATGTTTATAGTACTGGGCATATAATTCAGTATATACAAAGCAGAAACCGTATTTTAAAGAGAAAATTTTATTTCTGGTACCTTGTTAAAATCTTTGTTTATAAATTTAAAAATAATTCTAGGGGTCCTTTAGAGCAAGCACATCTTAAATATTAACTCAGGAAATGGATGTAGGAAGATTTCTGTAAATTCAAACCAGTATATTCTACTAGCAATTTATCGGGCAGCCAGTAATACATGAAGAGTCCCTGTCTTAGAAACCAAAACAAATAATAATACTAGGATAATCTGATAGTTTGCTTTTTATAGAACAGCTTGTTTAACCAAAGTTTTTGTGAAATAACAACAAAATAATTCTTTGTATATCATTTACCAAATTGTAAAGATAGGTTCAAAACGAAAAAGATGTTTTGCATAAACTTGGTTCTCTCCTCAGCCTCACATTTTATTGTACTTCTTCCTTCACTCCTGAGTTTTCTGAGTTCTCCATCTTCATCGTAAACTGCTTCAGTCTGCAATATTCCAAAAGAAGAATTTCATTCAGTTGTAAAAAAGGAAACCTCCCTGTAATCTAGATTTATTTTCCGTTGTCTTTAGATCTCAAAGAGGAGGATGCATATGGATGAGAACTTGGCAACTAATATTTAGTGAGCTCTGACTATATGTCAGGCACTCATTAACTCTTTGGTTCACTATAACAGGCTCGTGAGGTGGATCCTACCATATTATTATCACCACATTAAAACAAACTGTTAGACTCCAATAGTAGTCACTTGTCCAAGGTGACAAGACCAGTAATTGGCAAATAACCCTTTCAATGTATTATATTCTTAGTAATCTCTTATGTCTGTTAAAGTAGTGGTAGTCTTTGGTACTGCTGTTCTTTGTGTTCAGAATAAGGCCTGATATAGTAATACTGAATATATATTTAATTGATGTTTGCACTCTGTAACGTTGCATATGTAGACAACATAGATATATTTAATTATACATTTGTGTTATAAACCAGATCAAGGCTTGCTTTTTGTCTGAGTATGAGGTAAATGTTGGAAAAATTTCCATGAGGTGCTGAAAGCAGGTATATTCTTTTGTGTTTGGGAGAAATTATGTAAATATTTGTTAGGGCCATTTGGTTTAAAACATCAGTTAGCTCCAACACTTCTCTGTCAAGTTTTTGATTGGATGATCCTTCTGTTGGCCAGAGTGGGTTATGGAGCATCCCAAAATTAGAGTGTGTGGATCTATATATGATGGAAACTATAAGAGTTTGACATTTACAAGTTGATTGATCTTCTGTTTTGGCATAGATCAGTTATGCAATGTCCTCTTGGTGGATTTTTCCTTTCATGTTTATGCAGTGTACTTCACTATCTCTTTCAATGAGTTTTGTTTTGAAAACTATTCTGTCAGATCGTAAAATAACTACAAAAGATTGTTTCTTTGGTCCAGTTGCTGAAATATCTTTTTAAATAATTTTACTCTGAAGTAATGCCTTTTCTGGATATTAAACTGTGTTTTTCTGAATTCAACAGAAAAATGGATCCTGTTTCTATGTCTATTCTCTTAATCTATCTTTTTATTGGAACATTGGGGTCATTTATGTTTAGAGATAGCAATGAGCAAGGATTGTTGATTCCTGTTATTTTGCTGTTGTAGTTGCAGTTTGTGCGTGTGTGTGTGTGTGTATGTGTGTGTGTGTGTGCACACGCTTTTATTTGTGTACAATAACCACCTGGCATATTCTGATTTCTTAAAAGTGAAAAAATAACTAAAAGTTCTGTAAAATTGAACTCAACAGAAATAAAGCAGATTTCAACTATCTTATTTTCTTTAATAGACTATTTTATTCGCTAAGAAATGAAATAAAGCAAAGCTCAACTAACGATCAAAACCATAAAGAAGCAGAAAATATAAGCACAGTGGATTGGTGAGTGAATCTATGAAATCTAAGGCCGCCAAAGAAATTTGTAGCAGTAATTTATCTATTGCTTAATCCATATAATGAAATGCCTTAATATGAAGTTAGTCAGCCGTGTGTGTGTGTGTGTGTGTGTGTGTGTGTGTGTGAAGCTAAATAACATGAAAGGTACTCCAAACTCAGATCATGGAAATTCAGTTCACTAAAGGTCAGGTTTGTAGACATTTTAGGAGGTATTTTAAAATAGCAAATGTTTTATTTTATTTTTCAATGTAAATTTGCAGTATTTAGACACTTGATTTTTATTTAGCTAGTGCTTAGGGGAGTGACCGGAAAACACTGTTGTCCTGTACAATTTTTTAAGGAATGGTAGCTTGCAGTGTTTTATCCTGTTTCCTGTATTACTGAATAAAAATAGACACTTATGATTCTAAGACTTAGTTACACATAGATAATAAAATCTAATTACATATCAATTATAATTACAAATACATAAATGCATGCAATAACAATTAACAAAGAGGTCAGGAACTTGAAGGAGATCCAGGAGGCATATATGAGAAGGTTTACAAAGAGGCAAGAGAAGTCCAAAATGATATAATTACAGTATAGAAACCTTACAGCTGTCTTTTCCTACAATAATTTCAACAACTAATGAATTAATTTTCAATATTATTTCAGACTTCATGGCATCAAGTGTATGCAAGTTTAGCATATCTTTATTTTAATATTCGATACCATATAAGATTTGTTAGATTATTATTATATATTATTTCAGTTTGGTTGTAAAATACATCTGCCCATTGATTCATGTAATTCCAATTTCTTTTGTCCAATTTTTTCTGACCTTGACATATAACTTTCCCCACTCCGACTTAAATTCATGACCTATTTTTTTGAATAATTTTTATTACATGAATAGATAGATAGATAGATATAGATATATACTAGCTATTGACTAAAGTTATAATACTAAACTATTAATATACATAACATGTGACAGAAATTACATTTAATCTCTATAGAAATATTATAAATGACAATAGTTTTATATGCTATGATCATAGCAAGGAAATAATGTAAAGACTTACACACATGTTGATAAGTATTGGAATTTCTTTATTAGCCACACTAAGAATTATTTTACTGTAGCATTCTTATAATCAGCAAATATGCTGATAATTCTGATATTTGAGTATTGGCAATACAAAAATAAAACCGCTGTCTATTCTTTTTTAAGAAATATTCTTTAGAAGTAGGGCAACATTTTGATCTATCATACACCAGATAACATAATAAGTTTTATAATGATATTTAACACAACTATGAGAATAATATAGAGAGTGTAAACTATGTGTGTTAAGCATTTGGTAGGCACTAATATATATATACATATAATAGTATGAATATATATTATATATTAGTATGAATATATATGAATGATTTCTAAAGATAAGGCCACTTTGTCTATATATTGTTATTAGTATGTATGGTTTCAGGATGATCATTTGGTATTGCAAAACAATTTGATATGTTCATTCTTGGTGATACTAATTCTTATATTATCAAGATTCCTTGTTTGCCTTTTTTTCTTTGCGTAAAGTAGAGGCTTTGGGTTCTTTTCCCATTCATGTTTATATGTCTATTATTGTCCTTGACCATCTCATGTTAAGGCAGTCATTCTGATGAAACTTTATGAGTGTACCTTCTGTTATTACTAGAAGAAACTCACAGAAAACTCCCTGATTCAGGCCATTTTTCAAAAATTGACATGATGATAAAATATTTATTTTTATGAAGTAGTAAATTTAATTATATATGAATTATTCTTTGCTCATTGTGAAGTTTTGTCAATGTGTCTAGACTTCTGTAGTCCTGCCAGTTAGCAATCAGATACTTTTTAACTTATAGTGACAAATGTTGACCAAGGTTTCTGTACCAGCCTATCCTGCTGGTCTAGTCAGGCAGCCAGCAGTTCCAAAGAAAACACACAGAGGTCTAAATTAATCATAACCTGATTGGCCTAGTATCTTATGCTTCTTATTATATCTTATAATTTATATTAGCTTATAATTCTTGTTTGTGTTAGCCACATGGCTTTGTATCTTTTTCGGCAAGGCAGTCACATCTTGCTTGCTCGGTGTCTGGCTTCCTTTCTGTCTGTGTGACTACTATATTCTGAAACTTCCCTCTTCCCAGAATTCTCATTGCCTTGCCTCTACTTCCTACGTGGTTGTGCCATCTATACTTCCTGCCTTGCTACTGGCCAATCAGCGTTTATTTAAAATACAAGTCACAGGTTACAGACCATTGTCCCAAAGCAAATAAAAATCTCATTGATATGGTTTAGAAACCTAGTGGGATAATGTAGTCAAGATGCAAGATTTCAGTACAGCAATATTCCATAGTTAAGATGAGAATCCAATGTACTTCACAAGTCTATAGAAAATTTCTTACATTTTTAACACAATCTGAGACTATTACTTATAACAAGAGTATAAAATATAGACTTTCCAACCTTTAAACTATAAATAGTAACACTTTGCTTTAACTTTAAAGTATTTAACAGACTATCAAAAGCAATAAACATGTGCATACATATGTATATATACATATCTAAGGACATTAAAATTAGTAGGACTGTTACAATTCCTCAAATTTCTAAAAGAATTTTAAAGTTATAAGACTAAATTATTAATATTTAGAACATGTGAAAGAAGTTATTTTCTGTTCAATCTCCACAGAAATATTACAAATGACAATAGTTTTATGTTCTACGACTATAAGTAAAGAATAATATAAAGCCCTATTCAAATGTTTGGAAGTCTTGCTACTTTTTGGTAGATAAACTAAGAATTATTTTACAGTAATATTCTTCTAATCAGTAAATATGCTAAGTACTCAGATAGTTGAGTATTGACAATAAGCTATTGTCTAATCTTTCTTAAGAAATTTATAATTTAGCAATAAGGCAACATTCTGATCTATCATATACAGCATAGCATAATAAGTTTTATAATATTTTTCCACATGTTTCCAGATGTTTAGCACAATTATAAAAATAATATAAAGATTGTAAACTGTATGCACTAAACATTTGGAAGAGGTGTTAACTAGGTGATAGTATTTAAATTATACACATTAAAGCTCAGGAAGGGAAAGTGGCAATGAACTGTAAAATATTGTGGATTAAGTTTTATCTGAATTAGATCACAATCATGGAATATGATCCAAATTAACCACAAAAAAAGGAACAAAAGCAACTTAAGTAAGTAATAATCATTTATTCCTAAGAATGCTAATTTTGCAAAAGAAATTTGAGGGGAATGTACATTTAACACTCATTTGCATGGTAAATTTACCACTCAAAAATGTTATTATGTAATATTTAGAAGAACCAACAATAATTGTTATACTTTATATTTTTTACTTATCTGAATAAATTTATCAATGGGCACAGTGATAAAGAAAGAAATTAGGTATTTTATGAACTTTCTACTTCTTATCTTCAAGAAACCACTGTCATGGAAAATGAAGAATAAAAAGAATAAGTAAAATTATTGAAAATGATCAAAGATATTACAATCCTTTTGATATTAAACCATGTGTTCAATGTTAGCTGATTTTTGAGGAAAGAAACATCTACCCAGCAAAAATGCCCTATGAATATGCAAGGTATATATATTAATTGACATGTTCCCCAAAGCCTTACATATAATGAAAATAGGGCAATAGATTGAAAATAAGACTTGGTTTCTTTTAAAATTAATAAATCATTTTTATTAAGGTATGTTCTGTGTGTTTGTGTTAAATGTATATATTCAAATTGGTGTGTCTCTTCATGGATGCATAAAAGAGGGAGAAGCAGAAGGAAACTTCAGTTTAATGTATTTTTGTAATGATTCATGATATATTAAATAATACCCTTTTTCTACAGTTAATTTCATAAATTAATATGCATATGTTTTCTAATTTGACAAAATCTACACTAAATGCAATGCATATGTTTTGTTGGAATATCATTACCTATATTAAAGAATTAATTTGAAAGCTCAATTATTTTATATGAGGTAATTCTGCATTTCATAGTGATGTTTTGTATTTTTCTTAAATTTTACTCTGCAATTATATTTGTGTTTAAGTAATATTTTATTATAGCAATAATTGAATCATTTAGCATATCACATATTTTAGTATTTATTTATGATTCATAGAATTACTGGTGCCTTTGTTTTAATGCACTTTTGTTAAAGTATTTTTTTAAATATTTATTTATTTATTTATTTATTTATTTATTATACAATATTCTGTCTGTATGACTGAAGGCCAGAAGAGGACGCCAGACCTCTTTACAAATGGTTGTGAGCCACCATGTGGTTGCTGGGAATTGAACTCAGGATCTTTGGAAGAGCAGGCAATGCTCTTAACCACTGGGCCATCTCTCCAGCCCCCTTGTTAAAGTATTTTTGTGAATCCCATATGTTTTAACAATAGTAAGAGGTTGCTGATGTATTCATTTCAATTTCTGTATACGTAGTTGAATTCTCTACAATTACTTTGATTCTTGTTTATACTCCTTTGATAGGTTCATCATTTTTATGTTCCTAATGTATTAATATGACCTTTCCAAATTATATTGTAATCAGGTAAGTTGTATTAGTGATTTGAAAAGATTTTTTCAGGCATGTTATTATAACACATATTTATTTAATCATGCTATTCTATTTATCTGTTAGGTACATCTAATTAAATGAAATAATATTTTATACTCTATCATTTTTACTGACATAATATATTATTATAAAATACACAGTAGACATTTTAGCATATATTGTATAATATGCTATATTGTTATTTAATGCTGAGCAAGGAGATAAATTACCCTCAAAAATTTATAACTAGGAGTTTATAAATTATAATAAATATATATGTAAATATAATGTTAAAGTATCAGGAAATAAAGATGGGATTGATGGAACAGTATAAAGCAGTTAATGAAGTGTTTGTATTGCAATGACAGGAATTAAATTCATTATCTGCAGTCACAAAAAAACTCATCTTTGATTCACAAAAGAAATTTTAGTACCCAGTCCTCAGAGATGAGAAACAGGAAGATATACATGTTTGAGCTCTTTTGGTTGTCTGCCATGTATGTATTAGGTAGACACTCTGGAGAGGGAGAGAGAGAGACAGAGAGAGAGAGAGACAGAGAGAGAGAGAGAGAGAGAGAGAGAGAGAGAGAGAGAGAGAGAGAGAGAGAAATCTGAAGAATAAATGTTTTCAATGTTTTTCTTCAGCTTACACTTACATGCAGACACACATAAATGCTCACATGTAAACACACACATGTACACAAATGCACAAGAGTGTGTGTGAAGCACACATGGGTCTAAGAAGCAGTCTGAACGGAGTTAATATATTGCTGAGGAAAATGAGCAAAACCTTAATATGAAGAACTGAGACACGAAAGAATCCAATATAAATATCTTCATAAAGCATGGATAGTATAAAACAGGTCTCAGATATCAGAAAATCCTCGTGATGTGAATTGAAGTTTGCAAGCAATAATGAAACACACACACAAATAGAAAAAAACAGAGTCATCACAATGAAGGCAAGAAAGAAGCTTGTTTGGAAACCACTTAGCTTCTTGAGGACTGAAGGTACAACCTATATTCAAACAGTGGAATCAGATTATCTTATTCTCGTTCAAAATGGGCTTTCATTTAGAAATTTACAGTGTAGAGCTAGTAAAACAGGTAAGGGAATACAATATCCAAGTGTCCAGGTATATAATTGTATACCTCCCAAAATAATGGTTCAAAACTGTACAATCAAACACATAAATAAGATGATATAATATCCAAAATGGAGCTTTTATAATGAAGAGTGAGTATTATGACTCACCCAAAGAGATATTTGTAATTTCATGTAAATGAAGGATGTGGAGATCAACGTGTCAGGAATGATACCTATGACTTATGTTATCCTATTTTTTTCTCTGATATTGTTAGTCTAAGTTCCCTTTGTCTCTTCTCCAGAATATGTGTGTGTGTGTGTGTGTGTGTAATTTTGTGTGTTTGTGTGAATGTGTATGTGTCTGGGCTCCTCTAACACTATCCAGACTTTTTGTTTTACACTGACTCTTCCACATGGTCCTCAAATGAGAAGTTTTTTATGACACAGCTACTATCTACTGATGATCATGGTAAATATATTTTACCGCTGAAGTCCTCATTCTATACCATCCTTCATAATCTTAATAACATGGAGCATATTTAACTCACTCTTAGATGATTCTGAAATCCTCTAATCCAGGGCATTACATGTAAAAGGAATTGATTCAAAAATATTAGCAACAGTTTTCAACTATTTTCAGAGATTTCCTTTCTTTACCCATTCACAACAATGCATTTAAGTATTATAGAGTCTAAAAACCAAAGCAGTAAATTTCATTTTTTATTACTAAATTTATTTTTTAAAACATTCTTTTCTTATTTTACATACCTATCCCAATTCCCACTCTCTTCCCTTTTTGCACTTGCTCCTGATTTCCCTCATCCCAGTCACCCACATTCAGAGGGCCTAGTTTGGTCCTTTAAAGGTTTCCCTGCTGTCTGTCCAGAGTCAGTGAGCTCTCACTAGCTCAGGTCAGCTGTTTCTGTGGGTTTTCCCATTATGATCATGACTCCTTTACTCCTATTATTGCTCCTCCTTCTCTTGAACTGGTCTATAGAAGCTTGGCCCGGTGCTTAGCTGTGGTTCTCCGCACCTGCTTTCCATGATTGATGGAGGTGGGTCATCTTTCTGTTGTTTCATTGGTTAAGTAATAAAAAAACTGCCTAGGCCCATTTGATAGACCAACCCTTAGGTGGGTGGAGTAAACAGAACAGAATGCTGGGAGAAAGAAGCCGAGTCAGTGAGTCGCCATGATTCTCCCACTCCAGACAGACGCAGGTTAAGATCTTCCCTGGTAAGCCAGCTCGTGGTGCTACACAGAATATTAAAAATGGGTTAGATCAATATGTAAGAGCTAGCCAATAAGAGACTAAAACTAATGGGCCAGGCAATGATTAAAAGAATACAGTTTCCGTGTAATTATTTCGGGACATAAGCTAGCCATGTGGGCGGCCGGGTGCCGGGGATGCAGCCCCGCCGCTCCTATTACAACACATGATTTATAATTACTTTTTTTTTAATCTCACAAAATTACCTCATACCTAATTTTGGCATATTTCATAAATTGGATAATTCTTGTGATTTTTTTCTTTATTTATGCTACTACAATTGGTTCAGAAAATCCTACAGTTGGTATTATGGAATACTAATCACCTCATTGACTAAGATATATTTTATGGAAATAATTTTTAATTAAAAAGTATGTACATATAGTAACTTTCCCAATAATATTAGCACTTGTCTACCAAAGCAAGGGGCTTGCCTTCAATTCCAGCTGATGTGGAGTTACAAAGTCTCAATAACAACAACAACAATAACAATATCAAAACACACAGAAAATGAACTAAGTTAAAAGTAGTAGAAACATTTTTTAACTGCAATAGTCTTTCATTATATATTGTAAATAGAATACACTCTTACTATACAGTGTTTAGCTCAACCCTCTACTCTTTAATAAACACAGCATATATTTTCTGTTCAGAGCTCATTCACTTTAAAATTCTGAATTGTTTCCTTTGTCTATTACAAATAATTGAATACCTTTACACCACTTTAAGGATAAAATGTTCTTTTTTTTTTATATAAGGGCTTATCACTTTGTAAACTAATAAGCCTGATTGTGACATTTCCATACAAGTATATATCACATATATTGTTCATGTTAATGATTTGTTAACCATATTATCTTACATTTATGTTCCCCTCTTTCTTTCCAAATGTTCCCTGTTTTAGTTCATTTCACTTTTCTCATTTATTTATTTATTATTTATATGACTGTTTATCTCATGTTTTCTTTCAGAGATCAATTACCTAACTCAGTCTTGAAACCTATATGAATAAAAAAGAAATGAATAAATAAATAATTTTTGTAATCACCAGAAGACATGTGATGAGCTTCTTCTAAGAATTTATTAACGGTTATTTTGGTGTTAAATTATTATTTTCTAACCCTACTATCTATTTTATTCTTTTGGTGAAATAACATTTGTAATAATATCATTACAAGGAACGTATTACACATATTTACGCTTAGCGTTGTCTCAAACTGTTGTGGATGTCTATTTGTGTTGAGGTTTTTAAACTTTTACTCTCCTGAAATTAATATTAAAAAATATTTATGAAATATAGTAATTGCTTTAAGTAAAATGTCATGCTTTCAATTTAACATGACTATATTGTATATGATTATATATTACACTTATCTCATAGATGGTGCATATTCCAAATGTTTTCATAAAAAGAAATTAGCCCAGATGTGTTTTATTTAAATATTATAATGAAAATGATTTTAAACTTGTATGTATTTTCACTTTATAGTAAACTTAAAGACAAATTTTATGCATTAAACATCATCCACATAGTTACTTTTTTGATACATTTTTATATTACTCCATAACCTAACTTGACTAAAGTGTTTTAAAGTTTTTATGGTTCACTTTCTACACATATGAATTTCCCTTGCAAAACTCAATTTCTGGACAGGGAATAGCACTATATAATTGTATAATTTGTCTATTCCAATCTATTGGATGAATAATTAATTTTAAAAGCCAACATCATTGAGTATATTATTGGCTGCCTGCTATTTTTAAATTCTTCCCAATAATGGATGTATGTAAAGTTATATATGTTTACATGCAGGGACATCTAGCTAGTTAAACAATGGAGGTTAAATGATTTAAATATTAAAACAATACTTTTGTGTAAATTTTTTAAATTAAAAACAAATATATGGTTAAGAAAAGCAAAATTTGTGATTATAATTTCTGATAATAAGCGGAAATAGTAGAGGAGATTTCATATACATACATTTGCTTTTAGATGTGAAATAGATCAATCATTATAGAATTAATTTTGTAAAATTAATTTTAAAAATGTAAGAAAATGTCAAAATGAAATTTGTTTTCAGATGCTTAAATTATAAAACACAATTTTGTTTATCAGGTGTAGGTTCTAAACACGCACATTTTTCCTCCAGACTAGGCAAAGCTGAGAGGAATTGTAGATGAATATGACCAAAATACAGTGTATGAAACGCAAGTAATTGAAAATTCTACCAGTAATTGGACATATACAGAAGATTCATGAAGCAAGCGTCTTTATTTGTAAAATTAAGATCTCAAAGGGCATGGTTAATCAGTGTAAGGCTACTGAAGCATATGAGGCATAAACAGTTATATGTATTCTTGCATGCTCTAAACCAAAGAGGATATGCTATGTGCTCTCTATAGGAGTCTGCATGTGGGTTTAGAGAGGACTTTACCACCATGACTATAATTGTGAATCTTTCAATTGTGTTTGATTGTCTGAGGTCATGGAATGCATACAGCCCTTTTACTTGGATAAGGACAGAAAAATCACTGTTTTCAACAAAACACTATTAGGTTATAAGAGGATATAGATTTAAAGAGAATCTCTATCCCTTCTCCCTTTCTTCCTATTTTTCTCTCCCTTGTTTGGCCCCCTCTCTCTGTTGAATGCACACATTCTCATCACAACACCTTTGTATAGATATCAGCACAACTTTACAGTAGTTAGTTCTGCCTTTTCCACATCTCACTGACTCAGGAAACATCTTACCTTTAATACCAGCATTTTTGGGGCATAGGCAGGTGGATTTTTGAGTTAAGGCCAGTCTGGTCTACAAAGAGAGTTTCAGGACATCCAGGTATACACAGAGAAAGCTAATCTCCATAACCCTCCAAAAGGGAATAAACAGGCAAGTCAATCTAATCTTGGTCTATGCACAACGTCCATGTTCAGCAAAATTTTCTGAAGCAAATAGTCTGTAATGTGGGTCTATCGCTTTAGCTAATTCATTCAAAGGACACTTCAGGTCTTTGAGCAATATCACATTTTTCTAACTATCGTAGAATATATGATGAAAAATGGGCTAGGTTCTGTACATAATTGTGTTTGATCTAATATTTATTTTACAACAATGACTAATATAAACTTAAGGTTTTTACATTACCTTTTAATTCCTAAAATCATGAACATTTGGTTTGGAACAAACATCTGAAAATGAATAATGAATAATTTCCTTTAATATTCTCAATGTCAGTAAGAACAAAGAATAAAGCATATCAGGGTTTATTCATCACAGATTATCAATAGAATTTTTAAAAGCACATACAAATGCTGTTCCTGTTTTAAATAAAATATTTTCAGAATTCATCCAAATCTTGTCTATGATTGCTCTTTTGAAATATATGTATTCAGAGCATTATTTCTCACTTTCAAAATGCTATTTTTCTTACTGCATAATTAATACCTTCTAAAATCCAAGTGAATAGAAACAGTTTTATCCTTGTTGCCCTCTCCTCCACCCTCCCTAAATTCGTTTTCCCATCCAGGACCATGAGATTCATTCCTCCACAGCTCTGAATTTTAACTCAGAAAACATCTTTATTTCTGTGGGTTTTTCCCCTTCTGTTCTGTAGTGATATTTTTAAAGAGGATACATTTATATTCATAACTTCATACTTAAGTTTCTGAAATAACTCCCTAATTGATCCGCTCTCTTTCTCTGTTGCCATTATTCTGCCAAGCTTTCCATTTCTAAGTCAGAACACAGACACTAAAACAAACAGTTGTTTATGCATTACCCTACCACATTTTATTCTTTAAGTCACTACCCCTTAGCAAGATGAAAATTTAGGAGGGGGACAAAATTTCCACAGAATGTTTCAAGTGGATTTCAAAGAGAGAAGCACTGATTTCAGGGGTATTTTATATCTTCTTTCTGGGTAGCATAGTCTAGCACATATGGTTGATTGAGTCAAGCACATAAATTTCTCTTTGTTGACAAGATACCCAAAACTGATACTGACCTGTAGCTCTCAGCTTTTAAATGAAACCAAATAATAATGTAGCTAGATTAAAAATAAATATAAAATATAAAATCACTTGTAATTCACTGCCTATAGAATTTGATATTGAATGCAAATATTTAGTATTTTAAGTTGTTTTTATATGCTCTTCAATATTCTTGACCATTGAATGCTATTAGAAAGAAGTTGCACTTCACCTGTACTCAACTCATGAAGTGTTTTTACTGTTCTTTCAAGAGACAAGGAAGCACAACTGAGATAGAGTCCTGAATTATGTCACTGATTTTAACATACACTGTCTTCTTGTGTCATAATAGCATGCAAGGGCATCACAGTAAAGATTGGGATATGCTATTTAGAACCTTAATTTTTTAAACCAGAGAACAGACACAAGATCGTGTCTTCTAGACATGACAAGTACAGTGTATCCACAAAATCTCAGCAATACAGTTCTATAAACAAGGTTTTTGTAATGACCTTACCAGTCAACATGCCAGCGTAAATAGTGGAAATTTCATAATGGCTAACTTGTAGATTAAGAACTGTAGAGATTACTCGGTGGTTAAGTATAATGACTATTCTTCTAAAGGACTCAGTTCAACTCCCAGAATTCACATGGAGGCAATAACTATTTTGGATTACAGTGTGAGGAGCTCTGACATCCCATTCTTACCTTTGTCATCAATGAATTCGCATGATACAGAAATATACCTACAGGCAAAATACTCATATACACAAATAAATATAAATAAATCTTTTTAAAAATGGGTAGAGGTAACCAATGATTGCTAAAATGTGTAGAATCAATATTGCCCAAGGACAAGTTCTCTGATCAATCATTAAATCCCAAATGATTAACCTTTAAAACATATATGTACTAATGAGACTGAATGAGCTTAGTAGGATATGTACGTATATTTATTAATCTAAATAAAATGTATTAATAACATATTGATATATAACACTATCTACTAAGTAGAGGGTATGTATTGAAGAGGGGTGCAAAGAATGATTTTGAATAGGGAGAGAGAATGACGGAATGATATAAAATAACAAACTCTTATGGAATTCTCAATAAAAAAAGAAAACCTTAAATAAAGACTTATTTTCATTCTTAATTAGGTATATGTGTTTCTGTCATGTGTGATTAGGGTGTCAGCAAAGTCCAGAAGAGGGCATTAAATACTCTGGACCTAGAGTTATGGGAGCTTTTGTGTAAACTGGGTCCTGAGACCTCAACTCAGGTATTATGAAAGAATGAAAATTGCTCTGAATGAGGTGAGATTTACTATCTTCTCAATCTTTAAATCACCTTTAAAATATTCATTGTATTTGTGTGTGTTCATATCCTGTGAGTGACTTTGTAGATGCATGTATTTGTGCATGCATATGAGTGTGATATGCTGAGTCCCTTTAGTATTGATCTTATGTATCCTTTTAGGAATGACATATTGAGAATGGTTAACATACCACAGAGATCATTTCTGGAAACAACTCATTCTCCCTCTCTCTACCAACTATTAATGTCTTCACATTAATGAGATTTTCCTCTTCAATGACATTTTCATGTTAGTTGATACTGTTATTCAGCTGGTCTCGTTTAGACAATCATATTGTTGGTATTTCATAATTGCAGCTTCTCAGTTAAGTATAGAAAACACGATGTAGTAGAAGACGTTTTCCACCTGTTTAGGATTATTTTACCCTCTCTCACATGATGTGCCCTACGAATTGAGGATAGGATTTGTGTTGTGGGTAACGTCACTCTCAGTTCTATTCATTTTGAGAAGTTGCATATTTCTGTAATATTCTCCAATTTACCACAAAAAGAAATTTCTTTGATAAGAAATAAGATCTACACTATCTGTGCATCTGTTTATATACTGATGAATATTTGGAATTCAATGAGAAAATATACTGGTTTTGGAAAGTGGTAGCGGTAGGTTCCCCTCTAGATTCCATGTTCTCACCAGTGATAGATACTTGGCTGAGTTTACAGGACCCAGACATGAAGTCACTTTAATTGAGTAGACCTCAAATTCAAATTGACAGCTATTAGTTATCCTCTAATAATTTTATTATTATACCCTTGATTATTTCTTTCTGTGCTTGTCATCGCTGTTGAGATGGGGAAACCGTGTTAGCCAATTATCTTTTAAAGATGGATCCAAGTTAAGGCGTTGCTTTCTGGGACCAGGAAAGAAAAATGGGCACATGATCAAGGTGTGATCTCTCGTGATTCCCATGAGATCCAGCTGAGCTTGAACTTCTCATTCCTGTTTTGTGAGTTTTCCTTCTTTTAATAAATAAAAATATAATTGTTTTATCCTTTAGCTAGCCTGGCTATTTCCCGAATCAAACTAATTTCTACAGTTCTCACCCAGATTGTGGGGGTAGATTCTCCAGAGGCTCTGAAGTTTACAAGTAACAGATAGATTTAGAAAATATCATTGAGGCCGGGTGATGGTGGTGCACGCCTTTAATCCCAGCACTAGGGAGGCAGAGGCAGGCGGATCTCTGTGAGTTCGAGACCAGCCTGGTCTACAGAGCTAGTTCCAGGACAGGCTCCAAAGCCACAGAGAAACCCTGTCTCGACAAACCAATATATATATATATATATATATATATATATATATATATATATATATAGGATTGATGTAATCCAGATGCAGAAAGACAAACTTTGTATGTGCCCTCTCTGTTGGCACCAAATTCTCAATCTTCAGATGTGAGCACAAAATCTGAAGGAACTAGACTAACCAGTAAAGTATAAAGATACGATTACAGGGTGGCATGGGAGAAGTAACAGTAGAGGAATGAACAAGGCATAAGTGATCTGAAAGGAGAAATGGGGGAAAAGCAGAAACTCTAGTTGGGGAGAGTGATAGAACTGTAGAAGAAAGTGGGTGGACTTGCAATAAGAATGTCAGAAAAACCTCATATATGAATCCAAATTCAACATAATGATATTTTCAAAATAAAGTCAGGGAAAACAAGAGTCCCCATCACAGAACTTACCTCCAAATATGTGAAAGATATAAAGTATGTGGAATTGCAACAAATGTTTAGTACTTTGTATCAATATTGATTATATAACTAGGATAGTTATAGCAAGTTTCAAATATTGTTTTTTTGTTTTGATTTTATACAGAAGTTAGTGTTAGTTTGTTCGCTGTTTCATTGTTCAGCAATGGAACAGTCTTATTCTCCAGTGGAACTTGGAGTTACAATATAAGCTTCAGTTTATGACTTAGCAAGTGCCATTCTAAACTCATTTGATTTATCTGGTATATTTTACAGTGGTTTCCACTTTGTTCTTTTGTTCCCTTTGCAAACTTACTTGGCAGCTCACTCTTGAATACTTCTTTTATTACTTTGCGCTATACTTCACACCCATTTTTCTCATCTTGTCACATTGAGCTGGTTCTACATTTTATTTATGGTCACACATAACACTTTTCTTTCTCATCTTTTTCCTGTACAACCTTTCTCTGATCTCATCCTGGCCACTACTTCTATTTGGTAAGTGATAATATTATGGAAGAAATGGCCCAGGAGGGAAAGTATAGGAGCTAGGATTCTGAGAAAAGGGTTGCTGGTACAGTGTCCTTCCAGGTGATCTTGAACTTACTAATGAAGGAACAAGTCTAGTTTCTCTTTATATTGCAGCATCTCTGGTATTGGAATCTATTTGATGAAAGAAATTGCTGCTGTTACCTATAATATTCATCTTTTCCAGGACAGCAAAGCTTATTTTTTTTTCACTATAGCTCACATTAGAAACCTAAAATCACGATATTCAGGGCAATGCACATAAAAATACATTGCACATGAAATACACATCTATCTATATTTGGCAAATTTCAATCCTTTGTTCAACAAACCCTAAATTAAATTATTAGATTTAATGACATTTTATTTTGATGCAGCTCCACTATGACCCTTCTACTTTTTTATTTTTACTGGTTAGGTTTTCCGCTGAGATAGGAGCATCATGTTCATAATTCAAAAGCAGTGATTATTTACCACAAGCGCCTGTGCAGACATACAAAAACCATCTATTAGAAGCTAAACAAGAAATAGTAGCAGACAAAAGGACTCCAGAGTAGTTCCTATGGGATCTAGATTTCCTGCTTTGATATTAGATATACTTTATAAATTTAGGCTATCATACTTAATTAGCATATTGTATATAACAGAGTCTAATACTAATGATTAAACTTATCATACATGCTATCTATGTAGCTTTCAATTTACACATTGCATATGCAACTTTCCAATTCATATAAATCAGAGGTTTTACTAGTATTATTGTATGTTTAACAAGGTAGAAAAGTACTTTACATTTAGAATAGGAGAAACTTGTTTTAAGAGAGTATTTTACTATTTTTATGTGTTTGCAACTTCTTATGCTTATTCAATTCAAATAGATAAATTTCCGAAGTCAATCAAACATTTTTATTTTATGACTGAAATGTGATTGGAAAATTACTAAAGAACTATAAGTGATCTATACACTTATGGACACATGAGACTTGAACTTAATTGTTACTATTAAAAATAATAGGCAGGCCGGGCGGTGGTGGCGCACGCCTTTAATCCCAGCACTCGGGAGGCAGAGACAGGCGGATCTCTGTGAGTTCGAGACCAGCCTGGTCTACAAAAGCTAGTTCCAGGACGGGCTCCAAAACCACAGAGAAACCCTGTCTCAAAAAACCAAAAAAAAAATAATAATAATAATAGGCACACAGAGATGAATTCAAGTCCAAATTGAATGATATGCTAGTTAGATAGCTTCTGTATGGACTTTTAAAATGTGTTTAGGATTATTTACTAAGCTTCTGTCAAAATTTGTGGATTGTGTATAGGGAACTAAGGTAACACACTGGTATTCTTCAGACCCTGGATTTTCCCCTCAATCCTTACTCTGATGCACTGGTTATTTGGTCATGAGTAGTTTCCCTTCTTTTTTCCCTTTTACTGAGTATATAAAGTTTTCTTCCTCCAATAAGCCAGATAGTCAAGTCATATATAAACTTCACATTACAGCAATCGAGTAATTAGATAAATTTTATACTGTGCAGATCAACTGTGTTCTCTCTCCTTGTGTTCCTTTGTAAGAGCTGTAGGGAGCACTCATACTGCACACCAAACTGCTGAGGTATGTAAGCAAAGACCTTTTCCCTTTACGCAATGCCTTCAAAGTGTGCAATTCTTATATTCCCAATGTCACAAAGTGTCTTTGTCTTCTCATCTTTTTTCTGGCATCACAAAAGAATATTGAGAGAACAAGGACAGACTTTCTTTTCATGATGCAATTGTTACAAGGAGATTCTGCCCTGGTTCTCTTAACATTTTAGCATTCTTTGAATGTTGATGCTAAGGTCTCATGATGTCTAGCTTATTAAATCCTCAGAAAAAGTTCCACTACACATTATGAATGATACTTCCTTGATTGACCATGAAACTGCTTTACTTTGCTTTGGCCTTTTCATTCAAGAAGAGATCCTCACATGCTCTTTTGTTTTGGTCCAATTTATTTCATAAACCATCATATACAGACTTTTAATTTCTTTGTTTAACAGAAATGTGCCACTTTTCTTTCTAACTATGACATTATGGTTTGTTATTAGTGAAATGTAGTTATTTTCATTAAATTTAATTAAAGAATAAATATTATTTTATAAAATACAAACACAAATCAACCAACATCGATGAACTAGCAACTCACCATTGTAAATAACTTTAATTCAAGAAAGTTCAGGTTTTCCTATTTGGGATTAAGGTTTAGTTCTTTTACAAGAAGCATTTATATTGAAAAATAGCCCTTATCAATCAAGGCAGGAGATGAATTTTATAGCACATGATAGAATCGATAACCAAAAGTAAAGGAATTCAGAAGAGTGTACAGATAGACAGAAATGAGATGGTTTGGTGAAAGATAAATGTTGAGTAAGAACTTATTGCAGACCACCACAGACTTATAACATTTCATAGAAAGAAAAAACAGTAAAGCAAATAACATCAAAACTTCCAAGACATTTTTGTGAAATGTAGAATTAACAGAATGTATTAAGATAATATTTAGATTTTGGGTTTTATGGAGGGGACATGTGTAAATGAAATTATTAAGTTAAATGGTGCCAAAATTATAAGCATTAATGCCAGGAAATTCTGGCATGATTACTCCATAAATTTTTAACTGAGAAGAAGTTACCACAACTGTATATCAGAAAATTTTTTCCTCACTTATTACATACTTACATTTTCTGCTGTAAAGTGCCAAGAAGACCATAATTGTGAATAAATAAAATATGAACAAATTCTGATATTCAGTTGCTACGTTCCTCCTATAACCCATGCATCTTTCACTCTAATGTAAACAGAATGGCATGTACCTAATATTGCACATGTAAACTCACTTCTTATGACAGATTTTTATAGCATAAATTTAGTACATGGGAAAACTGAATTGACTCTACTTCTTTCAAAGAAATGAGCTAATGTTTACAGATAAACTATGGAAAATTAAAGAGATCTGTTTTTAAAACTCTCGATTATATCCTCATATTATAAAAGAAAAAGAAAAGAAAGAAAAATTTTAAGTCACAAATCTCTCATACCTGCATCAACCAATAAAAAATGATTTTTATATTTCTTATCATTAATCTTTCAACCTACTGTTCAACCCAAAAATTATTCTTCCATCTTGTCATGAATCTGTCAAAGGTACTGCTTCCAGCAAAATTGACTTATTTAATTTATGTTTATTTCCCTGAATCTTGCCAGCCTGTGTTCTCAATTTAAAAAAAAAATCAAACCAAAACTGTATTCTCTACTTCTGAGGTCTTTGGGTCACAAAAAAAAAATCATGTTTTTCATTTTGTTATACATTTTTTAAAGATAAAGAATTCTAATGAAATAAAAATATTTACACAGACCATGCATATTTTTGTAGAAAGAAATGTCTTTATACATTATATGATATTATCATTACTTTTAAACATGTAACATTTATTCTTGAAATACTTCAATAGATGTAAAAATCATTAAATGTACTGTTTTTTATAATCATTTTATTTTCATTTAATAAAATATTTCCACAATACAAACTTTGTAAAATGTCTTCATTTCACATTTTTCTTTTAATGAGGGGATTGGTTGAAAAATCTATGTTTCAAGAAGAGGGGTGAGATGGGATTTCTCTGAATTCTTAATAGCAAGCAATACTTACGACAAAGCACATTTATACAGCAAATGCTTCTTGGTTGGATTAGAGTACCTGGCTCTAAAATTATATGTATTATATAACAACTGGACGCAATGCTAAAAATAACAATATAGACAACATAAAACCGAATATCCAATTTACCATGACTCATAGAACATCTCCTTAGAGTGGGTAATGACCATTCAGGCTTTAAAAAGCAGAAATCGTGCCATGAGGCTCTGAACAGCAACTGGTGTTTGAGTCATTCTAAACCTGCGTGGGTTTAAGTCTCAGAGGAGCACAGTGCGATGGCCTTTTCTATGTACTGCTGGAGTATCAACAAATAAAACATGAAAGAAATGAGACAGACACAGGGAAATAACAATTAAGAGATAGAGACATAGACAAAGAAGTAAGGCAGATTGAGATAAAGACAGAGTGACACAGAAAAATAGATTCACCATCCCATTATTATCTTCTTAAGCCTGGTGGATATCTGTTCTTAATAATTTCTGGCATTTAAGATGTGCTGGTTGGATGAGTGGCTTTGTCATCCGGACAGTACCTTTTCAGGTCTGTTAGACTGTCACTACTATGTAAAGTAGAACACTATTCTACACAGAACTGGACTATCAAAATGAAAGATGTATTCACACCAATACTGGGTGACATCATTACTGTGAAATTTGGTACCAGTTAATTTCATTAACAAACGTCCTTCACATAACACTGATTAAGTCAAACTATAATTTTAATAACACTCTGTTAATCCTTAATTTCAAAAATATGTTATGAAATTTTTAATGCTGTTGTCATAATTCTTTTCTTTATTATATAAATGTTCTTCATTTTGGTAGTTTCTAATTCTGTATATTTTCTTGTTATTATTTTTAAGATAATTTCTCTTGTTATTATTTTAATTTTATCTTGTTTATTATTTTAATTTAGTTATTATACTGTTTGTGAAATTAGTTTGAACTTATTCTGAGTGGCAATTCCTTATGGTGTTGTCTGGTAACTAAGAATAAATGATTTAATACATTTGTGTTAAAAGAAACTCAGAGAGGTAGATATAAACTAGATGGCTCGGCATAGGATAACTGGAAGAGTTAAAAGTTATGGAAATGTCAATAAAGAAAATCAAACCAATATAACTAATGGATGCATCTCTTTACCTTGAAAAGATAAATTAAACATCTTCTGTGAAAGAAAATAACCTCTAAAATGTGTTGACAACAATTTAATTATTATCCCTGCACATTGTCAAGCACTATTCAAAATAGAAATCAAAATAAAATGAATTATGTAATAGTACTATTTATGAATTATAATTTTTCAGGACTTGGATAAAAAGCATTATTTCAGATGTTAGGTTTTTTTGGATACTATTAAGAGTATTGATACTGGCCCTATCTGGTTTGTTTTCTCTTATCCTTTGTATTTATGAAGTTTTTTCTTTTTTTTTTTTTTTTTTTTTTTTTTTTTGAGACAGTGTTTCTCTGTGGTTTTGGAGCCTGTCCTGGAACTAGCTCTTGTAGACCAGGCTGGTCTCGAACTAACAGAGATCAGAGATCCGCCTGCCTCTGCCTCCCAAGTGCTGGGATTAAAGGCGTGCGCCACCACCGCCCGGCGTGTATTTATGAAGTTTTTTGAGTCAAACAAATAATATTATGTTACAGTCTATTTGACTGTATCTTATCACCTGTCTTACAAATCATACCAGTTGTATGAACCATACCCTAAGTAATAGACAATGTCAATCTAAGGAAATTCACACCTACATGAGTTAATGGAATTTAATGAATATTTTCTATGTATAAATATTTTCTTTTTTTAAATCACTCTGAATCATGTGAGCATGAATCTCTTCTTTTCCATTAACTACTAACTACAGAAATTCAGAAAGATCAATAGTTCTGTATCTGAAAATGAGGACAAAAATGCCTCCATACAAATGGTCACAGAAAATTAAGTAAGAGATTTATAACTCTTGGACTCAGCCAGTATAAAAGGAACTATATTAAGTTTCACGTTGCCATTACCCCTTTCTGTGCAGCCAGTTTCTCATCACAAACATTGTGTAGAAAGTCAGGAATTTCACAGACTTAATTTAGTTAAATTACTCTAACCCAAATAGATAGAAATGTGGGCACATATAATTTATTTTGTGATTTACCTTTATAGAGAAGTCATGTATATCTATCTTCAAATTGGCACAATATTTATACAGATAATGTGTTATATCAATGTAAAAGAATGAAAGAAAGAAAAGAAAATAGTAAAGAGGAAGGAAGGGAAGGAAAGAGTGAAGAAATTATAGGAAGTAAAATAATTTTGAATGACTATTCATAATTATCCATTAGTTAGGATAAATTGTTTATTCCATACAAGATGAACATGGCAAAGCAATCCATTTTCCCTCAGAAAAGTATAATTTAAACTATATAAAATAAATTTAAAAACTCTCAAGTTAAATCGTTAGCTATGATGTATAATTCCATGACCAAAAGCCAGTTGGGGAAGAAAGGGTTTATTTGGATTACATTTCCAAATCAGTAATTAGTATCAAAGGAAGTCAGGACAGGAACTCAAACAGAACTGAAACCTGGAGATAGAAAGAGATACAGAGGCAATGGAGGAATAAGGCTTACTGGCTCTCTTCTCATGCCTCGTTCAATCATTTTTATTATAGAATCAAGACCACTAGTCCAGGGGTGTCCCATTTTGGTGTCCCACCCAAAATGAGCTGGATTCTGCCTCATCAATCACTACACTAATTACAAAAATGCCATACATGCTTGCAGATAGCCAGTCTTATATAGTCATGCTCTCAACTGAAGCTTCTTTCTGATGACTATTATAGCTTGGACCTAGTTGTTATAAAGCTAGCCAGCACACATTTTTTCAGGATTTTATACAATCAGAAAGAGCAGAAACTGTTTATGTATAGTTATGCTAAAACATTGTGTACAAATGTACATAAACGAAAAGACCACATGTCTGTTAAGACAAATTGAAAAATAGAGTGCTAGTTATAAAAACAGCTGAAGCTTCGTTTGCAATATTAAAAATAATAAGTTGCTACAATTTAAACCTTAAAATATTTCCATCATATGGTTTAGAAATTTAAACTTCCAACTTAATAAAGGAAGGAACAAATCTAAAAAATAAAGTTCATAATTTTACCTAGAAGGCTTGATTGGTGAGGAAGATGGAGAAAGCATGTAATCCTATTTAGCACCACTTAAGTTATAAGGAACAATGTGCATGTTTTGGAAGAAAACAAAGTCAATGCTAAATGAGCTGTGAATGTAAATGCACATATTATTTGATTGACACCAACATTTATGTTATTTTACTGTGGGAATATTCCCATGACCCTCATACTCAGATTCCATCATTATACTGCATAACATAAAGTTCCTGAGCCAAAGTTTTGCTTTCATTAATTCAGCAGCATACAAAGAATGATTATGAAGGCTTCACAACATAATTTTGCTACTTTTTCAAAGCTTCCTACTGAGGAAAGTGTGAAAACTTTTAAAGGTCATTATATAAATATTCTTCAATTACTTGTTTAAATTATACCATTAGTGATGAATACATTTCTCAAGCATTATATAACAGCAAATTTCATCTTGCAATTGCTAATTAGTTCAGTAGTCAAAAGCAGGTAGCTTTTGACTCATGATTCTCTAATTTGCTATGACACATATTATATATGTCTATATTCTCACATTTCTATTTTAGCCTCTTTATTTTCTTTATTATACATCTCTCTTCTCCATGTTTCTCATATTCCTTTGTGAAATTAAATCTTTTAGAAAGGTTTGAGATATGATATATTAGAAGTTAGCTTTATATATTTTTAATGTATGATTGCTTGTTTCACTATTTAATCAGAAGTGTTGATTTAGAAATAAAAAAATACGTCTTTTACAGTTAATCAGTGTTTGTGAATTTTTACATCACTGGTGTTGCTTCTTTTTAGCTCATTTTTTTTCCAAAAAAAAAGACAGAATGATTTTATTTTCATTGAAAATGATATTTATTATTGAATACAATATATTATAACTATAGTTTCTCCTCCCTCTCCTCCCAAATCCTTTCACTTCCTCTATACCACAGACCCCTCACCCTCCATTTCAAGGGACAAGCATCAAACATGACAAAACAAGATACAATAAGTCTAATTGAAAATCTTTACATCAAAGCTGGACAAGGCAACCTAATAGAAAAAAAAAGTGTCCCAAGATCAATCAAAAGAATTGGAAATCTACACCATCCAGTTAACAGTCTCTCAAAAACATCAAGCTAACACCCATGCCATATATTCAGGGGACATGGTGGGACTGTTGCTGGCCCCAGGCTTGCTGCTTCAGTCTCTATGACCTCATATGTACATAGCAACTTGCTTAGTTCAATCAGTGGGCCAATCCTTTTCTAGGGTACTCCATAACCTTTGACTCCTACAAACCTTTCTCTTCTTCCTAGGTATTCTCCAAGGTCTGAGGCTTGGGATCTGATCTAGTTGTCTAATTTAGACTGTCTCTGCAAAATGTCTGACTGTGGGGCCCTTCACCTACTTTGTCTGCTAACATAAGAACCCTCTTTGATAATGACTTGGAGCAGAGATGGATCGGTAGTTAAGAGTACTGACAACTCTTGTAGAGAACCCTGGTTCAATTCTCAGCACTCTTATTGCAGTTCATAATTGTCTTAAGTCCAGGACCAGAAAAACTGACACTCTCAAGCAGACATACTTGCAGAAAAAACACCAATGCACATAACATAAAAATAAATAAATCATGGCTATGTTTTATGGGATTCCCTAGGCTTGTTTCAAAATGTCTACTCAGCCAGACTCTGAGTTTTACAGCCGTTTCATTGGAAAATGTTTCATGTGATCTTAGCCATTTGAGAACTTGGTCCTTATGTGGTGATGGAGTTTGGGAAGGTTAGGCAGTGCATTCACACAGGAAGAAGTACTTCACTGGGAGTGGGCTTTGAGGTAAAAGTCCATTGACACTCTGGAGTCTTTACTTTGTGCTTCTGATTAAGATTTGAGTTGACCGGGCAGTGGTGGTGCACGCCTTTAATCCCAGCACTCGGGAGGCAGAGGCAGGCAGATCTCTGTGAGTTCGAGACCAGCCTGGTCTACAAGAGCTAGGCAGGCAGATCTCTGTGAGTTCGAGACCAGCCTGGTCTACAAGAGCTAGTTCCAGGACAGGCTCCAAAATCACAGAGAAACCCTGTCTCGAAAAACCAAAAAAAAAAAAAAAAGATTTGAGTTGAGTTCCTTGCTTCCTGCTTTTACTGTCATTCCCAAAACTGTGCATAACTGCTGCTTTCAGCCATGTTATTCCTACTTGATGGACTATTATCCTTCTGGAACCACAAGCCCAATACATCATTCAATCTGTAAATTGCTTTTATCATGGTGTTTTATCATAAAAATAGAAATGTAATAAAATTAATACATCGCCATTTCTCTTTAAAATTCCCTTATATTAATATCTAAATGTATACACTGTCCAACAATTTTTCCTTCTCATCTAAATGGTTCCATTGTTTTAATTTTTAATATATGTATATATAATTTCTGTGTATTTTGCAGAGGTATGTAGTTACATATGTGTACAGATTTTTATTTGCTATTTTTTCTGTAATTTTTATTTTTAGTCTCGATTTTTATTTAGCATTTCTTTAATCTGTGACCTTATTACACTATATTCTTTAGCTCTCATAATCATCTGCTCAGGTGTGCAACCAAGCATAACCTCTTACATCAATAATCACTCGAGAGAATGTACCACAGGCTCTCAGGCAGACCGATCTGGAGGAGGCATTTTCTCACTTCCAGACTATTTCTATCTTGTGTCACTTTGATACAAAGCTAGTCAGCACATCATCTTTACATTTTAAACAAATAACTGAGGTAGTCATTAAATAAATATGAAACACATTTATTATAGTTTCTAGAGTTCAAGACATTGGCACATCTTCTCTTGGATCTTTCTTTTGAGACCATAAAGGACTGAATACATCATGAGGGAATCCCATTCATCTTGATGCTGCTAATGAAGATGAAAAAGAGAGAGGAGGTAGGTCTATTAACCCTGAAAGGAAGGATGACACAGGATATACCACGACCAAGCTCTCAGCATAACGAAAATGTATTTGTCCCAGAGGGACAAAGGATCAGCAATAAGAGACAGGGGATAGAGAATTAAGAGAAGGGAAAAAAAGGAAATTTGGAAAAGATGTTGGCCCAGAGGGACAAAGGACTGTCTGTGGGTATAGAGGAAGACATGGCCCTTAGGCAAATCTAAGTTGAGAAAAGAAAATTGGAAACCCTGTGTTAGCATGAATTTTTATTCTTGGTTGGGCATGTTATTTAGGGTGGCCAAATGCGGATTTTTGATTGCTGGATTTCAATACTTTAATAAGTGGTCCTTAGTGGTCAGCCTTGGGAATAGGAAGTAGCCAAATAAGAAAATAAACCTTGGTGGTTAACTTTAGGACTCTCAACAAACTGTTTAACAGTTGAAGGGAATAAGGGAAAAGGTAAAAGCAAAATCTGTTGTTGCCATGTTCAGGCCTGTTAAAACCCTCCAATCTCCCTCAAGAACATTCTCTAGGATATATTGCAAGGCTTCCTCTAGGATATATCTCTTAAACGTTTCAACTGAATCTCAATAATTACAAAAAGGGAAGACACAGATTCAAAGTACAGAATTTCTCTTGCATCATCAACATGTAAAATAACTGTTTCTTCTTATTTCTATTAGCATAGGCTAATTTTTCCAAAGTATGCATCATTTGTCATCTGGCGGTAGGTGTTGATTAAGGAATGGAGATGTGAACACTATTTACCCTTTATGTAGCTTTTCAACATGTCTTATTTTTCCTTTCTTTTTTTCTTTTCTTTTCTTTTCTTTTTTTTTTTATTTTGTGCCTCCTCCCCGCCTCCCTTTCCCCCCCCTTCCCCCACTCCCCACACCCCACTCCCCTCCCCATCCCTCTCCAGTCCAAAGAGCAGTCAGGGTTCCCTGCCCTGTGGGAAGTCCCCCCCTCCATCCAGGTCTAGGAAGGTGAGCATCCAAACAGGCTAGGCTCCCACAAAGCCAGTACATGCAGTAGGATCAAAACCCAGTGCCATTGTCCTTGGCTTCTGAGCAGCCCTCATTGTCCACCATATTCAGAGAGTCCCGTTTTATCCCATGCTTTTTCAGTCCTAGTCCAGATGGCCTTGGTGAGCTCCCAATAGATCACATCTTATTTTTTATCCATAGTCTTCACCTCAGGCTTATGACAGCTTCATTAACACAAAATTTTTCTGAGGAGTTTGGTAAATGTGCATTACCTATTCTCCTATAAGTGAATAGTCTATGTTTTAAAAACTCCTTAGAATAAGTCATAGTCTATTCTTCTAGATATTTTCCATAAATTATCAATAATTCCTTTGCTTGATTTTTTAAAATACTCTATCATTTTGTATTTCAGTTTTTTATGAATTTAAAAGTTTATGTACCTATGAGTTTTATGGAGTACTTCATAATTTAAGAATAATCTTGTATCAAGTGAGTTGAATGTGACTTAGTCTATACATTCCTTTATACAAAGAAAAACTGATTCTATTAAGATGCAGCTATTTTTTCTAATAAATATTATGATCTTTTAATAGCTGAACAATCTACTATCATCATTGTTCTATAATTTATTAATCTTTTTCATAAAATATATTTTGATCATGTTTTACCCTTCCACTAACTTTTCCACCTCCATCTTCATTGTTTTTGCAAGGTAGAAATGCTGAAAACCAAAAATATTTTAGATTTTCTAATCTCATTGATATTGTTTAAGAGTCACCCAAACTAACAGTATGCAGAAATCAGAGCAGCACTTATTGGTATGAATGAACATTTACCTTTGATATTGTATTATAAAGGTTACAATTTCCACTGCCCTTACATCATCCTGCTTTTTCCTCCTTTATGGGACTAGTCTTGACAAAAATATCATTTGCCAGGGTATATCAGAAAAATTAGTAAAGAATATGAAGATGTGAATAAAAATAATAAAACAGAAGCATAGGATAGACTGGGAGGGAGTTCCACTGAATACTGAAAACTGCCCACCTTCAATTTCCATACACTTTTATACCCCAATACAAAAGGGGGAAGGAGGCAACCAAAGATTTCTTTAACATGATACAAAGGACAACTCCAACCGTTAATTACTTCAACATATTAAGAGATCAAGTCATTAGCTTTCTGTTGTTTAGGCAGTGATGCCACCCTTGATCAAGTATCCTGAAGCCAGCTGCACCCCAGGTTAAACCTCTAAATATAAAGGAAAGAGAAGTATGCGTGCGTATCCTGACTGTTTGTCAGGTTGAAGTGGATCTAGTTGTATGAGCCATCTTAACAAAAGAAGAAAGTAGGCCAGGTGGTTGTGGCGGTGGTGCATGCCTTTAATCCCAGCCCTCGGGATTTTGATTGGCTTAATCTTCATCAAATCTGTATGCGGTTTCTTTCATGGTGAGTTCAAATGTGCAACTTCACTGTGGTATGTAGGATCTTTCTTCTCCCCTCTTCTATAATAATTCCTGAACAAGCCAGACTGCGGTGGCACACTCCGTGAATGCGAGCACTCAACTCAGGAGGAAGAGATAGATGGAGATCCGTGAGTTTTATTATGCGAACTTTCAAGAATAATTAGAAGAGGTAATAAAAGTCAGAGCTACAGCATTAGCACTATTGTCAACAAGCATACTGGGATTTCCTGTTATTCACTTTTGCAATTAATCTATTTATGTACACAATTTTGTGTTGCATGATTTTATTTCACTGATTAATGAATCATTGGTTATGTAATATGTGTATTTTAAAGTTGATTTCATATAGCAAATCCCAACTAAAATGCTAAAGTGCATACATAACTTGTCAATTAGATCTCCTTTTCACAATATTTTTGGCAGTCTTTGTCATTGTTAAAGTTTTAAATTCAGGACAGGGCTGATGTTATGAAACAACTTATTATTATTCAGGAAAAATTTTATAAATTGCTAATAGTTAACTTGAAGTGTTAGTGAATTTCAACATCTCTGTCCAAGTGTTTTCTAATCAGTCAGGTGGATCTGCTTTTTATAAATGTAGCTTTCTGGCCAGTAATATTTTCCAACTTAAAAAATAAATTATTTTTTGTTGTCCAAGGTTTCTGTCCTGCCAGATCTTGCAGCCATTAAGTCCCAAAGAAATCACACAGAGGTCTACATTAATTACAAACTGATTGACCTAGTATATCAGGCTTCTTAGTAACTCTTTTAACTTATATTAGCCTGAAATACTTGTCTGTGGCTTGGTACCTTTTCCGGCGAGGCAGTCACATCTTGCTTGCTCTGTGTCTGGCTTCCTTTCCGTCTGGGTGACTCTTCCCAGAATTCTCATTGACCATCCTCGACTTCCTGCCTGGTTGCCTTGCTGATACTTCCTGCCTGGCTACTGGCTCATCACTGTTTATTTAAAAATACAAGTGACAGGGTACAAACCATTTTTCCACAGCAATTTTTCAAAGCAAAAAGGTCATAACAAATTTAGATAATACTCATTGACTTTAAATATGGAAAGCTTTTCATATTTTTTCAACCCTGTAGTCTTTGATAACAATAAAAAGACTTCTATAGAAATTTTTCTGTAACCATAGATCAGTGTCTCACTCAGACTGTGTCAGAGAAGCTTCCTCATGTACTATGTTGGAACTATTGCAGAGATACATAATTGGACAAAGAGAAGAAAACAAGAGACCGTGGAATACCTAGTCCTAAATATGATGTCTAAATCATTTCCTTCCACTCAGGATTGGGGAACTCTGTGGAAGAACCGCTTGAAAGACCTAATGAGAGTAGAAGACACCTAGGAACTTGCCTTCCAGACACAACAAAACTGACACACGCACAAACTCAGAGACTGTCACAGCAGGCAAAGAGCCTGTACAGGTTCATGCCAGTTAGGCTTGACGGCACTGAGACAGGAACCTGGGCATAGGCTCCCATTCTAACCCAGAAGCCATCTCTGACAACTGCTTGCAAAGAAAAACTAATTTTCTCCAATTGAGTCTACTGGGTATCTAAACTACTTGTAAGAGAAGACCCATTATCAGTCTCAGATGGTCAACACAAAACAAACTCAATGCATTTTTGGGGGCCCACTTTTCTTTCTTTCTTTCCTTCCTCCCCCTTTTTATTTACTCTAGTTGTCTTTTGCTAATCTATTACAATTTGTAATTTTATGTTTTTATGGTGTGTGTGTTGCTAGTGCTTCTCGTGTTTTTTTTTTCAGTTTTTTTTTTTCTGTTTGTTGGTTTTCTTTGCTTTACACTGGTTTGTTTGTTTTGGTCTGTGTGTTTTATAAAGAGTGAGAAAGAAGGCTTAGAGTTGAATAGGAGGCCAGGTGAAAAAAAACTAGAGAAGACTGAGGGAGGGAAAACTTGAGCGAATTACACTGTATGAAAAAAAAATTACACTGCTTTGTTATATGAAAGTTTATTATGATGTTATCAAACATACAGCATTTTCATAGCATTAGATCTGGACAAAGAAATGTATCTGGAAGCCTGAGAAGAATAAATCTCTTCATTGACTTGGTTTTATTTCTTATTTTTAGAACTTTGATCTCTTTACATGTGTAACTTGTATGAGTTTAGAATATTATTTTCTTAGCTCGGTTGTCAGTTTCTTCAGCTATTAATTAATAAGTCTACATTTGTTTATGCCTTTATTTTATACTAGTTTTTAAATACACATTGACCTATTTCTCTATATTACAAATCTCTCTCAATTTTATATTCATGTCACAATGTAATAATAATTTATTTATGAGCATGGAATCCCCAAGAGAGGTTTTGGGACTTACACCCCTTTCCCATAACCCACTGTCTAACACTTGGCCTATTTATGAGCTCACTTTGTCATTGTTTCCACAATTCTAGAATCTAATTGAATTTATGGAGTTGGACAATCATGAGGGCCAGTGAGCTGATTTTATAGAACAAGTCTTTGGAATAAGTACATTCAATACATGTTTATTTGCTAAACCAAACTGAAGGACTGAAGAAGAAAATCATCTATTTTTATTATTTTTCAATATTTTAATTGCTGGTGTTGAAGTATCTTGCACCATTCCGTGCTGTGATTCCTCAATCAAACTTTCCTTGGTATCCTGTATTTATATGATATAATATCCAAGATGATAATCACTAGAATCTCTGCCTCCAATGTTCATGGTTGCTTGGATGTTATGATATTTTGTGTTAGAATAAGTTGCCATCACTACTATATTTCTGTGAAGGATAATGGTTACAGATTTTATTATAATTGATTTTTATATTAGGTTAATTTGTTAAAAAGTCAACCATTTTTAAGCTTAAGTTAATTCAATTTTTTGGTACCTATATAAATTTTTCCCTTTTAATAATATTAAAAATCACAAGAATAAGATCTTATTTTGTAAACATAATTGCTTCATTTGTCATGTGTTACAGTGCTGAATTTTTAATTTAACAGGAATTATTAAATCATCATTTGTTTATTTGCACATGCATATATAAATCCATCTCCTTTTTTTCCCCACGTGGTGAACTTGAGAATTGGAAGTAGAAATATGACTGACTATTGAAAGTTATGCTAGAGATAATTTCCTGACCTAAGGATTGTCCAGGCCTTCCTCAGCTGTTATTGTATTACAATGTCTCATTTGAGGAATCAATTTTGCTCCAAATATCCTAATAATTTGGTTTAAATTTTTATTTTTGATAATTTTATTATAATTAAAAAACATTTGCAGCATAACTAAGCATCATCAGTTATTTTAAAATTTTAATTAACTTATTTGAATTTAAATATTTTTAAATATCTAAAATAAATCAATTGCATGAAGAATATTTGAAATGAGGTTTTATAGCATGGCTTCAAACATTGCATATAATGGATCACTCTTTTTGAACTGCTTCTAAATGTCAAATTTTTTGGTAAAATAATAAGATGCCAAACATATAAAAATAAAAAATAACCCCTGAGGTGGTAGCACACACCTTTAAATACAGCACTCAGAAGGCAGAGGAAGGTTGATATCTGTGAGTTCGAGACCAGCCTGGTCTACAGAGGGAGATCCAGGACAGGTTCCAAAACAACATAGAGAAACCCTGTCTTGAAAAAAATAAACAAACAGACAAACAAATAAATATATTCACATAAAATAACAAAAGATGAAGTATTTAAATTAAAAAATAAACAAATAAAATAACACTCATTTTCTTTGCTTTCAGATTCTATTTATTAATCAGGTTGATTATTCACTATTATATAGTAATTGGCAATATTCTCTTAGTTACAGTCTTTCTATAGGTTTAAAAAATTAACAACAATATTTCTAATACCATAAAAAGTTATTTCTTATATGTCATTTTGTTTTAAATATTTTGTTTATGTTAATGAGAAGTGACTGAGGGCTTTTCACTACCTAAGCGTGTCCTTATTCTTTTAACTCCTACATTACCTCCCCATTATCAGGTGTACAGTTTTTGTACTCCTCTGATTATTGTTGTTACATATAAATGCAGAGATATTTATGTACAATAATCTAAGTGTTTTGTTGTTTGTATATTCATGGTTTCTGGCCTGACTACTCTGCTTTGGAAGACTAGTAATGGGTTTATCCTCAGAAGACTCTGATTTCCCTTATCTCATGTGTCAAAAGTTGCCTGTGGTTCTTTGTCTAGGCATGGGACCCCAAGAAATTGCCTCCTTTCCATGTTAATATGTGCATTGATAGCGCCATTGTCCCTATCTCATTTATTTAACAATTTCTAGGATAGATTGCTTCATCACAGACTTCCTGGCACTTTTGCTTTTGAAATCATTTCATTCTCTCTTCCATATGTTTCTTGAACCATAGATGTAGGAGCTGTGAATCAGATGTATATGGAAGACTAGGTAGGTTCCCCGTAATTTACTGATCTCTACATGTGTCCAGCAGAGATTTTTTGCTATGCTCTCCATATACTGTAAAGAGAACCTTCTTTGCTGAAGAGTGGTAGGTAAACTTTTTATGAATATAAGAATAAGGTTTGGAAGGAAGTGTGAAATTATGCTGGTCTAGCAATTCGGCGATAGTATATTCTTTTCTAAGATTCAGAGGTCCTAGTCCCAGGAAGATGGCCAGGTTGTCTAACCCAGGCATGATTTCTTTCTTGTTGCTGTTAGACAACTGTTGGTTGCCACCACCAGGTGAGTACCTCTTATTTCAGTCTTTTGTGTATCTTTGGAATTACTGAGGTTCATAGTTGTTGCAGTTGAGTAGGTTTGTTTAACTGATTTCCTCTCTAGGTAGCTTGTATAGTAATTATTCGTACCATGGAGGCTAGATTAAAGAAACATCCTGGTACCAAATGATTTTATTTCAACAGAAATGCTACAAAGAAGAAAGAGAAAAAAAATATTGAGTGGAGTCAAGATATTCTAAGTTCATGTTGTTATTTTTTTTCCTCACTATGTATGATTGATTTTTGTGAAATCTTTCTTGGCACTTCTCTCCTTCTCTTCCTCAGGACCTTGCAAAGTTTCAGGCTGTTATAAAATTCCTTTTCCACTCATCAATCTGTATTCCTTGCTTTTTGTTTGTGAAGAGGTTTTAGAAAATGTGCCACAGATAAAAATGTGCTGTAGGCACAGTTTCCACTTACACGAGCTTGAAGCTACTTCAATATTCTCTTATGATTCCATGAAATGCAAGTCTGCCAAGAACGTACATCCATTTATCTGTAAGACTTCATTCAATCCAGTTATGTAGGATTCAGGCAGCTGTCAGTTTACAGAAGCTTCTCGGGATGGTTTAGATATCACAATATTCAGAAAAGAGAGCAAGATGAAGTTAGATTTAACAGACCAATGACCAAAATGGATTTTTAGCAAGAATAATAGTTTTATTTTAAAGAGAGCTTATTTCTCTTGCTGCTGACAGTTTGCTTAAGAAATTAAGAGACAGAAATTAAAATTGTTTTAAATATACCTCTGGCTGTCTCAGCATTTGAGTAGCCTATATGACTTTAAGTAGGATTTTTAAATTAAAACAAAGATATCCTTAGCAAATGATGCACTTTTTCTCAAGTAATCATTTTCTTTATCTGAAATTGTTGCTCAGGTAAATATTCTTTATGACCAGCTATGCAAGCTACATAATATATTTTTAGAAAGGCAGATGACTTGATTTGAGGTACAGTTAGATCAAAAACAGACCTGTAACTCATCTAATTTTATAAGAAAGTTTTTTTCTTTTAATTTTTCCAAAAATCATTGAGAAAATCATTTTACATTACTCTTCTTATGATAACAGTTAACATTGTTATATTTACTGTAAGTCTGGCATTTTATTCAGGCTATGGTATGTAAATTTTGTTTAATGCTGTAAGTACATCCAGAAATTCAAAACATTAAAGAGCAAATTGAGATAATATCTTCTGATATGGCACAATAAGAGACAGATTGAATTCTAGATTATATTTACTATGCATTGAATCAATATAAGTATATATCATTCTGTTCTGAAGAATTCAATTTAAATAATTTGAATTTAATATCAGTGTAAATTTTTTCTGTTCTCTTGTGGTATTTGCATGATCAATCAGTGCCAGGATTTTAATAAAGCAGAATATCCTGGAAATCCTATGAGAATAAAAATTCCAATGAAAATCATCAAAAGCAAACATGCATGTCATATTGTCATTTTGAATGAAGTAAAAATTCTCAAAAAAAGTATTGTCTTCTTGAATATATTATTTAGGAATAATCAATATTTTGATCAATAAAAGGAAAATTAAAGTACATTATGATTGAAGCATATGACGCGTAGGAAATCATTATCTGATTGCTCTGTTCTCCAACTTATATTATGACAATGCTTCTTGTAAAGGCATAGGAATAATGTCCAAAGTTTTTCTTCTACTTATTTATACTTGATTAAGCTCACCGCAGCAATTCTAACAATCTCTTCTGATGTATGATGAAATGCTAGTTTTAATAATAAAATCTACAATTCTTCTATACCAGTGGTTCTTAGGGTTCCCAATGCTGTGACTCTTTAATACAGCTCTTCGGGTTGTGGTGATCCCCAATCATAAAATTATTTTCATAACCACTTCAAAACGGCAATTTTGTTATTATAATGAATCATAATGTGAATATCTGATTGCAGGGTATCTGATGTTTGACTGCTGTAAGAGGCTAGTTCAACCCCCAAAAGGTTTCTAACCCCTAGATTGAGAACAGCTATTCTAGAAGACAGTGATTTGATTAAACTGAGTGCCTTTGAGGATGCTCTCTCTCTCTCTCTCTCTCTCTCTCTCTCTCTCTCTCTATTTATTTGTTACACAAACGGGACATAAATTTATTCATAACCTATTTTGCTACTTACCCTTTAAGTTTTTGGACATGGCCACCATCAGTAAACATTCATTATACCCATAAAACTGTGTGCAACTGTGTGTGACATGTAAAGGGAATTAATCAGAAAAACAAATTGAGGCAAGTTACCCTCTAAAATTCAATCTAATTGATTATAGTGCACTTATTGAATTGTTTTACGTATATATCTACTGGCTAGGAAATGTAGGCAACATATGAGAATAACATTGTCTTACACTGTGAGATGAACGCTTGTTGATTCCCAGCTGCTTAGACCCAAAATAACCATACAAAAACCATATTATTTAAAACACCACTTGGCCCATTATCTCTAGCTTTTTATTGGGTAACTCTTGCATATTAATTTAACCCATTTTTATTAATCTGTGTATCACCACAGGTCATGACCTACCAGTAAAGTTTTGGCATATCTGTTTCCAGGAGCTCCATGGCTCCTCTGACTCCCCCAACTTTCTCCCAGCTTTCAGTTTAGTTTTTTCTACCTACCTAAGTTCTGTTCTGCTATAGGTCTAAAGCAGTTTCTTTATTCATTAATGGTAATCACAGCATACAGAGGGGGACTCCTCCATCACTCCCCTTTTCTGTTTAAATAAAAAAGGTTTTAACTTTAACATAATAAAATTACATAAAAACAGTTATCAAGGAAGAATTGCAGTTATAATATTTATATCTACTTTATCTTTTATCATAACTAAGTAAAATTATATTTATAATTGTTCTTCAATTATATCAAAGATTCAATGTGGGTATAATATTATCTAAGTAAACAATAAGTTCATTATAAGCAACTTCTAAAACTAGAATTGACAAAGATATCCTCGGGTTCCTGGACAGTCACCAAAAGTTCTTCTGTACCATTGGGGCAACCAATCTTTAGTCCACAGGCCCATAGTATTCATCAGGCTTTTCCATTAAGCAGGAAATTTTAAAGACAGTTCCATCTATATTGGTAGTTTTTCAGTTGCTATTTTCTGCGTCATGCAGAATGTCTAGCAGACACTTTCCTGAAGCAGGAACCCCGAAGGATCATCTCAACTTTAGGCAAGTTTAGCAGTCATTTCTGTGTGGGTCCTGCATGTACAATTTATCAAGCAGTCCAGGCAAGAATAGTTTCTTGCCCAGATGGCTAACCAACTCCATAAGGAGCCTCTTCAGTACTCATATTCCTCTTGAAGTAGATTGGAGCTGCCAGGAACAGATGTGTCTAATTGTAATGATAATTAATAAGTTTTAGACATTTAAAATGCCGTATTCTGTAGTCATTGAAAGGTTTGAAGGATGTCTATCTATATAAAATATATCTCTGTACAACTAGAAAATCTAACAAAAATGTCTACAAACTTGGCTCCTATAGATGATTCTCTATTAACCTATATTTTTTAATTATACATTACATTTTTAAGTGAGCTGTACACACAATACCTTAATCAAGAGCAGAAATATATGTATAATGACATTGATCTTAAATTTCTATCAGTAGAGCAAGATTCATGCCAATGCAAAATTTTATAGCATATCCCCATTTAAATGAAAACACTTATAAACAGTATTTGGGAATATGGGGGCATAGTTCTTCTCCAAAGTGCTTCCTGCTATTTATTGGGTGAAATAATTTCTTGAGTGGTGTTCAAGGTAAGCTTCAGGAGGTCTAGGTTCATCAACCCATATTAGTCTGGAAGCAATCCACAGGTCCTCATCCTCTGTGGAAACTAAAGAAGAACCTCTGTTCAGAGCAACATATCCTTAGACCCATATTTTGAATTTAAGATACATTTAAAAAATATATATCTTAGCTTAACAGTTCCCAGAATCAAATGTCTCTCTGCAGTCAAAAAATTCAAAGAAAACACAATAATATAGATAAACCAGACTCTCTGTGTATATTCCACTTTACACGGCTTATTTTTTTTACTCCTTTAAATCTATGCGTGTCTGTACTCTGTGTCTTTAAAGACTGATTTAATATTTTATAAACTACTTATTTACTCTTATAACTCTCTATATTCTTTTTCTATCCCAAGCCTATGTAAATTTATCTGACACTGTGACCTTTTTAGAGGTCTTTTATATCTAAATCTGTCCTATTGTGTATCTGTAATTATTTACTGTCTAAGAGAGCTTCTTAAAATATTAAGTGCTCTTTAAAACTTTAGTGGCACCATTGCTAGGGGAAATATGGTACTTCCTGCTTGCCCAGTCTGTTATGGCAGAGCTACTCACTGCCTCTGAGAGCCAGGCACAGTGTCCCATCCCTAGGCAAACAGCTGGTCCATGTTCCACCAAGCAAGCTGTAGCAAACCTCACTAAAATGCTTGGTCTTCTGAAAGAGTCAGAGGTCATGCTGGCAGCATGGCCCAGAAAGACAAAATTTCAAAAATGGCGACAATTTTTTATTTTCTACCACTGAATCAGGAAAACATCTTTTAAGGGAGCCACAACATGCTGCCAGCAAAAAAAAACCCATACAGAAGAAAAAATGTGGCTCAACTTTGTTTTTTAGTGTCTAGAATTTCTTTTCAAGCCCTCTCATGTTTTCCATGGATTTAGTCCACCAAATTAGTGCCAATTTGTTGTGAGAGGACCACTTGTTGGTTCCCAGCTGCTTAAAGTCAAAATAATTACACAAAAACCATATTATTTAAATCACTCTTTAGCCCATTAGCTATAGCTTCTTATTGGCCAACTCTTACATGTTAATTTAACCCCTTTTTATTAATCTGTTTATCACCATAAGGTCATATCCCATCAGCACAGTTTTGGCATCCTATCTCCTACAGCTCCATGGCTTGTCTCTGATTCTGCCCTTCTTTCTCCCAGCATTCAGTTTAGTTTTCCCCACTTACCTAAGTTCTGCCTTGCTATAGATCTAAAGCAAATTTTATTCATTAATGCTAATCACAGTATATAGAGAGGACTCCCACTTCATCTTTAGAAAGACTTTTTTTATAATAATAAGTTATCAAACAGAAATATATTAAAAGATTAGAAGGTGAGATTAATTTACATAATAATTCATGAAGGTGCAATAAAATGAGTCCTTAACTATCATAAAGAGATAACTAATGCAATTGATTAGATCAATTGAGCCAATCATTTGTGTTTGGAGAAATTTTAAAAATTAGATAGTTTGATAGTCAACATTCTTCAGAATAACAGAATCAATAAATTCAAGAAGTGTGGCACTCATATACACAAACTTTATATGCTTGAAGCTATCAAAGTTGTTCATCCCTGCACTTTGCCAGGAGCTTGCCTAGGTTTGAAAAAGAGTTGAACTGCCAAGTGTCAGAGAAGCCAGTTAAAGCAAGCTTAAAATGAAAGAGATACTCTCTCCATTATTATTTATTTTTTGAAATATCCTAAGTCTGAAACTAAAGCAAAAGAATTTTATTGTATGGTTTTTAAAAAGAGAGAAGAAAGAACATAGATTTGGGTGTTTGGGACATGGGACAATCTTGGATGTTGGTTTGGTGAAACCATGATAGGTATATATCATTTGAAAATAAAATTTATTTTCAATAAAAATATTTGAAACACTCTTTTTATATGTATTATACATTTATAAATTTTATATATATATTAGTAGACCTTTTCCAAAAGATTTGACTTTTTCTCATTCAATTATTATATTTTTCATTTAATGCTCCTTAAAATTTTTTATATTTAATTTATAAAATATTTTCAGTTAAATACTTTGAGATAATAATTAATCAAATTTCCCTTCTCTTTGCATTCTATTTACCTCCCAAATATACATTTCTGTTTCTCTTTCAAAATTGTAGCTTTTTTTTTAATCATTGTCACAATTTGTGTGTGTATGTCTGTGTGTTAACTCCTAAACACATAATTATAACCTATTAAGTCTATATATACAGTGTTATTTGTATATTTATGTTTTAGTTCTTATAATTTAGTATTGATAACCAACTCCTTTGAGATTTTCATGTAATGTATTCTGATCATATTTACCCACCTCTTTTTTTTAAATGCCCTTGGATCAGCCTCCCACTTCCTTACCTCACCAACTCTATGTCCTTTCCTAAAGATTTACTTGATGAGCTACCAATGCCAATTTGTGTTGTCATACATCAGATTATTGAACCATGGAGAATGATTGACTTCACAGCAACTACAGTATAACAAAAATTGAGATTACCCCTTTTCTAGAAGGCTTCTATTTCCATGTCCACAGTCAAGAGTAGGGGGCTCATGAACCTCTTATTATTCCATAACAGAAAGTTGAATGGTTTGGTCATGTAATGCTATGTGTCAATGAGTACAGAGATGCTGTAATTTATGAAAGATAATTATTTTCATAGGATACCCTCTACTTCTGATTCTTGCATTCTTTTCATCCATACCTCCCAGACGTACCTGAACCTGTATAAGAGGTATGATATAATTGTACTGTTTGTGGCACAATACTTCTTTGTCATTTATTTTGTGAGCTTCTATATTAACCACCTTATACTACACAAATAAACTTTGTTGTTACTGTCTGAGAGGTACAATAAATTGGTAGAGTTATAGATTTAGAGGGTATTCAATACTCTATTTTCCAAAAATATTTTGGTAGGCTCAGACCTGTATTCTGTGAGTACTAAAAATATGCAGTCTTAAACACATCTATAATACCAATACTATTGTGCATTTGTACTTTCAAAAGAAAGAAGTTAGCTATCCCAATTGAATACACACCTCTATTGCACCTGTAAATGACATTATTGCAGTTCACAGAGTTTACAGCTTGTTAAGACTGCTGATCACTTTTCTCTCCCACAACATTGAGAGCATCTTTTACTACTCGGAGAGGAAAGCACCATGGAAGAAGATTCCCAGTCAGTACTTTCTTTTGTCTTGTGATAAATGTGTGTGGTGTCTTGAGCAATACACAATCTTGGCCTCATATTCCAGTGTGCAACAAGTGACAATGACATGTTTTATGAATCCCATCACTTTCGCTAATAAATTTAGAGGAAACATCCCACACTTTATAATGGCTTTTGTTTAATTGTTGTACTTTAATTATTTTCACTTCCATTTTCATTCTTCTTACCCTCTTAAGTGGAATCCTTGTCGAAGTTGGTCTCTGACAATAAAGAATTTTATAAATATGAACTTTCTAAGAGATGATCCTTGAAATTGATCTCAGCCAGTTACCAAGCTGTGTTTTAGTTGTTTTATAAACATTACCAATACTTTACATGTGAATGAACATAATCTACTGTGGTAAGCAGGGTGTTTTTTTTTGTTTTGTTTTGTTTTGTTTTGTTTTTTTGAGACAGGTAAGCAGGATTTTTTATAATGGCTTCCATGATTCCTTAACAATGATGTATAAACTGTTATATAGTTCTTTCCCCTTAATGTCTGAGAGAACTTAAGCATATGGAAAGATGTCACTTTTATTATTTGGTATCAGGTGGTTTTAATTCAAAGGAATAATTATATAACCTTAACCCACTCAAGCAAGTGTCATAAAAAAGACTGTCAGTCTTTTATGAATTTAATAGAATCTATGTCAGAAATATATAGATATGTGAGATTCTGTTGACCTTGAGGGTCAGTGATAAATCTTTCCACCAAAATCAAGGGGTATGTCAGGTAATGAACAATATATGAGATACACCTCTGACACCCATATATATGAATACATGGGAGTATGTATTCACATATGCACAAACATTTTCATGAATGCATACAGAATAATAGATACAACAAACAGCCCACATTTCTTAATATAACACGTGTGTGTGTGTGTGTGTGTGTGTGTTGTTATAAACCAAGTCTTTTGGAACACAGTGAAAACACAGATGCAATCTTTCAAAAAGGTGAGCTTGAAATGTGAACTTTCATGTGCTCATTTTAAGAGCATAATTTGCCTAACCAGTATTTCTTCATTTTTTTCTGACATATTCTATTTCTAAGACATTGTGTTTTAAGTCTATTTTTTTGATTAGATTGAGTCAAAAACAATATGCAAAATTGTAGGGCAGGTTTCTTCAGAAAATGGAATGTGAACCAATAAATAAAAAATCGAGCTATAATATAAAGTTATTTTCAATACTAAAACTGGAAGACATTTCTTAAAGATTTATTTGCTGGAAAATTCACAGAATAGTGTTACCTTAGCAACTCATGACACAGAAATTAAGCTGTCAAAATCTCGATCATTCAAAAGGGTTCACTGACCTTCATGTCAACGCAGCAGATGAAAAAGAGCTGCAGTGATGTACTTTGCCAGGTTTTTGAACTTTAATAAACAAGCCAAGCTGTGTTTATGAATTCCCTAAAATAGACAAGTGGAGAATAGAACAGTATCTGTGAGTGCCAAAATGGATTTGCAGGTAGTTTGGCAATTCACATACTGCCAAAGGAATCTTCATGTACCAACTCTTTCATAATGCAGAATACTAAGTGTATCTCAAATAGCAAAGTAGAGACAGAGCCTTGCACTTGTCAAAACTTGCTGCTTAACCACATTATTTATCACTGGGAAGAAATCCATTAAGTCGGCCCAGACTTTAGCAAAATTATGGGATGTCTCTGGTGATGGGCTTAAGGAAAGACTACCAAGTGATTCATAGGTCTCTAATACACATATTCTGTTGCATATTTTTTTCATTTTATTGACAAAAAGTAAAACTAAACAAAATTTAAAATATTGTACTTTATCAATACAACTCTAAATCAGTAACACATGAAAGCAGTTTGTGAACAAGAGAATGATAACACAGGTATTAAGCTTAAAAAATAGTATACAGGACCTCATGAAGCTAAACTGCTTCTGCATACCAAAGTACACCATCACACAAACAAGTGATAAAAAAAAAACTTTACTAATTATATATTTAACAGAGGTATATTACCTACCATATAAAGAAAAATAGCAATAATGTCAAAAAAGTCAGATAACTCAATATAAAAAATGCGGTTTAGAACTAGACAGATAAATAAAGCAATAAACAAATATCCTGAGTGATTTAGTAAAAATCCTCAAAGCCAAATAATGCATTTTCTGTATTATATGCCAATGTTATCTTTTAAGCTTTAGAAATGTGTATATCAAGTTGGAAAATCAGAGAGGTTAGGCAACTAGTAAATGATGAAGAAGGGTGAGAGGCTCTTCCAAGAATATGGAAATAGTTTATAGTGTATATAGTGATAAAGGGGAAACTAGAATGGGTGGATTAAGTGGAAATGCTGATGGAGGGAATATGAGAAGGACAGCTAACACTGAAGGCCTTTTGACAAGCCTTATGGAAACCTACTACTGTAGTAGCTTACTAAAATATATACATATGTGAAAGAAATTTAAATGTAGAAACTATAAAATGGGAAAGACAATGCCCCAAATACATATCTTGTGAACACCAAGTAAAACTTGCAGTGTCAGGAATAGATTGAATCTTGTCAAGTTGTTTGCCAATGGCAAAGAATATAATCAAAATAAATTGCATATTTTAAGTAAAAAATTAATAAGATTGATGCAATTATTCTAGTTAATATATTCTTGGTATGTTCATTGGAATGGGTCAATTTGCTTTATGAATCAGGTTCCAGAATGTAGTATGGAGCTGTGGGTCTCTTCCCACAGCCCGGCTCATGGCTGCCTGGCTAGCTTATGCCCCAAAATAATTACACGGAAACTGTATTCTTTTGAACACTGCCTGGCCCATTAGTTCCAGCCTCTTATTGGCTAGCTCTTACATATAGATATAACCCATTTCTAATATTCTGTGTAGCACCATGAGCTGGCTTACCAGGAAAGATCTTAACCTGTGTCTGTCTGGAGTGGGAGAATCATGGCGACTCCCTGACTCGGCTTCTTTCTCCCAGCATTCTGTTCTGTTTACTCCACCCACCTAAGGGCTGGCCTATAAATGGGCCAAGGCAGTTTCTTTATTAAATGAAAGTAACTCCTCCATCACCAGAAATTCATTATGCAATAAACACAGTATCCTCTAGATTAGGGTTACAGGGAAAGAAAGACATTATTCATTCAAGCAGTGTTGATTTTTATGTCAGTCTGTGCTACATAGTCAGTTCTAGAAAGCCTGAGCTACATAGACTATGAGACCTTGTCTCAAAAGAAGGAGCCTTCTCCCTGGGGGGAAATTTTTTTCAGGAATTTGAGGTTAAAGATATGAGGCAGGGAGAATGATAACCTAACACAGTTAGGAATATTAATGTTACTTCTGGAAAAAGTAGGCATCCTCCATGAACTCATGTGTTATGTCCTACTGTTTTGTTGTTCTGGCTCCCTAATTAAGTCTGTTAATAGGTGTCCTTACCCATGAAAGAAAAAAAAAAAGACTGCTGATGTCTATGTTGATTTAACCTTTATTCTCAAATGATTACATTCCAAGATGAGAACAATCTGATCTGAGGTTTAAAAAAAAAAAAGAGGACCACAAGGTTGAGAACAAGAAACTTGTGTCATCTAATACACTTATCAGAAAATTTCAGTCCCCAATGAAGAGTGTTTTTAGAAAGTGCATCCATTCAATCCTTGAATTATATGTTATGTATAACTCACATATTAATAGCAAAAATTATCTTAAAAAGATAGTGACACAGCAATAGAATATTGTCCCCTGTTGTACTAAGAGCGGCGGGGCTGCGTCTCCGGCACCCGGCCGCCCGCATGGCTAGCTTATGCCCCGAAATAATTACACGGAAACTGTATTCTTTTAATCACTGCCTGGCCCATTAGTTCTGGCCTCTTATTGGCTAGCTCTTACATATTGATCTAACCCATTTCTAATATTCTGTGTAGTACCACGAGCTGGCTTACCAGGAAAGATCTTAACCTGCGTCTGTCTGGAGTGGGAGAATCATGGCGACTCCTGACTCGGCTTCTTTCTCCCAGCATTCTGTTCTGTCTACTCCGCCTACCTAATTTTCTGTCCTATTAAAGGGCTAAGGCAGTTTCTTTATTTAACCAATGAAATTAACTCTTCCATCAGTCCCCTCATGCAATGCCCCAACTATTGTTTTTAAGACAATGTAGAGAAAATCCAATTAAAGTTTTTTATTAATTACAGTTGTATTGTAACAGGAATAACATCTGCATATAAATTTCGGGACTCACTGAATTACTGATATGCTTTGATCTTTTATTTATATATAATAAATAAGAGTAAGTATGTGCAACGCTTTATCTTAATGCAAACTAAGAGATGCTCTGTTTAGACCTCTTGAATCATTTAGGTTAATGACAAAGGGGACTTAAATGAGGGAATCAGAGTAATGAACATTCAAATGGGCCAAGTATGATAGGCCTATCAACTACAAAATCATTTTACTGAAAAAGATAAAACTGAAAAGTGATTAACTATATTAAGGCACCAGAAGATTCTAATGCAGAAAGTCAAAATAAGACAGGAGATAAAACTTAATTTTCACACACTCAAAACACTGTCAGGTGCTTTGAGAAATGCTCTGCTAAATTTGCACAGCCTGGAAAAAACAATATCATAGAGAAATACTAACTCTCAAAAGCAGTCTGGTAACAAACAGGAAGTTTGATGGAGCAGGAATAAGTGAACAGATGAAATCAATAATGAAAAATCTCCAACCAATCTTAACAGACTATAATTGAATGGCCCATTCCAAAAATAAAAAATAAAAATAAAATACTTGTAGGGTAAATATGTTTTTCTTTGGGTTCACCTTTTTATTTAGCTTCTCTAGGCGCAATCTCCTTTGTTTATGGCTAGAATCCACTTATGAGTGAGTACATACCACATTCCTCTTTTTGGGTCTGGGTTATCTCACTCAGTAAAGTGTTTTCTTTTTCCATCCATTTGCATGAAAAATTCAAGATGTCATTGTTTTTACCACTGAGTAGAACTCTAAGTGTATAAGTGCCACACCTTCTTTATCCATTCTTCTATTGAGAGGAACCTAGGTTGTTTCCAGGTTCTGGCTATTACAAATAGTGCTTCTATGAACATAGTTGAACAAATGCTTTTGAAGTATGATTGGGCATCTCTTGGGTATATTACCAAGACTGGAATTGCGAAATCCTGAAGTTGGTTGACTCCTAGTTTCCTGAGAAACCGCCACACTGATTTCCAAAGAGGATGTACAAGTTTCCATTCCCACCAACAACGGATGAGTGTTCCTCTTACTCCACATCCTCTCCGGCATAGGTTATCATTGTGTTTTTGATTTTAGTCATCCTGACAGGTGTAAGATGGTATCTCAGAGTTGTTTTGATTTGCATTTCCCTTATCGCTAAGAAGGTTGAGCCTGACCTTAAGTGTCTTTTGGCCATTTGAACTTCTTCTGTTAAGAATTCTCTGTTCAGTTCAGTACCCCATTTTTTTTTAATACTCCTCTCTCACCAATGGACAGGTCAATTAGACAGAAACCTAACAGAGAAATAAGAGAATTAATGGAGGTAATGAACCAAATGGACTTAACAGACATCTATAGAATATTCCACCCAAATAGGAAAGAATATACCTTCTTCTCTGCAGCTCATGGAACCTTCTCAAAAATCGACCACATACTCGGTAACAAAGCAAACATCCACAGTTACAAAAAAATATTAATAACCACCTGTATCTTATCAGATCACCATGGATTAAAGCTAGAATTCAGCAACAATGCTACCCCCAGAAAGCCTACAAACTCTTGGAAACTGAATAGTCAACTACTGAACCATACCTGGATTAAGGAAGAAATAAAGAAAGAAATTAAAGTCTTCCTTGAAGACAATGAAAATAAAGAAACAACATACTCAAACCTATGGGACACTATGAAAGCAGTCCTGAGAGGAAAGTTCATAGCACTAACTGCCCACTTAAAGAAAACAGAGAAAGCACACGTTGGAAACTTAACAGCCCACCTGAAAGCTCTAGAAAAAAAACAGAAGCAGACTCACCTAGAAGGGGTAGAAGACTAGAAATAATCAAATTGAGGGCTGAAATCAACAAAATAGAAACACAGAAAACAATTGAAAGAATCAATGAATCAAAAAGCTGGTTCCTCGAGAAAATCAACAAGATTGATAAACCCCTATCCAAACTAATCAAACGGCAGAGAGAGAATTTGCAAATTAATAAGATCAGAAATGAAAAGGGGGACATAACCACAGACACAGAGGAAATTCAGAGAATCATTAGATCTTACTACAAAAGCCTGTATGCCACAAAACTGGAAAATGTAAAAGAAATGGACACTTTTTTAGATAAATACCATATACCAAAGTTAAACCAGGACCAGGTGAACAACCTAAATAGACCTGTTAGTCGTGAAGAATTAGAAGTGGTTATCAAAAACCTCCCTTCCAGAAAAAGTCCAGGACCAGATGGTTTCAATGCGGAATTCTACCAGAACTTCCAAGAAGACCTAATACCTATACTCCTTAATGTATTTCACAATATAGAAACAGAAGAGTCATTGCCAAATTCCTTTTATGAAGCTACGGTAACTCTGATACCAAAACCACACAAAGACCCAACCAAGAAAGAGAATTACAGGCCAATCTCACTCATGAACATCGACGCAAAAATCCTCAACAAAATTCTGGCAAACCGAATCCAAGAACACATTAGAGAAATTATCCATTATGATCAAGTAGGCTTCATACCAGAGATGCAGGGCTGGTTTAACATATGCAAATCTATCAATGTAATCCATCATATAAATAAACTGAAAGAAAAAAAACCATATGATCGTTTCATTAGATGCTGAAAAAGAATTTGACAAAATTCAACATCCCTTTATGATAAAAGTCTTGGAGAGATTAGGGATACAAGGGTCATACCTAAATTTAATTAAAGCTATATACGGCAAGCCGACAGCTAATATCAAATTAAATGGAGAGAAACTTAAAGCCATCCCACTAAAATCAGGAACACGCCAAGGCTGTCCACTCTCTCCATACCTCTTCAATATAGTTCTCGAAGTTTTAGCAATAGCAATAAGACAACATAAGGGGATAAAGGGGATTCAAATTGGAAAGGAAGAAGTTAAACTTGCATTATTTGCAGATGATATGATAGTGTACATGAGCGACCCCAAAAACTCCACCAAAGAACTCCTACAGCTGATAAACGCCTTTAGTAATGTGGCAGGATACAAGATCAACTCCAAAAAATCAGTCGCCCTCTTATACACAAAGGATATGGAAGCAGAGAGGGAAATAAGAGAATCATCACCTTTCACGATAGCCACAAAAAGCATAAACTATCTTGGGGTAACTCTAACCAAGGAAGTGAAAGATCTATTTGACAAGAACTTTAAGGCATTGAAGAAAGAAATTGAAGAGGATACCAGAAAATGGAAGGATCTTCCTTGCTCTTGGATTGGGAGGATCAGTACCCCATTTTTTAATTGGATTAATTAGAGCTTTAATGTCTAGTTTCTTGAGTTCTTTATATATTTTGGAGATCAGACCTTTGTCTGATCCTGGGGTTGGTGAAGATCTTCTCCTATTCAGTAGGTTGCCTTTTTGTCTTAATGACAGTGTCCTTTGCATTACAGAAGCTTCTCAGTTTCAAGAGGTTTCATTTATTCAATGTTGCCCTTATTGTCTTTGCTACTGGGGTAATAAGTAGAAAGAGGGCCTTGGACTTCCCACAGGGCAGGGAACCCTGACTTCTTTTAGGACTGGAGAGGGAGGGGGATGAGAAGTGGGGGGAGTGGGAGGGAAATGGGAGGATGAGATGAAGTGGAAATCTTTAAATAAATAAAAAAATAAAATATTTTCAAATATATTTATTAGGACAGCATAACTCTGAGTTCAAAACAAAACAAACCACTAGCTACTATAAAAAAAGAAGTATACAAGTACTAGAATATTAATACAAATTTTCTGAAAATAGTACTGACCGAAAAATCACCATATATCATCAAGTGGTTGTTACCCATAAAATACAGAAATGATTCAACTTTTGAAATGCAATCAATGTGGCATGACATAGGTTATATAGGAGATGCCAATATCGGTTTGGCAAATTTCACTGTGCATTTGTGATTAAAAATATTAATAGCACATGCATAAATAGAACTTATAACAAATCAATAAAAGATAATTTGTGTAGAATCCTAAAACTAACATTAATGTCAGTGGTAACATGTTGATTGGTTTTTCTCTGTGTTCCCATAAGGGATTTTTGTCCATTTTTACAGTTTCTGGTCAGCATTGTGAGGCATATGAGAAAATTTAAAACAAATATTACACAAATTAAAATCAGTAATTGTAATAACCTTTGGGTGTTATGTACATTTAAAATACCAAAGCCTCAGAGAGAACAACAAAAAATAAAGTTACAGTATTGGTTGCAAATGTAGGTGTATAAATCTACATAAAAATTAATTACCACTGAGTATATAAAAGATAAACTATAACAAAGTAATTTGGAATGGCAACATAGCGCAGCAGTCAACAGAGTTGATTGCCATGTGTCACAATGTGAGTTAGAACCCCAAGCCCTACATAATGGGAGGAAAGAACTGATTCTGGCATGAAGGTTCTTAACACCTACACTCCATGTGTATTTGCGTTTATGTGTATGTGTGTGTGTGTGTGTATTTTGTCAAGCACACAATAAACACAATAAAATATTAAAAATAAAAATGTCATGCTGTCATCCACCATAAAATTTGGCTATTCTTTTCTCAAAGATTAAAGTAATTAAATTTGTAAATGTTGCATTTAATACAATTTGTACTAATTTCCAATGTCATCTTCACCCTAAAAACATTCTCAACATTCAGAATCTTGAAAGAACTATAAATGGTATATTATTTGGGGTTCTTTGGAGTCACAGAATTTATGGAATATCTATCTATCATCTATCTATCTGTCTGTCTGTCTGTCTGTCTATCATCTATCTCTATCTAATCTTCCATATGTGAGTGTTGTGTATGTATAAATCTTTTCATGTATATTTGTAAATTTTTTGGAATGACTTTCAGGATACAGCCGAATAATGGCTAGTTACAAGTGGAAGGTCCAGGAATCAAGTATCTGCATCTGCTCAGTGACACAAATCTCAGCTTGTCTGCTGGGATCCTGGAGAAGGAATGAATGAACTGATGAGATGAGACAAGCAGGAGAAGAAGAAATCCTTCCACCTTCCATTTTGCTCATATAGACTTACAGTAGAAAATGTGGCCCAGATTAAAAGTGAGTCTTCTAACCTTAACGTCTGGATTAAAGTCATGGGTTTTCCAGCCTCAAATTCCACATCAAAAACATGTTGTTTTCTTGTTTCAAATCCAAATCACAAATGTGCCCTGCATTTCTGGAGTATAGTTCATTATAGTTCATAGATACAGTCAAGTTGACAACAAGGAATTGCCATCACAATTGGCTGAAAAAAATGAGGAAGAACAATGTGAAAATATTTACATGCTCTTATTTTAAATTATATGAATATTTATTGTCACCAAACTAGCCTTATTTCATTTTTAATTGGAATCTGAATGCAAAACATTCTTAGAACTAGGAGAACTGTTGTTATTAGAGATCCAGAGATGGGGGAAGTAGAAAGGTATTAGGTAAAAGATACAACTTGATTTTACAAAACAGGCTTTAGAAACCAAATGCTCATTAGAAGAAAGTGTAACCTAATATATTTTATTATTGAGATCGATAAGACAGAAGGTGATTTGCATTTTTACCCCATATATAGGGAAAGTCAGTATGAATCATATATATATATATAAATATATAAACATATATGCATACACACATATATAAATACATACACACTATTTTTTATAATTGCCATCATACATTTTAAATCTATATTATTAATTACATATATATGAATATAATAGTAATAAAGGAAAGCATCAATTTGACAGTGGTAGGGAACATGTGAGGAATTTGATGGATGGTTGCTGGGAGTGGCTAGTTGTAGGAAAAGGAGGAAGAAAATGACATAACTATTTAAAATGGCAAATTAACAATAAATATAGCATTGCACACTTAGAATATATACAATTTTTGTCATTTATAAGCCATTATTCAAGAAAAGGTAATGTGATTCTTGCATAAAAGTAAGCTTTTCCACCATTCTACAAAAGGGAAATACATGTATTTACTGCCAACTCATCCTTAGCAATGTTGCCAAGACCACATACTGGGAAAAGCATTGTTTCTGTAAGAAATTATTTTGGGAAAATTGAATAGTCTATAGAGAAGAATGAAATTAGGCCTCTATCTAAAAATGTATATGAGAGTCAATTCAATATGGAAATACATCAAACATAAAAAGACTAAGATGAATGTTGCATGATTTTATTTTGATGCAGTATATTAAACAGTCAAACTCAACCAACGGTAGAGTGATTTGCTGGGTCTGGGTTTGGAGCAAATTAAATTGTGAGTAAGGTGATACAGGTTTTAGCTTTTTAGGATGAATAATACCAACAGATCAAGTTTACAGTATATTTTGTTTAATAACATAATGTTGTACATTGAATTTCCTAAGAGGGATGGTATGACATGTTCCTACTGCACGTAAGATGAAGAGATTTTAAGGATGGGTGTCAGAGAGGGTTATACAATAGTTGTCACAAAGGTGGAAAGGAAATATTGACTGTGGACATATATAAGGAGGGAAGAAGGGCAGAGAAATGTGCTGTATGAAGTCTTACAGCTGGTGATTACCCACCCACTGGGGCGTGGTCTCTTATACTATATATGCCAGCATCCAGCTTCTTTTCAGGCCTTTGTCCCAGTTGTGGATTTCGGTTTCTGATCTCTGTTCCAGCAGAGGATTCTGATTTGTGACTTTACCCCTAAATAAATAACCATCCATTGCTCAATTCTGAGCTAGTATGGGATCTTTTAAGCATCCTTCTTCATTTGGTGCCCATGTGGATTTGGACTCCATGCCTACCGGGTGGACGGCCTAACAGCCTAGCCATTCCACAGCCCAGACATTCTCCCAAACCTGCCAGCTTGGCTTGCTTTTACCTAAGTGGGTTTTTTTGTAGAATCCTCGCCACAACAGAGCTTACTGTGTTGGGCAATTTGGAAATTTCCCAAGCACATGCACAACTGATGCATTCCCTGGGGCCCTTCCTTGCTGCTTGGTGACTTGTGCAGCTTCCGGTTTCTGCTTCCTGCCCATGAGTTCTGTGTTTCTTGCTCCATGTGTGGAATTGATTTAATTGCTCTTAATTTGTCAAGCAAAGCGTATCTCTCAGTATTTAACCAGTACCAAGGAGGAAATTAAAGCAGCCCAGGACCATTCCTGTCACCACCGGCTGCATTGCTTCTAATTACAAATCTGCAACCACGACATCTGCTAGACAATAAATATTGCAGTTTTACTGGATCACATAACAGGTAATTAATAAATCAATATAGCAGACTTCTTTAATATTGCAACTTTTAGTAAATTTTGCTAATATCATGGATTATGTTATGTGAGGCTTATATGGCTATGGTGATACTTCAATTTATTGGATATTGGGATTCAGGTTTCTTCTCCATATTCCAAGAAACAATATGGCACTTTTAGGATTGATACAATCTTTACAGACTAATAATGAACAGCTAGTTGACAGGATTAATACCATCGAAAATCAAATGTTGCCTGAAAAAACTAATACTATTAAAAAGGATAGCATTAATTTTATGGACAAATTGAATCCATATCTAAGGGTACTAAGAAGTTATCTGAGAGAATTTGTACTGTTGAATTTGATAATCAAAATTTATTAAAATGTTATAAGTTAGCAGAAAGACTGTCTCTCAAGGATGGCAATCTTCATACTATTCAAGTAATATCCACAGATGAGATGTTATCTTTAAAGAAGAAACTTCAAGCATTGGAATCACATGTGCAGAATGAGAACTAGAGGCTATATGCCTCAATGAAATCACTAGAAATATATACAGGCCAAGAGATTCAGGCTTTACAAAAGAGAATAATAAAAAGATTTGAAATAATTGAGGAAATTATTAGAGTTGATGAACAAGGAAAGAAGGGACAAGGACAGGATTCAACATCACCAGTAGCTGTCAGAGATGACTTTCCTAGGGTTTTAGCTTTCTACCCTGTAATCTGCTTTGACAAAGCACCAAGTTATAAAGACCCAAAAGGATCCAAAGAAGGTAGATGGATACCTATAGGAATAAATGATTGAAAAGAAATTAAGCAAGCTGTTGTAACTTATGGCTTGCATCCTGCATTTGTTAAGAAGATGATAAAGACTTGAGCTTCTAGCATCAAAGTACCACCACATGATTTCTTTCAGTTAGTTACAACAGTTCTGGATGATAATGTTTCAAAATATTTCAGAGAAGAAGCCAAAATTTTGGAACAACAAGGAAAAGCAAAAAGCCTTGAGACTTCCCAAGATAAAATTCTTGGTGAAGACCCTTATGCTGAACCACAGGTTCAAGCTCTTTACGATGCCACAAAACAGCCTTAAATGCTTGGGACAGGATTCAAGAATAGGAAATAGAATTGAATCATATACTGGGGATAAACAGGGCCAGAGAGAACCCTTTACTGACTTTTTACAAAGATTAACTAAGACTGTACAAATAGGACTAAGAGACTGAGAAGCTTGATGAGTACTTATTGAATTTCTGGCCTTTAAAAATGTCAACTTAGAATGCAAAAAGATACTTGGGCATTTAATGGTTATATCAGCACCTATGGATGAATAGATCCTGCATACAATAAACATTGAGACTTTTGACTATAATACTGAATTTTGGGTAGGAAAAGAAATTCGAAAGAAATGAGGAGACATCAAAATGCCAAATGTTTTAGTTGTGATATAATAGGACATCTGAGAAGGGTTTGTAGACAAAGAATTCCTAGTAATAATACCTCCTCTGCAAATGGCAAAAATAGGAAAACTCAGCCTTCAGGTATATGTAGAAGGTGTGGTAAAGGCCGACACTGAACCAAGAATGCAGATCAACAAAAGACAGACAAGGCAATCTGATACTATTGGGAATTTTGAGACAACAAACTTCAGTTAAGTAATAAACTACCAAACAAAATTTAACTGGATCCTCTAGATTCATACTTGGCTTTACATGTAAGCAGCTCTCATGATATGATTTATAATATGCTATATTTCTCTGCTGTTTTCTTCCCTTAATTGCAAATGTACCCAGGTACCGCCCACATCTCATATCTCCCTGGATGACACAGTGATATTTTTAGAGATCAAATGTTATCTAGCTTCACATATTGCTGATTAAACATGAATATATAATTTCTCAGATTTTGTGTCTAAATAATACATCTCACAGGAGTGTTCTAAATAGCAAAATATAGCCCTAGACTGGGAGCGAAACCCACAAGTCTAGCCAGCATTACACACCCAAAAGAAATATGGACAGCAGACACAACCACAGGACACAGACAGAAACCCATATAGTACTAGTTGACTGATGCTACTGTAAGCTTACTTTCTACCATTTATCTTAAGAGCATGAGTCTAGCATAATTTGAATGTTATTTCTTTGATAGTAGATATGATGTTGACTGTCTTTATTGAGGTTACCCCTGTTATTCCTCCTTTTTAATATTATTATTTTATATAATGACCACAGTTTTCCCTATCTTCTCTCTTCCCAGTCCATAAAACCCCCACTTCTCCTATGTTCTGCAATCTACTCTTCTTCCACTTCTCTTCAGAAAAGTGCAAAGCTCCTATGGATATCAACCAAACAGAACATATCAAGTTTCAGTAGGACATTTAACACAAAAAATGTATAACATATCAGATTGCAATATGCACCTTCCTCTTATTAAGGCTAGACAAGACTATATAGTATGAGGACTATGATTCCAAAAGCTGACAAAAATCAGAGACAGCCTCTGCTCTCACTTTTAATAACCCCACAAGAGTATCAAACTACAAAACTGTGGCATATGCTAAGGACCTAGTAAGTCCAGTGTAGATTTCCTGGTTGTCAGTTCAGTCTCTTTGAGCCCCTAAGAGCTCAGGTTCATTGATTCTGGTTATCATCTTTGGTCTCCCTTGATGCCTCTAGATCCTACAATCCTTCCTCCCACTGTTCTGCAGGATTCCACAAACTCAACCTAACGCTGGGCTGTGGGTCTCTACATCTGTTTTGATCAGTTATTGGATGAAGCCTCTGATGACAATTGGGTAAGGCATCAATCTAATAATACAACAGAGTAACATTAGGCATCATTTCAATGGCTTTTTTCCTAGTCATGCTTAAATCTGTCCTAGATCTCTGAGCTATCTAACCCTGGGTCCTAGTGGTTCAGGAAGTATCACAGGTGGGTTTCTCCTCATATACGGACCTCAAGCTGGACCAGTTTTTTTGTTGCCCACTCCCACAATTTCTGTGCCACCCTTACCCAAGCACATCTTGGAGGCAGGACAAATTGTAGTCTGAATGGTTTGTGGCTGGGTTTATATACCAATCTTTACAGTGGCTGTCTTGCCTGGTTATAAGAGATGGCTTGTTAGAGATATCACTCTATTGCTAAGAGTCTTAGGGTCAACATCATAGATTCCTTGGAGATTCCATTGCACTTGGTTTCTAGGCTGTTCCTTGGATGCCCTCCAATTCTAGTTGTCTCTCCCGGTTATTTTTTCCTCTATCCTCCTCCACCACATGATTTGTCTTGTTTCTGACCTCCCCCAACCCATTCACCCTCAACGGTCTACTAAATTTCCCCTTCAAGTGAGATCCAAGTATCCTCCCTTGAGACTCCCTTGTAGTTATCTTCTCTGACCATGGGGATCATAGTCTGTTTATTCTATGCTTTATATCTAATATTCTCTAATAAGTTAGTCCATACCTTGTTTGTCTTTCTGTGTCTAGGTTACCTAACTCAGGATGATTATTTTCTTGTTCTATCAATTTGCATACAAATTTCATGGTGCAATTGTTTTTAACAGCTGTGCAATACTCTATTGTGTAAGTTAACTACATTTTCTTTAACTAGGGAACACTAAATTGTTTCCAATTTCAGGCTATAAAATAAATAAAGTTTAACAATAAATAAATAAATAAATAAATAAATAAATAAATAGTTTAACAAGTGTCTGTGTGTTTTGATGGAGCATGCTTCAATCTATAGCAGATCTTTCTTCTCCTCTTCCACTTTCTTCTCTTTCTGTTCCTCCTATTGTTTCTGCTGATTCTCTTAAATGTATTATTATATTGGAAGACAAAAATATATTGAAATATCATATAAGTAAAATTTATTATGTACTTACAACTACAATGATTATGAATATTCTTCTCTCTTACCATGTGGCAGGAGAAAATTGTAAAATTGTGTGTGTGTGTGTGTGTGTCTGTGTGTGTAATATTATATGTGTATATATACACATATTTTAATTTAGAAAAATATGTCATTTAATACTTGAAAAACTCATTTTGTATTAAAATGACCTTTTTAAAAAACCAGTCAGGTAGAAATTATCAAGATTGTTTTTTAAATATTTGTTATGTTATAGTATATTGTTCCTCCTGGTCAGAGTGGTTAATACGATCTTAATTTATTCATTATTTGTTAATAAATTTTGTTTTTAACCATTCTATTTCTATTAAAGCAAAGTTAAATCACTTCTCACTTCCTTCTGCTCCCTCCAACCCTTCTTATGTATCACCATTTAATTCTTTCCATGCCATCTGTCTTTCCATATTAATTGTATGTCCTATTTTTCTTTAATTATTGTGGTTTGTACACACACACACATACTTACACACACACAAATGACACTGTCAATAGTCATGTTAATGCAGAAGGGAAATTTGGCCTAGATCCCACCCATAGACAAAAAAAATATATAGACAGCTAACATTTGAGAAAAGGAGAATTAAAAATACGTCTATCTGAATGGATAGACCCTATAAATTGGTTATCCAATGAACAGTGAATAGCTTTGAACACATTTATGTAAGTAAAACTTAAACGTGTCACTGGGGTAATTTCTGAGTTTTGTTATTTTATCATTCTTTTAATCAAGGTTATTCGTGTGTGGATTTTTTTTTCTGAGAGTGCAGTGACACTAGAAGCCAAAACATTGTGTTGATTCCATGGCTCTGAATTTATAGACTGCTGTGAGCTGCTTCCCTATGGGTGCTGGGAGCTCATATTATGTCCCCTGAAAGTGCAGACAACTTTCTTAGTTGCTGGGTCATCTTTCTGGTCTCAGACTATTAAAAATTGATTCTTTGGGAATTTCACATTAGTCACCCCATTCTGCTCATTTCCCAGTCCCTCTGTGTGTGCTGCTCACTCTTGTAGAACCTCCCAAAGGAAAATTTAAAAATAATAAAAATCGTATAATAAACAATAATGATTAATAAAGGAAAAATACTTTGCTTCTTCATCTTTTCTCCCTCCACATTGCGCCTTCATCTTGGTGACATTAGTAGCTGTTGTATGTCATGCAGTGTACTATTTTGTCCAAATAGCATAACTTGCAAATATTCATTGTGTAATGGGTTGTTGGTCAGGTTCAAGGCCTCTGAGTTTGGTACACAATCAAAATTGGACTCTGCCGACATTCCTCTCCAATACCTCTGTTTGCCTACCCAGAGTCATGGAGACCCTAAAGCTATGGTTCACAGAATCAGTCCATTCAAATACTTCAGCAGATCGTAAGTGGGGTAGATGTTGTGTTGTGCCGTTTCCAAGCCAAGTGTACACGTTGCTGACATGTACTGTCTGCACTGCCACCTGTTATCGTGCTGTTCTCTGGCCAAAACTGCCTCTGAGGACCACGTCTGTGTTCATGACCCCTCCACATTCAAGATCTGCTTCTTTGTCCAAAGCTCTGGTTAACACCAAAGGCAATCCAGATGCTAGAGTTCCAGATCTTGGCTCAGGAAATCAGGTCCTGCCCCTAAGAACAGAGCTGACGCAAAACTCTTGGGAAAGCTCAAACAATCCCTAACCCTGGGCCTTGAAGATCCTGTTCCACCCCACACGTGAGAGGAGTGGATACAACAGCCAGCCTCAAATCTTTTTCTGTCAATTCATTTATGTATTTATCCATCCATCCATCCATCCATCCATCCATCCATCCATCCATCCATCCTTCTTATCTATCTGTTTGTCTATTTTACATACAGACCCCAGTTTACTCTTCCTCCTCTCCTCCCTGTCCCCGCCTCCCCACAAAACCATCTTCTGTTCCCATCCCACAATCCACTCTTTCTCCATTTATGTTTAGGAAAGGACAGGTATCCTGTGAGTATGTGCAAAACTTGGCATATCAAGTTTCAGTAAGACTAAGCACCCCCCCTTCTATTGAAGCTGAGCAAGGTGACACAGTGTGGATAGTATGTGGGTCTTTCAGCTTTTATAGAGTTCTAAGACGTTATACAATTTCATTATCCCGGTGTGAGTCAAACCACATCTAGGACTTTAGCACACCTAATTGTTTTCAAATCACTGTACATCAGTGCTTATAAAGCAGTGCTTGGATTATTACACCTTTCTCCTACCTGAATTTAATAATATTCTTTCTGTATTTTGCCTTACTGAGCTAAGTAGAATTATATTATTCTAACTCCTAAGGATTTTTATAATGTCAGAGATCTAGACTTTTCCATTAGATTCATTCTGCATCTTTCAAAATGCTCTGTTATAATCTTTTGTTATCCATATTCAAGGCTCATAAACCTAGTAATCTCTTTCTCTGTGTTTCAGGACATTGCTTGCAGTTTCATACTAACATATGTGAAAGTTCTGACAAATATTTTCTTGTAACTAAATTCTAATTACATTTAAAGACATTTTCATTGTCTGATAAAATTATGCATTTCAATGAAGAATTTATTGTTAAATATAAAAATCTTGGAAGTAAACACTTTGCCACTGGTCATATAATTGCTTTTCTTTTTTGTTGAATATAGTTATTCTCCTATTGTTAGTGATCAATATCAATTTGTTTGATAACATTGACTAAAGTACCATTTTGACAATAAATTATTCTATGTGAGTGACTTGGTAAAAACAAATGCAATCGTTTATTCTTGAAACAATGGAAGACAGATTAGCTGTGCCAACTTTCACCAACCATATGTATTTCTCTGAAAGTTTTCTCTGTCAAAGAATTCTTTTCTCTGTATGATATAAACTTAACACTAATTAGCATTTGGCAATTTTGCACTGATACTTGGAGCATCGAATATGCACTGAAGTAATTTATAAGGCATTTGATAAGGTGAACTGATGATTAGATGTAGGTTAAGTCCCAGCATAAACTTTCTCAAATTGTTCTACTAAATTCAAGTCACTGATTGAAAGAGGATTAAGTAGACTTCAAGTACTGTTTTATAATCTTCAGCATAGCACAATGGCTAATTTATTCCTTGATCCTACTTTAAAAATATATTTTCAACAAAAGTAACTAACATACTTATTTTACTATTACCTTGAATTTTTTAATGTTTATATGCAATGTGTATATCAATAAGAATTAATAAAACTTTAATTCTCATTTTAATACCAATTAAACCTAAAGATAATCATTAATTAAATTTATACCCAAAGACTGCTCATAGTCTTAAAAAGATTTACCTATATTGAAACTGTTTTTTGTTAATCTCACTATCTAATTTTAATGAATAATAAATAATAATGGGACTCTACAAGGTAATTTTATTATTATAAAAACTAGAGTTTAAACTCCTGAGATTACATTCTCACTTTTTAAATTAGACATGATTTAAGCTCCTTCAAAATCCATCATGACTAAGTTTACCAATGAAAATTTGAGTGGATGCTTCATTCTTTCTTAGGTATACCAAATTAATCATTGTTTGTTTGTTTGTTGTTTTTGTGTAACAATGCATTTTGCTTGTCTTCCCTTTACTTTCTATAATTTCATGCCCGTTTTTTTTCCATTATCTCTAGTAGATTGACCATTGTTTCCTTTTTAATTTGTGGAGATTATCAACAAACTGTTGCCAAAATTTTGAGAGAGTTATATATATATATATATAATATATATATATATATATATATATATATATTATATATATATATATATAAGGTTGTCAATTCCCTTAAAGAAAAGGGAGTGAAATTTTGTCTTACTCAATTTTAAACACGTAAGAAATAACTATTTATTACTCTAATATAAGGGATAAAAATTATTTTGTTAATAAAGTTTAGATGAAATGTTACTTGAAAGGATTGTAAGTAGCCATATAAATGCATATGTGGCAGGAGAGGCAGACTCCTGCCATCCCAGTACTCTGAAGAATCAGGCAATGATACAATTAAAGAAAAAAAAAAAACAAAAAACACAAGAACAAAATATTCTGTAATAATTTAGGATGAGGTAAGGTGATTTTTTCAATGTCTGTTATTTCTAAAAACTGCATATCTTTTCTACCTATCATGTATGTATGTATATTTGTATGTATCTATCATATATAATTTGTCATCGATCTATTATTTAACTACCATTCATCTATTTATGGTTTAAGTATATGTTCACATCTAATTGTGTACAGATATACATATAAATTATTTGCCTTGAAGTGGAAAAACTACAAATCAAACATATTTTTCATCTTTGTAGTCTTTTAATACTGTTTAAGGGTTTACCTAGCTATTAACTCTAAAACCAAAATTATGCCTGCCCTGTCGAGATGGACCCATAGTATAATAGTTATAAATATGTTATGGGGGTAACAAACACATTCTGATTCAATTTAAGTCCAGTTCCATGAGATATGGTAAATGCCTGATGTCATAATTAAGACCAAGAACCTGTAACTTGGAAGACCATAGACCCTAGGACAAAAATTAACAATATAGTTCTATTAAAAGCATATGTATTGCTATAGGATAGGTTCATTTCAGGTTCCCTATCCTCAGGTGCCCAAGGAACTAACTGGGGACATTGCCCTGGGCATCTGGTAGCCACCCCAAGTTCAAGTCTCTTGCCAACCCTTAGGTGGTTCCCTTAACTAAGATATGAGTTTCCCTGCTCCCCTATCCCACCTTCCTATATCCCCAATCATCCCGTTTCCCCAAGTTCCCCTCATCCTCTCCTTCACACTTTTCTTTCTCCATCTCCCCTTACCCCCATCCCACCCTACCCCCAAGATTCCAATTTTTTGCCCGGCACTCTTGTCTACTTCCCATAGCCAGGAGGATAACTATATGTGACTGAAAAAGCACAGGAACTCACAGTGACTATAGCAGCAAAAATAAGGTCTACAAAAGATCAGATTAGTTAAAGTCTCAGCATGGACAGGATGGAATTGTCTCACTCCTAGCTGAGGCTCTCTATAGTGTTAAATCAATTAGCATATATATATATACATACATATATAGTAATAAATACAAATGCAAAATTAAATAATAAATAAAACTATGAAAATAATTTAGCTTTATCGCTTTAAACTATTGAAATAAAGTGACATCATATAAAATTTCAAAAGTACACTTGTTCTGAATCTTTTGGGAGTATTTAGTGTCCTGAGTTGAATCTTCTACATTTTATCAACGGCACAGACTTGGGAAATACAATTTTGTTGAAAAAGAGATCTGTTTTTATTCTTACATGACAAGGAACTGTGAGCAATGCTTTTGTTAAGAAAATAAATTGGTCCAGTTACAATCACATGGTCATTTTCTGTTTAGGGCAGCAGTAATGTGGCCCATTACTGAAATATACTAGTGGAAATTTTAACAGAAATTTAAAAGGGTCAACACACGTGTCCTGTCATGATTTCTTCTCCGCACTGAGCCAGCCAAGCACAAGTCGCATTACATTTTGTTCTTTTAGTGTTCCTACTAATCCTGTGCTTAGATTTGTAGTAAAGTACTTATCAATGAAATTAGCAATGCTTTTAAGTCATATTTAAGGAGGAAAACTCAGTTGAATTTAATTAACAAATGCACATTTTGCTCCTGTGTATCTAACTACAAGAACTGTTAGTAATTTTAATGGCTTACTTCAGAGAGTTTCAGAAGACTATCACCATTTGCGCAAATGCATTCAAATGCTGTCCTATTAACAAGTGAAATGAAAAAAAAAAGTAACAGGATGTGTAAGGATCATCCAGAGGTTTAGCATGCCAATACTTCTGTGGTTGCTACTTAAAACTGTCTTCACATAGCAGACTACTTGACTGCCTCTGCCAATTGGATTTGCTCAACTGTTATTTCTCTTTAGCCAAGGGCGAAGAATGTAGAAAATCTTTATCTGAAGTCTCTGGCAGAAGCTTAGGTGTTTATCATTAGAGTGAGGATCAAGAGGGCCAGATGTACTGTTTATTTTAACGAAGCCAAGATTGAGATGGAAGTTCAGAATGCAAAAAAAGGCATCATTTACTAACTTTTTCTCTTCTCTAAAGTGCAAGCATACATCATTTTCTTAGCATAAAATATCTGGCTGGAAATAACTCATTTTATGGGAGATAATTTCATTAGCTATCCGTTAAGGTTTAATTTAGTCCCTGGTTCTCCAGACAGTGTTGTAGGCTCCACAGAAACGATTGCTTCATTAAGTTATATGGTAATGTATAGAGAATATTGTAGCTTCTCCTGCTACATCCTTTATTGGTACTTGAATTGGTGAAGTCAGGAAAAATTTCCTATTGAGTATATAATCCCCACATAGGAGAGATAATTTACTCATCTATGTATAACCCAAGGAACAACGTGATTGAAATTATTAATCAAATGTGGAAAACATCTTTCTGACTTTTCCTTTACTTTATATTGCCTATTCACTACCATCAAATATTCTTCCCGAAAAACTAACTGACCAAGTCCTAGGTTTGAATACAATCTGTTAATCGACCATCTCATCAAGGAAGCCTTTTGAGTAAGGTATAGCATTCCATCACGTGATTCACCCTCCTTAATTTCTCATCATAGAGGTCTTATATTGTGTTGATAGGTATGTTCTTCCTCATATGTGCTTTTATTCAATATTTATCATCTCTTTCTATCTAATAAAACAATAGCAGGCTCTTGCCTTCTATTTTTTTTTTCTGTCCCTGATATCTAGAGCCTTGCTTAGTAAACATTTACTCAGGTAATATTTGATGGTGATTTATATGAACTCATAGTGTATAAGACCATGAATTGAAATTTATTTATTTATTTATTTATGAAACCTCAGTCCCTATTTGTTCTTCACATTCTATCAAGAAGAGTTATGTTTCAGAACAATGTATTCCCTAAGGCATGGAGCAGTAATTTCACGATGCATAGTAAGGGTTAATCAGAACTACAGTAACATCAAAGGAGACAAGATGAGTAAAATGAGTGAGGCTTTAGTTCCCTGGATAGTGCAGTCCTGAGATATACCAGAAAGGAAAATTTCCAAGAAGCCAAAGTTCCAATCAAAGTTAGGAGAACCACGTTTAGGCATTCAAATCAGGAAGCCACACCAAATCTGCCCATTTTAGTCTGGAACCCACAGTCAGCCTGCTTCGTGACTAGCCATTGGCAGTAGCAGTTCTGAGTATTTTCTGTTTGCTGTACAGTTTTGACATTTTGTACATGCCAAGAGTCTTATTCCGCCTGGGTTGCTACAGAAAACGTCTCAGACTGTGACTTCTAAGGAAGATGAATGTGCCAGCCAATTTCTCATTTGGTAAGGGCTTGCTTCCTGCTTTATAGGAATTTGAAACATTTCTATTGACTTGTGTATAATGTGATATCATCATTTCAGAGATGTGAACTTCACTGCTAAATTCTAGTCATTCTATCGATTACTGACTATTACAAATAGCTGGATACTTTTTAAAATCCATTCACTAAAAAAAAAAAAAAAGAAAAAAAAATCCATTCACTAAGATGATTTGACAAATATTTAATGTGATGGCATTTGGGGTAAACATCTACAGGCACATAACTATCCAAAATAAGATTAGGTGGTTCTGTCAATATTCTTTTATTGGAAATCTCAATCCAGGAAAAAGTGTTTTATAGAACTATTCTACCAATTACCACACTATTTACTCCTTTGTAGTGTGCAATTCTTAAAATAGTTTGAATGCATATATTTGGGATAATATATTTCACACATGTAAATCATACAACCTAACATAGCTTTAAGACATGGATATGGCTGTGATACAACATGCTTTAAAGAGTAAACCTATTCATAGCCCCCAATGGTTTCTTCCATTGTCATCACTCCCATTATTCTATCCTCCTTGTTTGCTATGCGGATCACCACTGAACCATTTCATATTAATATCTGCTTTTTTGGGGGGGTAAGGAGCACTGTAATATCCACTTTTTCCTGTTAGAGTACTTTTATTATATTTTTTGAAATAATTGAAAATGTTATACATGTATATAACAAAATATGAGGATATCATCCAGATATTCTATTATTTAGCCACACTCAATTTAGCTCCTTACTGAGGAACTGTTGGAAGTTGACAGCTAATAGAGAAGGAAGAATCTCTCTTTTTGTGTGTGTGACCACTGGTAGCTTTCCCAAGTTCCAACGGATGGCTCCAAACCTATGTAAATGTGGGCAGCACTAATTGAACTCATGAGTAATCAAGTACATCTAGTCTGTTTTATTTCAGCCATATGGTTTGGTTTGGCTTTATTTTATTCATGACTTTTACTATGCTAAGTAGCTAGTTGTCTGGTGTGAGTAATTATTCTTATAGCATCAGGTTGTGTCCAATTTTTGGCCGAGGTATTTTGAAATTTTAACTTTAGTTTATCATATATGAAGCTGCTACAAATATTTTCAGTTGCTTTTGGGATTTGAATTATGCTTCAATTTCTCTACTAAATGTGATAAAATAACTCTCTCCTCCCCATCTTTCTGAATCATGATTTTTACTAATTGACTACTAGTTTTCACAGTATTTTTTTAAATAACTCACTTGATTTTGTTCATTCATTATTTTCCCTCTTGTGACTGGTTTGTGTTACTAAGTATTGTCTTCCATCTTCCTTCTTTCTGTCCTACAAGTTATTACCTCTTTTTAAAGTCTGAGTAACAATCACCTATACTACATTTTGTTTATCTGTTAACTCATATGTGTACTGTTTTCAAGCTCTGGGTATAAAGTTCTGGGTATAGTGAAAATGTTGTAATAAACATTTATTTTGAAAGTCTGTTACAAACAAAATCTATAGGAACTACTATCAGCTAGGAAGTCTGAGAACAAGTTTTTTTTTGTTTTTTTTTTTGTTTTTTTTTTTTGTATTTGAAGGCAATCTGCCTACAGAATTCTTTTCTGTTCAGGGAAGACCAGTGGTTTTGTTCTCATAGTCTTATCACTGATTGAGTAAGACCACAAATTGGAGATAAAATGTTTTTATAAGAGTTCACATATGCAAATTTTCCTGTAATTTAAAAACATATGAGTATGTTACAGAGATTTGAATAAGCATGACTCCCATAGACTCAAGTGTTAAAATGCTTCACAGGCGGTGACAGTATAAAGAAGTGTGGCCTTGTTGGAGTAGGTGTGGCCTTGTTGGAGGAAATATGTCAGTGTGGAAGTAGGCTTTGAGGTCTCAAACGTTGTTCAAACTCTCTTCAGTGTAGGACACAATTTGCTTCTGCTGCCTGTGGGTCAAGAAGTAGAACTCTCAGCTACTTCTCCAGCATCACGTCAGCCCTCACATCACCATATCCAACCATAAACATACCTGACTATGTTTTTGAAACTTTAAGTCAGCCCTAATTAAATACTTTCCTGTATAAGAGTTACAGTGGGCAAGGTGTCTCTTCACAGCAATAAAATGCTAAGACATATGAATTAAATACATGTATGGATTGATCAAAATTACACTTCAGCAAAAGATAAAAAGTATGAAGGCAGATGTGGGTCAGCAGTGAAGAATGAATAACCCTATTCCAGAAAATCTTTGTTGTGTTATCAACATACATGCCAGGTCCAGCTCCACGCAGGTATAAACATACACATCCATAAGCATTCAGAACCATATGATTAAATAAAGAAGATTTTTTTTTTACTTATTTATTTATTTTTATTCTTTTTTAATTAAAATTTCCACCTGCTCCCCATTTCCCATTTCCCTCCCCTCCTCCCAAATATTGCCCTCCCCCCACTTCCCTCCCCCTATCCCCACTCCTCTTCTCCTCCCCCCACTCCATTCCCCCTCCCTCTCGATACTGAAGAGCAGTCCAAATTCCCTGCCCTGCGGGAAGACCAAGGTCCTTCTATCTACGTCCAGAAAGGTGAGCGTCCAAACAGGCTAAGCTCCCACAAAGCCAGTTCATGTATTAGGATCGAAACCTAGTGCCATTGTCCTTGGCTTCTCATCAAGAATTTAAATCTGAAGCCAAGCGATGGTGGCACACGCCTTTAATCCCAGCACTCGGGAGGCAGAGGCAGGAGAATCTCTGTGAGTTCGAGACCAGCCTGGTCTACAGAGCTAGTTCCAGGACAGGCTCCAAAGCCACAGAGAAACCCTGTCTCGAAAAACCAAAAAAAAAAAAAAAAAAAAAAAAGAATTTAAATCTGATTAAACCATAGTCAGAGATAAAGCAAATCTTTTACTACAAAAGTTTGAAGTTTTTGAAATATACCTTGAACATATAAGCAATGACTTATTTGGAAAATTAAAGAAAGATTTCATATGGAAATTTTCTTTAAGAAATGGAAATTATCTATATTTAGTTCAATGATTTTGCTTAGTGGAAACAGTTCTATTCACTTATATGATTGTAACTACAGCTGTAACTCTTTATTCTAGCTCCTGGGGAATCTGATAACTCGGACTTCTATTAGAAGCTGTAAGTGTATGCACATTCTCTCCCCTTCCACTTCTCTCATATACACACTAATGAAAAACATTATCTTAAAAAAAACTATGCTGTAACTTCAAAGGTGGTATCTTGTACATACAAAAAATCCACTATGTCAGAAAAGTGGTAGGCAGCATGAAGATTTAGATAATTCAGTTTAGTTGAAGGTTTCAGTGCAGAAATGGGAAAAACTATCAACAAGATCTGACAACTGGTAAGATATGAAAAAATATGTTCTCTATTTAATAAACACTGAAAACTACTTTTTAAATGCAAAATGAAAACTATACTCCAGATATTTTCTGCCTAATAGAATAAAAACATTCATTTACTCCGGGCAAGTGTAGTACTTGTGATCTATACTGAAAAGCATTTAGATGCAAATTCAAAATAGAGCATATCTTGGTATTAGATTATCTAATCACTAGTTCATTTTGGTGTCTTTTATTCAAGATTAAAATATCAGTATAATAAGTGTTTAGAAAGCATTCAACTATGAAATGTTTATTATTTTCTGAAAATTTATTAAAACTTAATTATGAAGTAATAAGTGTAAGTTCATAAAGACAATTATAAGTTCATAATTTTCAGTATATTATTTTACAATTTTTAATAATTTAGTGATTTTTTTCTTTTTATCACTGAAAAAAATCTCAGTTTATACTATATTTAGATAATTATGTAAATCTCTAATTGTGGTCTCCGGTTAGATTCGAACTCCTCTTCACAACTCCCTATTACAAATAGTCATAACTTTAAGAGAAACAAACAGTATACTAGTAAAGCTAAAATTATCTGTAATTTCACATCTACTTGGGGGGAGTACATATAATAGTGTTTCATCTAAACCAAATAAATGGCCTAAATATAGAGGCATAATGAATTTAATTTACCTTTTTCAAGAAATTTTCCTTTTACAATCTCTCATTAGATTTTCAACTATGTTATTGCATACACATTCAACATATATTACAAATTGTTCAAATTTTTATTGTTAAAAGTTACAAAATCGCTTACAATTGTTTTCTTTGTTGCTAAACAAGACTTTATTTCAGTACTTTCTCTTCTGTTAAATTGTGTGGTTGCTTTCAAAAAATTTTACAAAATATTCTAATGGTGAATTGTGCTAATGATAACAAAAATGAAAGGAGAATGAATGGACCTATCCAGGAACAAATCAGTGGCAAAGCTAATTATGTTCCTTATCTTTTAAAATTAAAAACACTTTTAACTATTCATAAACCTCATTTTAAGTGACACCATAGCTTTATTATCAGTACTGAATAAATCAATAAACAAAGAAACATAAACTTTTAAAGCTAAAGTTATTTTTCAATGAATACTGTGTTATCACGATGTGGTGGGTGAAGGGCTTCATTATCTGGGTTGCTTCCTAATTCATATTTAAAAACATAAGCCGAGTCATTCATTCTTGGGTTATAAAAATATACAAGTTGAACAACCAGCACCCAAATCATGTCCAGTTTACTTTTCATTAAGTTCGACGTTTGTAAGAGACAATCTTTTAAATAAATAGTAATGAAAGAGCTTTTAAGTCATAGCCATATTTTAATCTGTGAGTAACATTATATATGTTTTCTATTTCCTTGTTGCATAACACTGCTATTCCAGAGTTATCTATTTTTTCCCTCAGTATCTATAAGGGGCCTGAATCACTTAACATTTAGGAATCTGAGAAATACATTTTTCAGTTTTATGCATACAGAAACTGGAAATTCTATTAGTACTAATAGTATATTTTGACTCAGAAAATTCACAGTAACAAATGTATAATAAATTCTATTGCTATTGTTGCAAGATATAAAAAGACAAAACATATACACATGACATTGTGGAGAATATTTTTGCCAAGTCTGAAATAATGAAAACACAGTGCAGAACATAATGATCTTCTAACCTCAATTTTCTTTCTTAGAAACTCACCAACTTGAGACAACACATGCCAGCTACACAAAGAAATAAAGTTTTTTTTATTATTGTATTCTTTCTAATGTTTGCTTAGACACAGCCATTTTGGGGAACAGAACAACCTCAAAGAACTACTCAGAAAATCAGCTTTGAACATATGTTATGCTCTTAATTACAGAATCTAGGTGTCTGGACTGACTGGATTTCAACTTGGGGATAAGATGATGGAATCCACTAAGAGTCAATATTTAGTTCTGTAGTTAATCAGTAAGGATAACTATTCTAGAACACTGCTCTATTAGGTTAACTATTTGATACTGAGAATTTTTTAAGAATTTTATAGATAAAATACTTTTTTAAAAAAATTTCTAGGGGCTGGAGAGATGGCTCAGAGGTTAAGAGCATTGCCTGCTCTTCCAGAAGTCCTGAGTTCAATTCCCAGCAACCACATGGTGGCTCACAACCATCTGTAACGGGGTCTGGTGCCCTCTTCTGGCCTGCAGACATACACACAGGCAGAATATTGTATACATAATAAATAAATAAATATTAAAAAAAAGAATGTTTCTAAAAAAAAAAATTTCTAATACTAGGAGACCAAATTTGAGGACACTGATAAACTCAGAAAAAAAAAAGAATGATTCTAAAAGTTCTGTAAATTCTTTGTGGAAAATTCGAATTTTCTAAGCCCACATCCATCATAATATCCCCATTTAAAAACCTATCATTTGCATGTCTAAGTGCCACTCACCTTATTAGACGAAGTGTCATTTTTCATCCTAGACTACATTACTAAACAAACATTGGGTTTGATAGACTTTAGTCTCCTCTGAAGTTACCTCTGATCACTTTATTGAACTAAATTGAGTACTTCACATCCTATAAATTTCTTGATATCATAATTAACATATCTTTAAAAAGTACTTTTATATTATTTGAGAATTCCACACTGCATTTTAATATGTTTCATCACAATTCCTTTCCTTTACTCTTCCAAAATCCTCCCAGCTTACCTATCCTCCAAATTTGTGTCTAAATTTTTTATCTTATTACCTCATTTTCTCCAGTTTGTGCTATCCATATATATAGTCCTGGGTATGGGACCATCTGTCATAGCAGATGAACGACCTACTGAGAGTCATCCCCTTTAAGAAACTGACTCACCCTAGGCCAGAAAGCATCATCTCTCCATCTTTCATCAATTAATGATGGGGGTTCCTGAATCCCTTTCTATTCCAACTAGAATATTGACTAGCTTAATCTTGTGCAAGTTTATATAGTCAATCCCACATAATGTGAGTTGCTGAGTATTGGAGTCTTTTTATGCCAAGAAGACAGTGACATACCAATTTTCCCTGATGTTGGCTATTATTCTCCTGACTTTCAACCCCTGTCCCCAAATCATCCTTGAGCCTGGGATTGAAGGTTGCTAGTGATGTCTGTTTGTGGCTGAGCTCTTCATAGTATTTTATTCTTTGTACTTTGACCACTTGCAAATATCTCTGCTATTTACCATCCACTACACAGAGATACTTCTCTTAATCTGTCTTTTCAGGAAGCTGTGAGAATCAATAGGTTTTGAGCTATGAAGTTAAAGGAAAGTTTGATACATATATATTTTAGTAAAATAATAGTAGCTGATTCACGACATCTTGAGCATAATTGCAGTGCTAGAAAGTGTTGCATTCTGTGGAACAGACCTAATGGAAGAAATGATTGATCATCCTCATAGTATTTATGTAATTATTTCACTCTGTCACAAGGTCATTGTTACAGTTCAATGGATGTTTCACACACACACAAAAAAATGGGGATACCCTTTTTCCTCCAGCTGTCCCTATAATAGTTTCTATTCCTCTAAAAGATTACTAACAGGGGAGGAACCTCCTCATCAGTGCTGGCATGTAAATAAGCCAAGAATTCATAAATAAACACATGGAGGCTAGTTTAGGAGAATTTTCACTAGAAGCCAATCAAGTCTATTCAGAAAATGAGATCCATGGGTGACATAACAAGACACTGTACCAAAAAGAAAAGTAAATATAATCATAAAGATGACTAAAAACAGAAAATTAAACAAAACCAACCAAAAACCAGCATACTAATCCACAAACATGTCATTTAGGTATCTGTCTATGAATTTCCAACCAAGTTACTCACATCTTTGACACTTATACTCTGATTGCCCTCATTTCAAAGACTGCTCTCAACCTGCTAAGAGTAGAGTTCCCCTGACATCACTGAGCTGCTTAAGGAATACCTTGTTTGCAGTGCTACACACTTCTTTCCTTTAACCACATTCCTTTATTACTCATGGTTGACCACTCTGTTCAAATCTGTTTCCAACTATCATAAATAATTTTTGAATATCTTTCTTTGTTGGTCTTGCTGACTACGTAGTTAAAGTTGTTTGCATGAGATTGAGTTGGGCTTTGTTTACTGGTGCTTAGACACCTTATCAGTGGCTACAGGAATGTGGAAAATGCCAAACCCTACCCAACATCAATTACCTGCCTCCTCCATTCCGGAAGAAAAGATGCTGTGAGTTTGAGTGCAATGTCCATGTCAAGCACAGAAAACAGTTCGGCAGTAGTCTTCTGCAGTCTCTGACTTTTATTATCTTCCTGTCCCCTTTTCTGAGATGCTTCATGAGCCTTTGGCAGTGGCCCCCATATCTTAAGAAACATTTTTTTTTTTTTTTTTTGGTTTTTCGAGACAGGGTTTCTCTGTGGTTTTGGAGCCTATCCTGGAACTAGCTCTTGTAGACCACGCTGGTCTCGAACTCACAGAGATCCGCCTGCCTCTGCCTCCCAAGTGCTGGGATTAAAGGCGTGCGCTACCACCACCCGGCAAGAAACATTTTTTTTAACTGGGCGTATTTTCATGACAGCTACACCTACAGTGTGATCTTTTATGGGGCTGTGTCTTCTGGTCTAAGCAGAGAAACTTTAAAAAATATCAGGGCAGTGAATGAATCTTTCTACTTCCCAAACAGAATCTTGAAAATGCATATTTTCCCAGGAGAAGGCAGCAATAAGTAATCTAATTAATCATATTCTTATGATGTCTCTTATACATTTCAGGGGAAAGTTAATATTTCTACATTTTTTATATAAAAGCAAATTACAATGTGGTACTGGGTCCAAAAGTCTACATCATCATTTTTATTTTTAAATAGTTCTTAATATTTTTGGAGGGCATGCCTTAAAAAGATGAATGTATATATTCCCCAGTCCTCAAATCTTGTCTTAGCTATAGAGTGCAACTATAAAGTAACTAGTAAGTTTCATTAATATAAATTTCTTTTTCTGAAATCCAAGAGAAAAAAATGGTTTGGTGTATGTCACAGAAGGAAAACATATATATGTGAAAATATTTTCTTTGCAATGCTTTTTATAAACATTGGTCTTGTCTATCCTAGTGCTGAACGTGAGTTTACTCTCTATAACAAAGGATAACTTTATACTTCTTTATTCTAAGGATTGAACTAGAATTTGAATATTATTCATAGTACAAATACATAGATCAAAGATAACTAATGATCTAAGTGACATTTCATCATCTGAAGATAGTAGTATCATACTTTGAGGATATGCTATTCTATGTGGAAATGGCCCCACAACATTTCTTGAAACAAATACTCTATTCTCTGCATACTGGGGGTAAACCAAATGTAATGTAACTCATAACATTAGAAAAAAAATGTTATTGATCATAACCATTGAAGTATCAGATAGTAAAAGAGAAAAGTGAGTAGTTAAATGTCATGAGAGAAATACTTATTTTGGAAATATCCATTACTAGACAAATAGTAATTAAGAACAATCTTTTCAAATATTTCTCTATAGACATATTTGTTTTGCATGATAAAAGAGCTATAGAAAAGCAAGCAGACTTTTGGTGGTCAGCTTGTGTGCAATCAATCAAATTGACCCAATGACACTTCACTCACTCATTCCTCTGGGTGTAAACAGTGAATTGACCTTGCTACAATCCACTTTCTGAGTAATAAAAGCTTGAACTATGTTCACATGCCTGGATTGAATGGATGAAGGAATGGCAACAAAGTCAATACGTTTCACTGACCCATTAAGCTTGATCTATTTAGATTCCCTATAGCATCCAGTACTGAGCCCTATAATATCAGTCATTGACACAGTTACAAACTCTAGTAATTAAGTGATTATTCAGTGTTAGCTTTTGTGATTATAAAATTCAATTGATACTTAAAGATGCTTTACTTTTCTTCTTTGTTAGCATTTTACATTCATTTTCATTGCTAATATCTTTCCATGAAGATTTGTAAACCCTTTTCTAGACACCTAATATATCTTTTAAAAATATAATAATTTCAGATAAAAATCTACCATATATAAAAATTTTGTTAGTCCAATAAAAAATGGAAAGTTACACATAGTATTGTGTGTTTTCAATTGTGATTTTCCTTCATCTTTAAGAACAATATATTTGGAGAGCTAGACAAATCATAATATTAAGTTACTCCTGTTTTGTTTAAAAATAACTTTTATGCACATTTAGAATCTTCAAATCTTATATTTAATTATATTAATTACCAAATACATGTTCATATTCCAAAGTCTAGTGTGAAGGGCAGGGAACAACTCTCAGGAGTTGATTCTGTCCTTCTATCGTTGGTCCTGTGTTTGAGCTTGGGTTTTTTTCAGTCCTCTTAATGTTTACTTGCACCTGCTGAGTCGCCACACCATCCATGAATGGCAAATATAATTCCCTCTCATACTATTTTAGCTTTTATGTATGCCTTTTGATAGTCTTGATGGTCAAGAATTTACTAGATTTTCAATCTTATGTGTTACAAAAGTTCCTTTGGAATTCATATGCTCTCTGTTCATAAAAAGGAATCATTTTTTACTATTTAAGCTGCAAGGCATTTTCTCACTTGCAAACATTGTTATGCTTATTAGTGATTCATAGTAATTTCTTAATTACAAGTAATCTCTTACCCTGGTGATGGCAAATATTCTAGACTACTCAAGAGGTGCTGAATTTTATTTGCATGAACTTTTTTTTCTGGTTACTTTAACTTCAATATTATTACCAGTTATTTCTCTCAAATATAGGACAGAGAAAACAAAGTCAAGTGTTCTCTAATATTATTCTCTATGTTTATTCTTTTGAAGAAAAATAATAAAAATTGTATAGAAGTATATAAAGACAGATATACATGAAACATATCTATATATATAGTGTGTCTAGTTTTCAAAATATGATAGCATAAATTACACTCACTAAAGTCTATGACATATTGTATTAAGTTTATTTATTTGCTTAACAAATATTAAATAATAATAGCATTTCTTGGTCCTATTATCTGTTTTTTCCAGAGATAGAACAGTCTCAAAAGAACAATGAATTTTTTGCCCTCTGCTATTAAATTCAACTTTAGGAGAGTAAAATAAATGGACAACAACATTTATGACATTAGCAATAAAAATAAGAAAATATATAGTGCACACACTCAGATTGGATTTATTCTCCAGATAAATTAAAATGTAAAGGCAATAGTAGACATATAGAATTGTATGGTATATACATCTGCCTCTCTACTCTCTAAACACACTTTTGAACTGTTTGAAATTATAGCTGTCCCTTGTGATTATCTGCTGTATCCATAAATTAACCACAGAGATAAGGTGACGCAGAGCATCACCCTGCTCTTACAAGTATTTATCATCTAGACATGTGACTGTCAAACTTTCCTTGTGACATTCTGATGATAAATGTTTTCTTCCTTGTTGACTATTTGGTTTTGGTAACAGCTAAACAATTTTATTATTGTAGCATAATCATCCATATATGTACAAGATGATTTTGTTTGGTAGAAATTCAGAGAAGCTCCATTTACAAATTTAGTTAGGACAACTTTGGACCACAGATTGTAGATCCTATTGGTGTAGGGAGACAAATTTTGTATGATATTTAGAAGGGACTCAGCTAGACAGTATTCTTAGGTACCCCAATTGTGCTTAAGACTTTTGAAGTCATTTCTATTGGATCCAGTTTACAGTACTAGATACAGATACCCCTTTACTGAGTGAGCTTCAAGTCCTCAAAGGTCACATGGAAGGCCCTACTTAGAAAACTAGGGAACATAAGGAAAGACTTAGAAAGAAGAAGAGGAGCTCTTGATGGTAAGAAAAAAATAAGAGATGCTGAGAGGCTCAGTAAGCAGATTGCTTTATATACGTGTAGGCATTTTGTCAGCGAACAATATTTATTCAACGAAAATGCTACGCAGGCTCATATACTGTTTCTTCCTGCCCTTGTCGCTCCTGCTGATATTTTTGGCTGACTGCTGCTTTGTGTCTACTGTCATCCTACTTCTACTCTTACATTGCTCTCGAGGAAGCATCAATACTCTGGTTGAGTGGGATTCTGCATGAAGTTCATTTGGCTGCCGTCATCAGGGTATCAGAGTGGGTATACTTTTGAAATCATGAATATTACAAACCGCACAGTATATCATCTACACAGAGAAGGATCACCATTTTATATAACACTCGGGTCAGACCTGGGGGAATCTCAGTGTCTCCAGACTGGGCAAATAAAACAGATTTTTCTTCCAGAAACAGGGATAATAAATTCTGGATCTATAGGAAAATAGGCCAAGTCCATCCATAACAACAAGAAATTAGAAAAGAGCAATGTTTTGTTCCTCTTCAGTAGATTCACTGGGTAGTCTGAACACAGACAATTTTCATTGGAAAACATGCAAAAATGGTGGGATTAACTATTGGAAGGTGAATGTAAAATATTTATACTAAAAAATGTCAATCTTATACGTTAGTGTCAGAGACACCCTAGTGATCAAAATTTGTCAAGATTGTGGATTAGATGAAGGCTCGTTAGGGTAGAATAAAGGTGTTTTAAAAACAAGTTGAGCAAACTCAAATCAGTGAAGAACTAATGTGAGAAAAGATTAGAGAATAACTTCCAGAATAACACTGTACAAAGGAAATCTTATTTTTCCCACCATTAAAAATTAATGTTTTCTACTTTTCCTACATGTTTACCTATGCATTTGTATGCTGTAAATGTTTCTGACCACATAAAGGTAAGAAAATGTAATATTCTAATGTCTCCTCAGTTATGCAAACCTTTTGTCTTTTAATATTCTGTTAATTTCAAACATCATCAATCATTTAATTCTTTGAATTTTGGTGATATCATATTTTACAATATTGTTACCAATGTGGTTCATTGTTTAATTTATATTTTTTAAATGGAGAGAAGTTGAGCAAAGTAACAGTACTAAGCATCTTCCATTACATTTATAAACAAGTTTTTCTTACTGATTTAATAGATTGTACTATCATTGCAATAATATGACCAGAAATACTCTTACCATTATATTGATATGTGAATATTTACAGGGTTTTTGTTTCTTGCATATACAAAAAGGAAACAGAAGCATTTTGAACACCACTCTAATAAGATTTCATTTTTAATTCATGCTGAAGAGATTATGTTTAGATTTGCACATGTTCTAAGAGTTTTTTCTCTCTCCATTCATAATGTTTTCTCTGTTCCATTGTTGTTAGATTGCAGAAATACTAGTTTTTGCATGGCAAGGTTAAAAGAAAACAAATAAAATAACTAAAACATCTAGTACATTTGTAGAAGTAAATACGAGGCAGCTTCTTAGCAGATGCCAATTTTGTTGACATGGTACTTTTAAAGTTTGTCTTTTCATTAATTTTTGCAGTCAAATACTGACTTCACAATGATTTTTCCTTGCAAAGAATTGCCTTATTTGATTTTAATCACAAATCAAAAATTTTATCCCTCTGTATATACTTTCTTAGTAAAATAGATATTTGTGAGCAATTCATATGCACAATTAACTGAAAAATTGATATTAAGTACTATATTGTTTATATTTATCATAGGACTAATAAAGGTATATATCCTTATCTCAATTTTAAAAGTAAAAGAAAAAAGGAAAATGGTTGTTTTTGGTGTTGTTGTTGTTCTAAAATGGTTATTCAGGGCTTAATACTGCAGAAGACAGTAGACACTTGAGTGCACCGAAAAGGGTTGTTATTTGGAACAGAGGAACCAAAAAGTATTTTGTTAATGATTCCATTTTATAAGTCATGCCATGAGCTTATTTGTATGACATTCACTGCCCCTCACAGCACTGACTATATAATGAGGTAATTAAAACAATACAATATAAAAATGTCTTTTTAAAAGAAATTTGGATCATAAGCTTAAATGTGTATTTATCAAAATGTCAAATTTTATAATGATGTCAGAATAAATTATATACCATAAATCTTTCATGAAGGATGGTAGAGACCTCCTGTCAAATTTGCATGTATTTTTGGATTGAGTATACTTATTTCAGCTATAAAAGCAGAAATTTAGGGCACAATTATGGTTTCAAAGAGAATTCAGATGGATGTCTGTCATTAAACTTGCTGTGTGTAACTATGGGTTTTAAAAATAATTCATATCATACCATATTATTAACGAAAGGATGTTGGGATTATGTAATTGTTACGTAAGTATCCAAACAAATCAGAAATTTGGTTTTTTTAGAGCTGATATTTATTTTATTATCTACCAGAATGTATTTTCTCTACGCACTATATTTTTCTGGTGATTAAGACAGATACAATTGGGTAGGACAAGAATATTTTATGTAAAAAAGTCCAGTTTTTGTTTTGTTGATTTCTAATTTCATCATTTTTCAATATAAAACATATATTTTACTAATAGAGAAAAAAATATTTTCTTTGGAACCAGATGTAAACACTCTTACATGCCACAAAGATTCATACCAAATAATACTAAAATAACAAATGGCTTGCAAAGGTTTTCTAAAAATATTATGAGCTTTTCCTAAAGCTCATGGTATCAACACATATAGTAAGGGTTAGCTGACCTTTATCCTGGAGACTGTGAGGGAAGGCTGTCTCATGGCTGATGGGAGTTAGTACTTGCCAGCAGTCTTGGTGTCCTATGACTTTTAAAATCATCGCTGCAATATATGCCTCCAGCGTTACAGGATTATCTCCATTCTTCCCTGCCTGAAGCAGAATATCTGTGGTCACAAACACAAACAACTGCTTTCTGTTCAAGCTTGTATACAATATAATTCATATTTCATGATAATATAAAGTTGCTTTTTAAGATACAAATTAACAAATGTATTTATGATATGAGACCCCCATATTTTCAAAATAATTATTTAATTGGTAATGAAGACTTCAATTAAATTGACAAAATTTGATTTTCTATCTTATAATGTGGACATTCTTTTGTGTACAATCCATTTTCCTCTCAAGTACAGATTGTATGTCTTTTACGTACAAGTCTCAAATAAGTTACTTATCAATTAGAACTGTGACTTTGTTGTACACACATATATATTGCTGCATAGTAAAACTTTTAAATTATGTATTTTTTTAACTTCTGATTTGTATGCGTGTGTGTGTCAAAGTCCAGCGAGGAATAGTAATGGAGACTTTTAGATCAGAATTTAGTGTTTCTTTCATGGTTATAAAAATATGATTCAGTGACAAAGACACTCAAAGTAGTATTGAGAACCTCGGACATCTGAAGTTATACAGAAATATATAACTGAAGATTCCTTTGAAATAAAATTTGTAATAAGGGCAACTCGTGTACAATGAAGCTTATGCTCTTTCATCAAAATGTATTTTCAGTACTCTAGAGGGTTTTAATCTCGTCTACAAAGATTCCATAGAGGTTTCCTAGTGCTGATGGCTAGAAATATGATTGGCAAAATGTCTACAGTACTTGCTGCCATCTGGCAGTAGTCCCCTGATTATCACACTAAATCCCCATTCAGACAAAATACAGTTTGTCCTTGCTCTGCAGTAGGGAAAATGTCTAGCAACCTGCTGAGATAACTGCACACCTGGGGATATTGGGAGATTTCAACTTGTGTACTCTAATGTGCTAGCTATATCTGTACATAGAGGTGGGAAAACAGCAGTTTAGAGGAATGCAGAATCTTTCACAGTGATGATGCTCTTTCATTAGTAGAATAGCAACTTCCTTGTACTGGAATATAATGGAAAGGGTGAGACTGGAGGATGAAAACAGCATTTTTTTCATATACACTTTCATTAGTCATCAGGTTTCCTTAAGGAACACAAGTCTTCTTCACTCTTCTGCAACCATGTTGACTGCTCGATGCCCTAGCAGACAGAGATTTCCTAAGAACTTAGCATTTCTTTTGCTAGAATATACAGTTTTACTCTGTCTTCTAAAAATATCTGTCTGTACACGAGCATCCTTACTGTGTCCCTCTTCTTACATCAACAATATAGAATTAAATTAAGACTCACCCATAGAACTGCATGGGCACTTTTACCTCTGTGAAAGTCCTGTTGTTTATATGTAGATTTATTAGGAATAAGCTTTGACCAAATATATACAAGAAGGAAGAACATAATTTTGCTCTAGCTTTCAAAGTAGCACCATCAATGTATTCAGAATAAAGCACATAAAGAAATTATTTTAGAAAACATTCCTTCTCAAAACTTTTTTTTTAATTTATCTTTGGATCTAATAAATAGGATCACAGTTCTAGATTTTCAATAATTTCAAGACAAAGTTAATGAGAAGGTATCTTGCATATAGTGCAGAAGTGTCATAGGATATAATATTAAATACTTAATAGTTTGTATAATATAATATATATGTATATATTGATAACATTAGAAAGCATGGATATGTGTCTAGTTAAGGTAGATTTTTTACACTTATTTTATACACCTTTTATTTGGCAGCATTTCTGCCCTTAACTCAGACATAATAATCAATACACAAACACACATACACACACACACAAATATATATATATATATATATATATATATATATATATATGCATGAACAAAATTGCTTGAATGCAGGAATGTGGTGATGTCTTTGCATTCTTTTTCAAATGGAAGAATTCATGCAAGGAATCCTGTCTTTAGAAAGTATTGTATTTGGTGCTTCACTTTCCAGTAACCCATTATATTCTGAAAGCAGAGTCAATATATAGATTTTACCTATTCTATAGTGGTTGTAGTATTTTAAATATAGTCATTTAAAAGAGGTCTTGCGTGTTTATCTTAATCATAAATTTAAAAAAAAAATCATGTGGCCGTATATGTTAATGAAAAGAGGTGATAAAACTTATTTTGAATGTGGAAGGAATGATATGAAGAAGAAGAACAGTAAAGTCAAGCAGGCAAATTCAGTTGCATTAATATTCCATTACCTGCATTCATTCAAAGCATCAGAAGGATCAAAAAAACCACTCATTTGACAGTGAGAGCCTTTGTTTGGGCTTACAATGAAACATTTGACCCCATTAACTATATACCTAAATATACTCGTGAAAAATTTCTAGAGATTTTTTTTTTAGTGGAAATAATTTATGGCCAATTACATGTCTTACTTTAGAATTCCATTGATTAGAAAATATATTTAATATGGCCCAATGTAAATCCAATTAATTTTTTGTCTAAGGATCCTAATCTTTCCCTCCTCTTTGGCACCAGAAATTAGTGTAAAGGTAATTCCCACATGAAGATATTTATTTTGATATATAAAGTATTATTCTCAAACCTTGTACACCTATTTATGCTTTTCTCCATTTTACTCAAATATTATTAGCTACCTCAATTTTGATTAGTTTGAGTAACGATTATGATATTGCTTGCTTTGGTTTTGTGCTTTTATTAAGGTGCTCTATTTGTACATTACAACTACAGTTCTCAAACTAGACATGGCTGGGGCATAATTCTGATTAATCTTGTACTTACTATGAGACAAAAATAATCATATGCTGATGTGTAATAAAATATTTTGCATTTATAGCTATTCCAACATAGTCATAAGGCTAATAAATTTATGCAAGTATTATCAAATATTGTTTTCATTTATAGATTTTGCAACTCCTTCATTATAATTAATTTTATCAAATAACCTAAAATTTGCTAATTATTTTTATCATTAATAAATGCATCAAAATAAAATTCTTTAGTATCTCCTACTTCAAAGTACAAAACTGAAGTAAATTTATGATTCAAATCATAAATAAGGATGTAGTCTGGGCATTAATATACAAAGACTATGTTCTTCCTTTTTTAAAATCAAGGATGTAAATTATCTACTAAGTATCAAGATAAAATAATGCTTTATTTCTGTTATCCTTTTTGTGTTAATAAATCGGGACACAGCCAGCACCTCCAAATGTTCAATCCTGACCCTACAATTAGCTTTCCACTGACTCTCTTTCCTGATTATCATCAGCACAAACCCTTACTTTGAGCTATCCCATAATTAGCCAGACAATAAGGTTTCATGTGCTAAAATATCCTGGCTGTTTGAGCAGGCTAACCACTCATCTGTCAAGTCCCCTGGATAGATCGCATGCCCTTGTTTAGTTAAGAGGATTGTCAGCCTTACTTTGCATTAAGCTGACACTAATGTGGCCTCTAAAATTTGAGTGTAGCAATTAAAAGTTTTGAGTTCTATTTAAATGGCACCAAGCTAAATTCTACAAGTAAGAATTTGTACTGCTCTTCCTTAAATTAAAATTGCAAATAAAAATAACAGTGCTGATTGTAGCACAAACTAAATCTATATATTTGTATGTATTTTATTACAGAAAATATACCTTCTATGTCAAAACATCATAATATCATTTTGTTTTATTCTGTAAATTTAAAGTATCATTTTAATTTAATAATTATATCTAATCCTTACATAATTTTGTTTCCACATGTGTATGTAAGAGTGTTTCTCTTTGTTATCTTAGTAAAGTATATACAGATCAACCTGTATATATTATAGAATGACTAAATGTAGCTAAACACACTATGCTTCCTAATTTCTGCTGTTTCTCAATCTTGGGATAAATTTTCAAAATTACTTACTTGTATTTATATGTATATTTTTCCAAAGATACAAAATAACCTATTTTGTATATCTTTGTATGAAACAAATAAAGAGCAATTATCTTCTCTTTTCATTCCCATTGCTTATCTATATTGTTAGTGTATTCTTCCTAAAATGAGTATGTGTACTGTACTTTCCATTCATATGTTCTTCTCATAGAATGTTCTTCTTACATTGATCAAATACTACTTACTTTTTTTCATGGATTTGTCCAAATGCTTGACAAGCTACATAAGAGACAAAATGTTTATTCTTCTCAGAGTCTTAAAGGTACAGAGTACATTACAGAGACAAAGTCATAGCAACAGGTTTGTACTGTCACCGTGGCAATAGAATCATGAAAAATTAGGAGTAAGATGGGAAACAATAATATTTTACTTGTTTTTATTTTTTTTCCTGTTTGTTCAGAAGGAAAGCTAACACATTGGATGGTACTCTTCATATTATAGTCAGTTTTTTTCTTTAGCAAATTCTGTATGAAAAAATCATTCATAGACTTATCCAAATATTTACAACAAATTTAATCTTTCTTTTAAAAAATATTTAGTATCTTTGTGTATTTTTAGAGTATTAAATTTTATGTAACTCCTGTTCCTTTCCATCTTTATTGTAATAAATAAATTATACAACTAAAATTTCTATTTTTATATATGGAATATCCCTATAGTGTGCTGTTATTTAGATAACTGTATCATTATACAATGACAGAAAACAATCTTTCTGTGTTCTTTATACTTCTTTCCAATGGTATAGATGATACTGTTTTCTTGTTATGACAAAAATTCTCTGAAATAATTTTGAATGTCGTCCCACATTATACATCCAAGTGTTTTTACAACTCTGATGTATTTCTAGAATCAATATTAAATTGGAAATAATTAAGAATATTGAATTAACCTGTTTTCAAATTCTCACTAAAGTGAACCAGTTATATCAACTGGATTTGGTTTGAGGTTGTAGACAAAGTTTTGCTTTGTTCCATTCTTTGATACTATAATTCTGTGTTTATTTGTGCTTGACAGGTACACTTATAGGAAACAAAAATATGGGTATCTATCTATCTATCTATCTATCTATCTATCTATCTATCTATCTATCTAGTCTTTCTATCTAGCTATCTTTCTATCTATATCTATCTATCATCTATCTATTACAACTAATATATATGTAATTGAATCTGTTAGCTTGTGTCTATTGTTTAGGGAAATGAAATCATGATTACTAAGTGTTACCATTGAGGTGTGAATTGATACTCATTATTTTGTATTTGTATATTTGGCGCTTTTATAGTCTGCATTCATTTATTTCCTAATACAGACCCTTTTATTCTATACTGTAGCCTCATGGGTGTTTTTACCCGTCTCTTATTTTGAAATATGTATTGTAGTTTTTACTTGATAGACACAGAGTCTTTAGTTGATTTTCATTTGAAAGAATTTTCATTCAATTAAATAGGATAGCTTTGCTCGTATAGAAATATGAATAAGAACTTAATAACGTGGGGCAGTGACTCCTGCCTTTAAGAACTTAAAATATATCATCCAATGACCACTATGACATGTAAACTTTCTATTGAGAAATCTAATATACTTGTATTGAATGTTCTATGTCTGTATGTGATTCAGTGCTTTTCTGATCAGCTTTTGGTGTTATTTTGTTTTTTTGGTCTCTGAATATTCTAATTAAGCTAGCTTCCTTTTATACCATCAGATTCTGCCTTTTATTTGAACATTTCTGTTTGTGAAGCTATCCACTTACTTCTTTATTTAATTGTTTGTCCATTTATTTAAAGATTTCTATTTGATTTTCTCATCATTTATATGTTTATTGAATCTTTCATTTGTATGTTTTTTGGGGACTTATTTTAGATATTTGTATTCCATATTAATTAATTAAATTCGAATTTATTTTTGAAGATTCTTAAAACTAGTTCTTTGCTTTTTGGATTGTCCAGAGGCTTGTCTTCCTGTAATTCTAGATTCTGTCAAGTAAACTATCACAGGCCTATTATTAAAAGAGAAAAATAGACAATTAAAAATAGTTCCTCCCTCAACATCAAGTTTAGAGAGAATAAGTATAGTGTATATCAAGTTAGTAGATACTAAAAACAATTGATAAAAACAAGAGTATAATAAATATTTCAGTTCCAATCAGAAACATAGAAAATGTACAAAAAATCAATAAAGAAGAGGGGTGATAAAGAAGTCAGTTCTTCTCAGAGAATGAAAGATAAAAAGAAAGAAATTAATGAGATGATAATAAATAATTCCCAAAGTTGGTATGCTGAGTTAGGGAAATTTCCAGTCTCAGGTCATCCTCTTCTGAGAATGAGAGTAGGAGACACATTTTATTTTATTTTATTTTATTTTATTTTATTTTATTTTACATATGTAGATAAGAAAAGTAAGAATTGTAAAACCTGATTAGAATTTGAATTAGATATGAAAAAAAGGAATGGAAACTGGGTGGACATTCAAAGTCTGCCATCCAGATACTCACGTGAGTATAGGTGCAAAGCCTGCCATTAGGAGATCACTCACCATGGCTCAGGTGTTTGGTGTGTGTTCAGGTGTAGTTCTGTTTCTGTCTCTATGAGATCATCTACCTGAGCACAGGTACTGAAGACTCCTGTGGACACAAATCCCTCTACATATCCACATGCTGTTTGTTCTACAATCAAAATCAACAGTATAGACAAAGGGCAGTGGGTAATATTAGTCTATATATTTGTCAGGATCCTTGTGTTTGATAAAGGTATAGCGACCTTTCCCCTTTTCTGCCTATGATCTTCACACATCTAACTATGTACTATTACACCAGTTTCTTTTTGGAAATAAGCGAACCTCACAACAGTCTGTGGTTTAAACCAGAATCCCATGACATACAATATTTAACAGTTCTGATTCACTGTGTTTTCTTTCTGCAGACCAGGTAGTATAGATAACTGACAGTTATAATGGATTTCAAAAGTGTGCCATGAAGGAAGAGGATTTTACTCTATTACCACAGCACACAGGATTCCTGTCTGACTTACTTTCAGATTCTGCCTAGGGATGGGTGGATTGTTGATTTTGATGCCAAAATTTTCTTTTATAATCCTTGGTCTCTACCCCTTGCTCTCTTCTATACAACTTTCATACTTGGTTTTTGTGCTTTAAAAAGTGTCTGTCTCCTCTTCCAGTCCCTCTCGCTTTTATGTTTCTCCTCTGCTTTTGAAATTTTTCTCCGAGTCTCTGACTGAAACATCGAATCACCTTCCTCAGCTGACCCTACTCTTGTGATTGGATCAAATTTTGCCCACTTGGCACCATATCAGAAGACTACTGTGCTTCTTTTCACTTGCATTTCATTCCTGAACTTCCTTTTTTTTCTTTGCTATAGAAACTAGTGTTTTACTTCTTTTGTCAGAGCCATAAAATAGATTTTCTTCATCAATACTCAGTTTATTTTCTGGAGATTATATCATCACTTATATGAGTATCATTTGTCATTTTCCCTGTTCCCACTACTTATTTTATAAAATCATGTATTTCACTTATTACTAGGTAAAATTTGATTGGGTACTTATCATCCTGTAGTAATAGACTCTTCCTTATCAGTCTTAACATTCTTTAATTTGTTCTACACTCAGATTCCACACATCTAGTGACTATATCCGATTCATTCTTAAATATTCAAGATTGCTTTAGCATTATAAATGTGGAGCTGAAAAAAATAAACCACAATCTCCTAAACCACTTCAAATTTTGATATTCATTTAGCTGATCACCTGATATATCAAATATATTACATTTGAATGAAGCAAAGAGATGTTTTAGCGTCTTCCATGGTATACAGCACTCACTATCACATCTGCACACACAAACCTTTTCCAAGAGGGCACGTTGCTCATAAGACTAACTTGAGTCAATTGAAAATTTCTTGTTATTTAATTCTCACATCTCTTCCTATAGCTCCTGGCCAGTCTTTCTTTCTGCTACTGTGAAATAAAGTCTATTCCCCCTCCATATGACATTGTTTCAAATAGTGACAATTGCTTTTCATGTCTCCTTTGACTTCACTGAGATATTCTCACTGATCTAGGAAAGTTTTCTTAGTGATAATATTTGAGTTATCTTGCCATGGTCTCTATTTTTTATTTACAAAATTCAAAACAATAGGTATTGCAAATTAATCACAGTACCATAGCTATACTCAACCAATGGGTAAAAGTACTAAAACTTCAATAATCATTCCTTTACAGTGCTGCTGTATTTTTGGAATTTCCTTCACTAACTGAAATCTATCATTGTGTTCATATTCCAACACCAATTAGATAAAATAATAGTGTTATTCTCACTGCCCCAACACTGCTGTGGTGCATTCATAGTAATTAATTTTTTCTTTTATTGTTTTTACTATGATTATAATTAGTGCTAGCAATGCCCCAAAATGTACTTTTGTGTGTCAGTCTTATTAATACAAATTTGGCAGTGTTCATAGGACCAGAATACAACTGTGAATAATGCAACATATTGCTTTCATCTTTTATGATGAATTTTGGAATTTATGGTAAGAATATATTTTAAGATCAGAAAAACATATAAATTGAACTTGTTAGAATATTCTAATTAGAAAAGCTCACATATTTTCTGAGGTAATATTTTTGCCTTTCCATGGTTGCTTATTTGTGTGATTACACATTTTCCAATTATTGGAAGAATAGGGAAAAATAAAACTATAGCTTTGAGGGTTTATAAATGTAGTGTGTTAATTGGAGAGAAATCTGGAAATCTGTCCAGATTTTGATTTTCCAACACTTCTTTTCCTCTTTCCTTTTGAAATGAATTTCTGAGGCAATTTTTTTATGGAGGTAGGTGTTTCATATAAGGCCTAAAATCTCTGTTTTAAAAGATCTGTTAATTGCAACTGTTTGACAACTGAGCTATATGGTTGGTCATTATGGCCAGATTTTTCTTATGTAGCTAGTGTATTCTCCATTAATGCCTTTAAAATTTTTTAGATATTGAAACCATCCAGTGGTTTGAAATTGAGTCACAGTTGGTTATAAGCTGTTCCATGGGATTTCAGGGAACCTGACTCAGGTGCTTTGCAGAATAGTAGCATCTCTTAAACACTGAACTATCTCTCCAGCCCCAAGATCTCTTACTTCATTTGAAAAGTAAAAGAGTTTGTGCTTGAAACTAGTCAGAAACAGTCTAAGAGCCTTCTAGTTGGGATGTCATAATTAAGTCATTATTAAGTCAACTTGCCACATTCTCAGACACAAGAGAATAGTTTCATCTCTGATAATTGCAGCAATGACACACAATATTCATTGACTTGAGAGCATTAGATAAATTATAAATGTTGGTGAATGTAACCTAATCAAAGATTTTGAAATATGTACTTTATAAACTTGACTTTCGACCTTGATGTGGGGGAGGGGAGCTTTTGTTTGTTCACAATTCTGTTAGTTTAGGAAGATATTTTTCATTAGACTTCATTTTCCAAGTAAATTTGCTAATTTGAAGAGTCACTTTTATGTGACACTCCAAATTCAGAGACTGGGACACTTCTATTTGGTAAAAAATCAATTAGGGTCGGGTGGTGGTGGCGCACGCCTTTAATCCCGCACTCGGGGCAGAGGCAGGCAGATTTCTGTGAGTTTGAGGCCATCCTGGTCTACAAGAGCTAGTTCCAGGACAGGAATCAAAAACTACGGAGAAACCCTGTCTCGAAAAATAAAAAAAAATCAATTAGGTTCTTGGCAATAAATGTCAAAGTAAAAGTTATGCAGAAATGCAGTGTTAATTCTACATATCCTTCAGAGAGGGGTACAAGAAATTGTATCCAATTTTTTTACCAGAGGCATGTATGACACACATAATCTCAGCCACTAAATTGAACCTGTTAAGAGGGTAAGAAATAATATTTGAGATTAAGTAGCATTACATAGAAAAGATAATTATATTGAAGCCTTATTGATTATATAAAAGTCCCAATTTTAGAAGATGGAAGAGTCTTTAGCTTTGAAGAATTCATCTGTAATTTCATAGTAGTGCTTGTTGGTAGATTTCACAGGAACCCATAGAATTTTTTTAAAAGTTGCCGTTCTAACAGTCAGCAATGAATCAGGAATATCAGTAACACTCCAGAATTAAATTCTACAGAGTGAGAATGAATTTGAAAAAAAAAAATACATCATATATTATATTTCTACATAATGACACAATTATCTCAGCATTTAAAATCCTAGAATGACCCTGAACTCTACTACTGTAACTCCTGACACATGAAAAACTCAATAAAGACATGCTCTTTTAAGGAGCCAAACTTACGGTAACATGCTACACAGTAGCAGAGTCTAATTCACAGCACTGACTTGACTAAGAACAATGCTGGGTAGAAATGGTCCAAGAAGACAACGGAAAACTCTATGAAAAACCTGAACATTGGTGTGAGATATAAGCAGGAGTAGATATGCTTAAAAAAGAATGCAACAAAGAAAAATGCCTTCCTAATATTTAAACTTGGTACTGTGCTAGTTGTAGTAAAATAGCTTGGTTAATAAAGGTACATGTTGCTAAACCTAAAGACCTGGGATACCTTCCTAAAACCACCAGAGTGGAATGAAAGAACCAACTTGTAGTGGTATTGTTTGTGTGTGTGTGTGTGTGTCCGTGTTTTAAAAAAATAAAGCTTACCTGAAGATAAGAAAAGTAAAATAGCCAGAGCCAGACTGGCTAGCCTTACAGACCAAGCAGTGGTGACACACATTTTTAATATTTGTAGCCACACTAGCTTGGCATAGAAACAAGGTGGAACTGGTGTATGCAATTAATCCCTTAACTAGAGAGAATCGAAAAACAGGAAAAGACAGCTCTCATACTCAATCTCATTCTGAGATTTTCTGGAGGCAGGATATTACCATTTTTGGATTGTGGTCGATGTAAAATCCAGTGGCTGGCCTCTCTGTTTTTCTGATCTTCAGGTAAGCTTTATTTATTAAAATATAATTTAAATGCCACTACAGAAATGGACATGTAACTGACTTTATTTGTCATGATGCAACAGATATCCTGGGGCACACTCACAGGAAAGAAGTCTATTAAAATGTATTTTTATTTTTTTATGATACAGAAAAGTTATTAAGTGATAGCTAAACATGACATGATTTTCTTTAGTCTTCTGATGTTTAAAATTTTATGAAATCTTGATAACTGTATTTAATATACACACTTTGCTATTATTCATAAGTTCATCTGATTTCACTTGTTTTCTTCTAACCTTAACAAACTCTAAAGGAAATAAGATATTTCTACACTTTATTGATGTTTCTGTAAACATTGACTTTCATTGTGAGAATAACCAATATACATGAAGCTATATTTCTGATTAATGTCTTAAAGTATGTGAATTTATTTATTGTTTTTAAAGAACTTGAATTGAGAATCTGTTCTCTAAGAAAAAGCAATACATACATTAGGCATCAGTAGACAAGGTACGTGTTCATTGGGCCTAATATTTTACTCCAGCTGATATCTAAGATTATTTCTATGAGCAAAGTCCTTTGCAGGAAATCTATATACTGCATGGTAGCTATGCTTTGTCAATAAAGAAACAAATGAAACATAAGATTTGCTCACTGATTTCTCATTGGTTGTTGAAATCAGAACCTTTGTGGCAGACAGGTGATATTTATACACCATTACTCCCAGAATAATGAATTATTTTGAAGCATACAGACTAATAATTAATGGGTAATGTTCAGGTATGTCTATAAATATATAATGAGACATTTGATTTACACTGATTGGGAACAAGGTGTAATTAAATGATGTATTTATAATAAGTTTAATTCTCTTTTATTGCCTTGAAAAGTAAAGGAAGTACTTTGAGGAATATTATTATTCCAAAGTTATATGCAGATTTATTTTAATTGAACTCAAGTTGCTGTGTGAATGTTTCAGGTATCCAGTTCAATTGCTAGAATTCTAGTCATTCTCCAAATCCTCTTTCATGTACTAAACTGTGAAAAACAAAACCTCAATCTTATGACTGTTGTTTCTAGTGACAAACTCACAAACACACACACATATTCATACATGTATAAATGCAAACACACACACATATATATACATATACAGATACATGCACTCAAGTCTATATACATTCAGAGACATTCACACATGTATATACATACAATGTATTCAGAATCTTATACAGCATTATTTGATAAACATTTTCAGTTCTTTATTAATGAAAGAATCAAACTATATATTGATGTGGATTAAACTATTCTAATTCTTTTTAGCATGAAAAGTAGTCTGGAAGTTATAACCATTAGAGTGAAAGCTTCATTTGATTTTTGAGCTATTATATTCCCATCTAATCTTGGTGAAATTCTAGGTGTAATTTAATGATTGTGCTACTTTAGCTTTCAAGATAAAACTAATCACAAAATACCAAAAGGAAAGAATAATGAGACTCAAAGATACACAAATATGAAGAAGAATTATATCAAATGAATAAAGTTTTTCTTTCAGTACCATTGTCAAGAAAATTATTACATATAAGCCAAGTATGGTAGCATATGCCTTTAATCCAGTCTTTTGGAGTCACAGGCAGACAAATCTCTGTGGGTTTATAGCAAGCCAGATCTACATAGTGAGTTCTAGGACAACCAGACAATGTAGAGAAACAACATCTCTATATATACCTTATAAAGTCTTCATTGAAACTGGACATTTTTGGAGTGATAAGATTCCTGTGTTCAGGTGATATTTTATATTATTAGCTCACTCATCTTTATGGGGAGAATTTGGGAAAATTTGGCGTTAAGATTTTTTTGAGTACATATATGCACCTAAGTAAATGTATCCTCTAAGTAACTTCATATCCATACTAATATTAGGTCATTATATAATATATCTATAATAATAATAACATTGTTCTTGAGACTTCTGATCAATTTGATATGCTAAACATCATATTACAGAGGTTTGTGATCCGTAAGTGTTGAAAATAACAAACCAGAAAAGAAAATTTAAATTACAAAAATCATCAATTACTCTTATATTCTCTATGAATCTTAAATATCTAAACTTAAAACTGATCATTGGAGAAAAAAGTAAGAAGTACATATTTATTTAATTCCTCATATAAATAGTATAAATGAGAGTGGGTGTAAGCTTGGCACCCTAACTTTACTAAATAATAGTTTCATCCACAGAGGGAAATCTTATTCAGTTCACTACAAACATGATTGTCAGAGTGGCTCTACTTTCCCTGAAATAAACCCCATAGATGTCAAGGATTTTGACTTTAATCTTTGAGCACCGTAAATTTTGATAGGCTTTTTCTACACTAAGTTTCTGGGAAATAAAAGACCCAAAGGTCACATCAGAAAGACTTTGCTATAAAATAAGGGGAGAAATTAAAATTGAAATTAGAGACAAAGAAAAATATTAGCCAGTTTTGTATTGTCTTTTGCTGTCCTTCAGCTGGCACAAAGTGAGTCTTTAACGTGTTCTTGAAAGTATTGTTTAACTTCATACTATTAACTGAAAAAGAATAAAATTAAGACAATTTGTTTATCTAATTATTTGTCCTATAATACTATGTTTGCTTAATTTTGAATTAAGGAATCAGGTCAAATTTGCTTATTTTAAAAAGTTCACAATTTAACTAGGTGAAAATAGATAAATGAAACAAAAGGTCCAAATATATAATAGCTAAGATTTTAAGAGATTATTGTCATCTCAAGAAGGATAATTGTCAGAATATACACAACAATTATTCTATCTTGCCTTACTTATTTTTTTGTTTCTCTTCTTTTAAAGCCAAGTGAATGAGCCACGAATATAGGCCAGAAGGTATGATTTAGATAGAAGGAAACCATTTTAAAATAAAGATTACATCAAACATCAGAAAACCTTTTATGAAATCTGCACCACTGAGCTTTGGTGTTATTTTGGACAAAATTTGCAACAATATTTTATTGTTTTTCTTCAACTAGTATTGTTTGTGGCTTTTATGTAATCAAGTTTAATTTGTACTCCAAAAATTTTAGGTTTTGAAGTTGCATGTTTTAACAGGTATTTTGGGAATGAGCAGTTCAATAAACATGACTGTATCATATGATAGAGTTGTCCCATTATAATGAATTTTGTGTTTATAAATAATTATTTTAAAAAACTATATCACTTTGCTTTTTAATGATTCATAATTTTAGTACAGAACATATTACTAGGTTAATGTGCATATTTGACCAAATGTCTCCTATTTTCCTTTAATTAAAAAATATCTTTTTGCTAGCATAAAATACTTAAAGTAAACTACAAGCATTGTCAATATTCAGAAGAGTATATACTGCTTCCCCTAGAAAAGGAAAGAAAAGACAGTGTATGAAGAGCTATTATCTGTGAACATTCAAAGGGATTCTCCAAGCTGGAAGCTGGGAAAGGATCTTGCTGCCTTGGAAGTCTAGGCATGAACAATAGAGTTCAGCAAAGCAGGTTAGGGAGTGGAGGGCATCCAAAGACTACAAAATAGAAAGAAATTGGATGTATTCAAAGCTCTAAATGATACAGACTCCATGTTAAGAAAGGTCATTTCAGCAGCATTCTTAGTAAGCTACAGAGAAAACGAATTATTTTGTGATGATGGATTATAAATGTGTACCCTTCTAGATAAAAGGATATTAGGGAGACCTACTCATTTTTGCTTTACTACATTTATCGTAGTCCCCTGATTCTCAGCGTGGTCATGGAGTTATTTAAGTTCTACTTTCAAAAATAATATTCAGAAATTGTGTTTTTTTTTGTGGGATCCTTCTTATTTTTTTGTTACTTTATTTTATTTATTTTTTTATTAATTAATTTATTTAATTATTAAAGATTTCTGCCTCTTCCCCACCACCACCTCCCATTCCCTCCCCCTCCCCCAATCAAGTCTTCCTTCCTCCTCAGCCCAAAGATCAAGCAGGTTTCTCTGCCCTGTGGGAGGTCCAAGGACCACCCACCTCCATCCAGGTCTATTAAGGTGAGCATCCAAACTACCTGGGCTCCCACAAAGCCATTACGTGCAATAGGATCAAGAACCCATTGCCATTGTTCTTCAGTTCTCAGTAGTCCTCATTGTCCATTATGTTCAGCGAGACCGGTTTTGTCCCATGCTTTTTCAGTCCCCGGCCAGCTGGCCTTGGTGAATTCCCGATAGAACATCCCCATTGCCTCAGTGTGTGTTAAAATAAAATTACTGAAAACTAAATAGACAAATAGTTTCAGATTCATGCTATTCTTCATTACCACACAAAGTTAGATCATCCAAAACTGAGTAGTACTCACTACACTGAACTACCCAAAATGAGAGAATATTCCATAATTATATGGTAGTAACAATGACGGAATATCAATGAGCTAGACAACAATACAAAAAAATTAAATGTGTCAAAAGGATTTAAAAGAAGTAGAACTGTAAAACTTTGCCATGACAAAAGCATTAAGATGATCTGAAATGTGTATATCAGCATACCTATGTGCAAACAATAAAGAGAAATATATCCTGAGTAATATGTGTGTATATATATAATTTTCATTACTTCTTTTTTTATTAACTTTATATATTTATTTTAATCCTGACTACAGTCTCCACTCCCTCTTCTACTATTCCCTCCCCCAACCTTCCTTTTTCTCCTCCTAAATCCACTATTTATTCCTTTGTTTCTGTTCAGAAAGGGGCATGCCCACAGGTATCAACAAAGCATATCAAGTTGAGGTAGGTCTAAGCTCCTCCACTTAAAGTAAGGATGAACAAGACAACCTAGTATGAGGAATAGGTTCCCAAAAGTTAGCAAAAGCATTAGGACAGTTCCTGCTTTCACTGCTCATAGTCCCACAAGTAGACCAAGCTACACACCTATCACATGTAAGTAGAAGGCCTAGTTCAGTCTCATACAGGTCCCATAGCTGTCAGTTCAGATTGTGTGAGCTCCTATGAACCCAGGGTAGGAATTTCTGTGGTTTCCCATGTAATAACCTTGACCCTCCTCACTTGTCCATTTCTTCTACCTCTTGTTAACAGGATTCCCCATCTCAGCCCAGTACTTGACTATGGGTCTCTGCACAACTGTTTCCACCAGTTACTGAATAAAGGTCCTCCCCACTATATTTATATATACATATATGATTCTAGATAAAGTCTCTTCAAGGAAGTGTAGTGTTAGTTGTATATCTGTTTTCAAGACTATATTTAGAATTGAATCACCAATTATGTCTTCCTTGGGAAGACTTTCTCCTAATCATCAATCCTTAGTTTCTGGTATTTTACGCAGGGCTGAGACCTCCAGATATTTCCTAGTTCATTTTTATCATATCTATATGTAAGTTCTTGTGAAACTCATGTTTAGACAGTAATATTTGTGAGGGTTTATGTGTGTAGCATACTACGAGACACAATCTCACACAGAACTCCCATGTTTTCTGGCTCTTATATTTTTCTGACTCCTATTCTGTAATATTTCCTGTATCTTATTTGTGACTCAGGGGAGAAACAAGCCTTATTTTGAAAAAGATGTATCCATTAGGACTGGTCTTCACAACTCTTAATTTAGATTGGCTGTGGTTTTCTATAATGATCTCCTTCCATTATAATGAGACTACTACTTGATGGGTGATAAGTTCTAAACTAGTCTGTACTAGAGACAAAAGTGGTGTAGGAGGTCGTCCTATCTATGTGTTGCTTTTATTGTTTGAATAAAGGAACTGCCTTGGACTTTTGATAGGACAGCACTTAGGTAGGCGGAGTAGATAGAACTGAATGCTGGGAAGAAGGGCAGAGAGAAAGAGAGCCGCTATGGAGCTGCCAGGTCAGGCATGCTAAATCTTTCCAAGTAAGCGACAACCTCATGGTGACATACAGATTATTAGAAATGGGTTGAATCAAGATGTGAGAGTTAACCAATAAGAGTCTAGACATAATGGGCCAGGCAGTGCTTTAATTAATACAATTTCTGTGTGATTATTTTGGGTGTAAGCTAGCAGGGTGGCCGGAACCAAAAGCAGGCCCTCTCTCCTATTATAATTGGCACCTCAACATGGTTGGCTAACTTCATGTAAAATCTGACAGACACAGTCTGGTCACTGTGTAGTTATTGAAATGAGTAAAGCACAGAATGGTTGGAACTAATAGCTTTTCCAATATGTATTTAAAGTGTTTTTAAAGCATTTTCAATACTGCTGTAATAAATAACAAAAATCTTGAGTAAGATTAAGATATACATATATTTATGTCAATATTTCACAATTTTTTTTTTTTTTTTTTTTTTTTTGGTTTTTCGAGACAGGGTTTCTCTGTGGCTTTGGAGCCTGTCCTGGAACTAGCTCTTGTAGACCAGGCTGGTCTCGAACTCACAGAGATCCACCTGCCTCTGCCTCCCAAGTGCTGGGATTAAAGGCGTGCGCCACCACCGCCCGGCCTAATATTTCACAATATTTATTCATAATATTCACAATGCAAATGTATACCAAAGCATTACATAGTACTAGATAGCATATGTGATTTTCTTATTTGGGTTGTTCATTAAGATGAATGGAAGTTTAAATGAAAAAATTGGAAGATATAGATGCAAAAGTTAGCACAAAATGGTACTTTCAGAGAACATGAAAAATATACATGAATCTACATCTTTTGTTGTCATCAGTGTAAAATATAAAGTAACAATAAATATTCCAATCATCTTACATAATTAAGACTATAAATCTTTAAGCATCTTGAAATTCTTTGTAGATGTACTACCTTTTAAGACTAAAATAATCAAAACAGGGCAGTGGCATAAAAAGTTAAGTTCAATAGTTAAATGATATTTAACAGTAATTGATGAGGAACAAATGACAAACTCTAGATGTAGAACTGAACTATCATTCTGATGTACTAAGTACAATGCATATTGATATTGGTTACTCTTAATATTAAGAAAACACTGAAAGAACTGGTATACAGCTGACAGTGAAGGGAGTATTATCCATGCGATCAAGGACTCATGGTTATATTGAAATAAACATGTAAAGTGGCCATTAACTAGAGAAGTCAGCTGATTCAGCCATCTTGAAACAGACACAACACCACATTTTGATAACAGCATATTTGCTTTCTTCCATGATTGGATGTAACTGCTGGCGTGATTATTACCCATTCAAGAGTAACCTGCACTAGAAAGTAGCTGTAGCCTTAAAAGAAAAACACAGTTGTCCATAGAAGAAACTTATTTTAAAGGACAATCACTAAAGTGCAACTTCAGCACCTAGCAAAAACAGATACTTCATGCTTCAGAAATCTGAGTAAGCTGAGAAAACCCTGCTTTCCTGAAAATTTTAAGATAGTTTACATATTTTTTCTATAGGATAGGCTCCACAGAAAAGACCCATGACACAAGGCAGGAAGATATATCAGACAAATGGAATCATTTTATTCTACTTATTTCTTCTTTAAAAATTCTTTTGATTTTAAAATTAAAGTTTATTATTCAAATAAATGCAATGACACTAATTTCTGTTCGTGTAAGTAGTAGGAAGATTGTGACAAAATTTTGAAGGAGAAAAAATCAACAGCCTTTCATTTCAGCTTTGAATATTATGAATTTCTCTCTGATTCTCTTGACCTCTTTTGGACATTACTGATGATTAATTTATCAAAAAGAAACCCAGATCTCTCCGTTTTGACTCATTTTAATCATTCCTTGTTTTTTGATCTTATTTTTTGTGAACTAGAAAATCAAAAAAGTAAAACTATCTGAAAATTACTTTATAAAATGAAATTAAAATCAGAAAATGTCAATGTGACACAAAAGTAGACAGCCATTATCATTAAGAGTTTAATATTTTTGATTATTGTATATCTCAAAAGGAAGAACTTAAGTTGAAACATAAATGGAGTGGGTGGATTTTAGCAATTTGTACAGAAAGCTAACCTTGTAGAAAAATGACCACATAGTAAAATAACTGATCTTTCAAGGGTTTATAATCTTGTGGCAACATAGAAACAGATTTTTAATATGAGATAGACTACATGTAATAAAACAATTTCATGTTGACTACGTAAATATGAAGTCCATAAGGCAAAGACCCTACTAAAGTTCACTCAGAATGAACTGTGACATTGGTAAGAAGTTACAAACAGATCTATGAGTTCACAGCAATAATCTTGCTGACAGTGTGGGCTCCACAGCCTATGGTAAACTTGAAATCTGCCACCTTCTCTCATTGCCCTCTACCACTGGATAAAATTATTTTCTACTCTTTTTTAACGGGACTTTTTTGTTTTTCTTGTCTATTATTTTAGATATATTTATTATTATTATTTTATGTGTATAAGTGTCTTGCCTTCATGTATGCATGTGCACCATCCATATGCTTTGCACCCTGAGAGATCAGACAAGGCTATTGGATCTGCTGGGTCTAGAGTTACAAATGGCTGTAAGTCATCATATGGGTAATGGGAAGTTAACACCAGTTCTCTGAAAGAAAAAATGTTATTATTATTAATCTGAGTTTCCAGCTCAAGTAGTCATTTTGTTAACAAGACTTCTGACTCACATTCAATCACTGCTTCTCTACAGTAGTAAAAGACACTCATTTTCATTGATTGCAGTGCTTCATGTATTAGTGCCTATAACCGCACCCTCAGCTCTGTCATCTGTGCCTTCACTAGTTCCTCCATCTTTGTCCTACCTTCTCCTTGTTCTCTACAGTGTCTATAACATTCCTCTGCAATATTGCTGTTTTCTTTGTTTTTCATGGGTCTCTTGCTCAGTACAGATGACATCTATTTTTATTGGCCCTTCATTTCAAAATATTAAAAGAAAATTGCTTTGCTGGCAAATGCAAGTAATCACAACACTTTGACACAGAAATAAAAATAACAGAAGGTCAAAGTCATCCTCTATATTCTCTCCAATATAATTCCAGTCAAGTCTAGGCTAAATATTTGGGTTTCTGATTAGAAATCAGTATCGTGTCTTCTTAGAAATTTGGAAATCACCCCATATTTCCATAATATAAAAGATCATACTCAAACCTGAAATGTATAATTGGTGTCAGAGGTCCTTCTGTCTTTGTGTTGCTTTCATTGGTTAATAAAGAAACTGTGTTGGGCCCCTGATAGGGCAGAACTTAGATGAAGAAAAAGGAACTGAATGCTGGGAGGAAGGACTGAGAGTGAGAAGCCATGGATCCTTTGCCTGAGATGGACACTGGTTAGAATCTTTCCCGGTAAGCCATTGCCACCTGGTGATATACAAATTAATAGAAATAGGTTAAATTAAGATGTAAGAATCAGCCAATAAGAAACTAGAGCTAATGGGCCAAGCAGTGTTTTAATCAATACAATTTCCGTGTGGTTATTTCTGGGCTAAGCTAGCCAGGCAGCCAGGATGAACAAGTAGACCCTCTCCTTGCAGCATATAATATATGACAAGAGTTATTTTTTATAATTAAATTCAGTTAAAATAAAAATTACAAAGGAAAAATAGAATTTTATGCTACATTACACCATGGGACATTGCAACTTAGAATTTTTATGACTCCTTTTAGTCAGGAAGGGTTCATTTGCGTATACACATAAAACCCAGATAATCAGTGATTAACACTTGTAAGTATAGTCATTTATTACATTTCTTTTTTTTTCTTTATATTTATTCTTCTCTCATATAATACATCCTAACCCTGGTCTCTCCTCTCTCTGCTACTTGCAGTTTGCCCTCCACCTCATTTCTCCCTAGTTCCACTGCTTCTCCATTTCTTTCCAGTAAAGAGCAAACCTCCCAGAAAAATCAGCAAAATATTTCTAATACGGTGGTTTAGGCAAAGACACCTGGCAATAGTATAAACCTATAGGAAATGATACTATTTTCAGTTTAGTTTATTGTAAAACAGTGTTCACCATTTTGGGATGTCACAAGAAAGATAATGGCTTGCTTAGTCTCAACAGACATTCTAAAGTGTCAGAAACAAAGGAAACCTGATGATATATCACTACATCAAACTAAAATATTATGGTTAATTCCGAAAGAGCAAGTTTGACTTGCTAAAACTCTAACGTAGTTATAAGGTTGCAGACTATCAGCTTGATACCTAGAAGAAAATGTATACTCTTGTTTAGACTTGAAAAATCGTTCAGCAGCTTTAGAGCTAAATATAGGAATAATAGCAACCTAGGTAAAAGATATGCAACTCCACAATGTTTACACATTCGTTCACATGCTTATAGAAATGCATTGTTATGCTTATTTTTGATTTTATGGTATTAAAAATACAGGGATTATGCACGTAAATACAATGCTCAATAGCCAACCTACAATCTCCAAGAAATGTATATAGTTTTGTTGCATTTGTATACTTTCATCTTTCAATTATCTCTTTGAAAAGCACATAATTAAATTAATGAAAATTAAAACATCATTATTTCTAAATGCTCCTCCAAATGTGTGAAAGGAGATGTGAACAATGAGTCATGGATGTGTAACTGAGAAAAATGGAAATGGAGGGTAAATTGTAGTGGTATGTAGCTATTACCTGAGTTTTGCAAAAAAAAAAAAAAAAGCTCATATGTAATTGAAATACTTGAGATCACATGAAAATGCTGATTTTAACATTTAAGGATCACAGCACTAAAAGAAAAAGAACCAATCCCTTGTATTCAGTTACCCAGTGGGGCACCATTGGCAAGTGGAAGTACAGACCTGGAACTCAATCCTCTACATGGACTTGCAGAATATTGGCCTTATTCATTTAAAATGAGTTCTAAGTTTGCCATATCTATGAATGATACAGATTATGCTAATAATGCTGATTCTTGTGGGGTCAGGGGGCCTCTGTAGAGCACCCTTTCTTTCTTAGAGTAAGTAATATCCAGTACAGTAGTCGTGAAACTGAATAATTAAAGCTTTGGCTTTTCTTAGGAAAAGAAGAGCCCTAGGCCTAGATGTCCTCTGAGGAGATTGTTTTTAATGTCCTTTTCCTTAATGCTGCAAATTATCAGTATTTATAAAGCAACTGATTTTGCACCACTTTTTGTGACTGTGACCACAGCAGAACAATGTCTCCTAGACTGTATCTCCATGAAGTTACTAGGATGGGGTCTGTTCATCTCAGTGACACACAGGTCACAACTAACAACTTAAAATCTGATTTTGTCCGATCCAGTTCATCATGACTGTAGCTGACTGAAACAATGACGATTCTTTGCTAGCCTCTCCTAGGAACTGAACGATTCATTGGCCAATAAAAGGAGCCTCCTGGCTGGGGTTTGAGCAGGTTTCAGGTTTCCTTCAAGGAACACCAGTCAGAAAAACCACTCCAGAAGATTCAGGTGTGTTCTTTCTGTTTCATTCAGATGGCAGTGTACAATAGTTTCCAGGCTCTCTCCACCAGGGTGTGTGTGGGAGAGAAGAGAATTCCTGTTGACTAGTAGAAATAGGGAAGGCATTCAGTCTCCTGAACTAAGAAATCTCAGCAGGAGGCCGACTCAGCTGAGCTGACTCAGTCCTTGCCATCCAGTGCTGTGGGTCAGGATTTAGTGCAACAGCAGTCATTACACCAAGGGGAAGGAGTATCTCCTTGCCAAGCTAGCTCTTAGAACTCTAGACAGAAAACAGCTTCCACTTGGGCAAACATAAAGTAGTGCTAGAGTTCTGGTGTGGAAGATGAATGCAGTGTGTCAAAGAAATGTGTGCTACTAATGCGTTGGGAGCTGGAGGCAGAGAAGACTCTGGATTGTTTTTAAACAGAACAATGTGAAAGCATTCAAAATTGGAAAATGCATTTGACCTGTGATCATTTACTAGGTTCCTGTTACCAAAACAACTATCCTGGGTGTGGTTTCTTCGGTGTTATAAAGGGTTAATTTTACTTAGGGCAGTTACTTAATGTGATTTTTTTTAAACCCTTAAAAAAGTGGGAGATGTATACAATTGTTAATGATACGGAAGTGTTTCCTTTCTCCTGAGGAAAAGTGAATTTCTTATCAGAATATCAGGTTGGGCCTGTAATTTAAATTAAAATAAAATTTTGGAGAAATTGGAAAACAAAAAAAAATTGTTGAACCTAGAGTCTTGGGATGGATATTTTTCTATAAAATATTTAAAAATAATTGCTTATATAAATCATATAGATCAACTACATTAGGTGCATTCCATAAGATTAAGTACACCTTGCCATTAAATTATACATTGAGAGTTTTAGGCATGTAGCCAGCTAGCCAATCAGTTAATTCAATTTTTACATGCATCACATTTGGAAAGAAATATTCATATGATGAGTTGCATGTGAAGTACTGCTATTCTATGAACATACACAACACAGACAGAAGTTTATGTAAATGCAAGGCATAGCAGGTATGATAATTGAAGGCAAGATTCAAATATAAATTAATATAGTTAATTTAAAATTATCAACCTGTATCTTTTAAACTGTCAACAATACTTTGTCATCTTCAATCACATAAATTATTCAATAATTTATCATGACATTTCTTTAATTATCCATCTTTTGGTGTATAGTATGTGTTTCAAATTTTAGTATAACTTTTCCTCTCGATATCTGATAGAAAAGTATAAAAATTCATACTCAATCAGAATAAATGTTTAAAACCAGTAGTGATTAGGTTAAATGACTCTTATATCTTCCTTGCTCCATTTTTAACCTCAGGAAGATTTCCCTGGAGCCAATGAAAATGGTACATCACATGGAAGAAAACCCTTGCAAACATAAGAAAGCATACAGTTTTAAAACATTAAATTTTTTCTAAGTTTTCTTGTTAGCACCAATCATTTTACATGATATTTAAAAACCGTATATGTTCTCCACTTGGAACATGGAATGAAATGTGCCAACAGGGAATGTCAGAGGTATGAATGACAAAGATTCCTCCAATTTACCATATGAAAACATTGCAAAGAAGATGATAGTTTTTTCAGCAAATAGTGTTCCATTTTAGAGTTAGGAATAAAATGAGGCCTTTGTGTCCTGTCCTTAGAGAACTGATTCCGGTCAGAATCAGTTGTGGTAATACCATTTTAATCCCCAGCAATTCCCCAAAAGGACTGCAACCAACACCTCGATTTCTGTCTTGTGATGCTATAGGGAGACCAAACTCAGTCATGGTTTTAACAGTATTTCTGATCAGAAGAATTCTGCAATAAATGATTTTTGTTAGCCAGTCAGTGATGGTACACACCTTTAATCCCAGCACTTGGGAGGCAGAGGCAGGCGGATCTCTGTGCGTTTGAGGCCAGCCTGGTCTACAAGAGGTAGTGCCAGGACAGGCTCCAAAGCTACAGAGAAATCCTGTTTCAAAAAACAATAAATAAATAAACAAACAAACAAATAAATAAAAGGCAGTGATTTGTTACTTCTTTATATCCATATGTTGGAAAGTGCTCTGGAAACAATAGAAAATAAAGGTTACTGGGAAACAGAATCCTCAGGAGCATAGTAAGACCACTCCTCTCTCTTAAGAAATACCACATGTCCACACATGCATAACAAGGGTACAAAAAAAGCTCTTACCATTTCTTAGGTAGCTGAAAAATAATGTAAGAAGTACCTTTGAGGTTAAAAATGCCATTGTTTCTTATGACATGACTGAAAGGAACAGAAAATGAGATTAATATTTTCTGTGTTGGTTGCTCATATAGTTGATTTGAATAGAAAATAATCCACCATTCTACTCTATTTTTAAGTACCTCTGCTTGGTCAACAGTCAATGATTATATAAAGAAAGCAATTACTTTCTATTCTAATTATATATGTAATTACATACATATATAGCAATTTTCTAGAATTCACAATCAGATTTCTTAAATAATTTGTTTTGTGTTTTTTTATGTTCCTTCAGTGTTATCATTTTATATGTATTATAATGAATAATATTTAAAACATCATATAATTTAAAAATTTAATAATCCTGATTAAAAGGCACAATCTAAATTATAGTGAGAGATATGTTTGCTGGTGTCTTTTCTTCCAAAAACAGCCTGTATAGCCTCTCCCAGCACTATTAAAGCTGTCCAGGAGTGAGAATTTTCCCTGACTTCGTTGAGATTGACATTCTTTTGTGCTATAGCCAAAGTGGGTGGTGTCATTATCAATAGCATTCAACTATGTCGCTATGGTATGTAAGCAAAGAATAAAGATAGCGGGGCTGGAGAGATGGCTCAGCGGTTAAGAGCATTGCCTGCTCTTCCAAAGGTCCTGAGTTCAATTCCCAGCAACCACATGGTGGCTCACAACCATCTGTAATGAGGCCTGGTGCCCTCTTCCGGCCTTCAGGCATACAAACAGAAAGAATATTGTATACATAATAAATAAATAAATAAATATTAAAAAAAGAATAAAGATAGCTTGTTTATTTTAACAAATGTTTAGGCTTCATTGGCAAATAAATAGTAAGGAAATATCCTGTGAATGGCTTTGAGATTTTCATCTAATAATCCAAGTCTGATGGGAGTGACATCATCTTCCTATGAGGGGAAATTTTGTTCTAACTCATTTGGTTTCTTTGTTCTGTAAGTTGGTATTGAAGCCATTTAAAAATGGTAGGAAAGTACTTTGCCACTGAGTATATGTCCAAGCTACTAAAATTGTTTTCAGTTGAAACAGGGTCTTACTAATTGTCTATGCTGACCTTAGACTTGCTCTCTGGTCGTTAAAAGGTCCCTCCCACTCATCCTGCCATGGAGCTGTAAATATAACTTTCTGCTATGAGTGTCAGCCTAGCTTAACTAATTTAATTTTTTTGAATTATTGCCAAAAAAATTAAATTTTCCAACAAAACAAGTGCATAAAAACATTTTCTCTGTGGAGTAAAAAATATAAGTAAATTAAATGCATTTCATTGCTTTAACTATATGAATTGCCCTATGTCATTTGATTTTTGATTAAATAAATACCTCATCACTACCAACATATTCTACTCTAATAAGAAATAGGTGGGAGCCGGGCGGTGGTGGCGCACGCCTTTAATCCCAGCACTCGGGAGGCAGAGGCAGGCAAGATCTCTGTGAGTTCGAGACCAGCCTGGTCTACAAGAGCTAGTTCCAGGACAGGATCCAAAACCACAGAGAAACCCTCTCTTGAAAAAAACCAAAAAAAAAAAAAAAAAAAAAAAGAAAAAGAAATAGGTGGGATAAAAATATCTGAGTCAATATTTGAAATGACTAAATAATTTTAAATATCAGGCAAGGTTACTGGAGTAATGGTTTAAGTGGTGATGGAGGAAGGGGAATGATAGAAAGAAGGAATAGGAAGTAGATTAAGAAAATCAAGGTCTAAGACACCAGTTCAAGCACTAGGTATAAATCCTGGTCACTTTGCCAGTTGCCTCAAACACTGCCCAAGCATCAGAAATGTTCCCCATATTCAATGGTCCTAGTTTTGAATTATGCAGGTCCTCCCACTATCAGTCCAGAGTCAGTGAGCTCTCACTAGCTCAGGTTAGCTGTTTTCTGGGTATCACCATCACAGTCTTGACCCATTGCTCATATTATCTCTCCTCCCTCTCTTGGACTGGTCTGCAGAAGGTTTGCTCAGTGCTTCTCTGTGGGTCTCTGTATCCTCCTCCATCAGTTGTTGGATGAAGATTCTTTGATGACAATTAAGGTAGTTATCTCAGTCTTCTGGTGTCTTACAGCACATTCTCTTTGGAAGGATTCCTTGCTCAACCTAGATATAGGGGGAAGGGCCTTGATCTTGCCTGGAAGTAAAGTATCAGGTTTTGTTGACTCTTTATGGGAAGACTTACCCTTTCTGAGAAGTGGATGAGGAAGTGGGAGAGTGAGGCCGGAACAGGGGAGGGGATGAGAAAAGGCATAGCTATGTAAAGTGAGAAAAGATTGTACTAAAAAAAAATCTTAATAGAAAAACTTCAAAAAAAGAGAAAAAATCAAGTCCTTATATTAAGGGTTTATGAAAACTCACTATTTTTTAAATTCTTTTAAAATATAATTTAAGGGAAATGGGTGTGCACAGAGATATTCCACACATGAAAATGCTACTACCAGAAGACATGGGTTATGAAACAAAAATCATAGTGAAAAGCACAGTTCTCTGCCCCCACCTCTATCCAATATTGATATTGTTAAGGGTGGCTTCAGGGGGACCTAGAACAATACAGACTATTGCCATTACCCTTAACTTCCAACAATGACTATATATTAAGTATCTTTTCCTGAAGACATCTAGACTATGGTTGCAGGACACAGTGTAGCAGGTTTCAAAACGACCAGGGAGCCGGGCGGTGGTGGCACACGCCTTTAATCCCAGCACTTGGGAGGCAGAGGCAGATGGATCTCTGTGAGTTCGAGGCCAGCCTGGTCTACAAAGGGAGTTCCAGGACAGGCTCCAAAGCTACAGAGAAACCCTGTCTCGAAAAAACCAAAAAAAAAAAAAAAAAAAAAAAAAAACCGACCAGGGAACTTTCTCCATGCCTGTCGGCTTTCACAGTGCTATGGGGTTCTATTCAAGCTTCTGGGAGAGAAAGGACAATAGCTGTGTCATCGAGCTCTGAACCTAACAAACTACAACACTGAGTTTTTGACAAACTGTGAACCACTGATGACTGTAATTGGGTAGCTTAACCACTGATTGGATTTGAGACCTGCCATTGTATTTCGTGACTGAAACTGACAAGCTATGAGTAGAAAAATACATCGCTGGGAGGAGGTTATAGAGAAACTTCCCTTTTTTTCAGTGAAAAATCATTAACAGAGAGATTCAAATCACTTCAGAGTTGTGAGATTAAGGGTGAATGCATTGCTTAAAAAACCCCAAACATAAGATGCTAATAGAATATAAGATCCGAAAGATTGAGGAGATTGCTGTGAAACGCTGTCTATTAGATATGATATGTCATCAATATGCATGAACTCATAGCATCTGTGATTACCTTCACGAGGCCTTTCACAGGGAAAGTCAGTTAAAAACTTCACCGTGGGGAGGGGAGGCTCTATCAAGGTTCTACCTTCAGCAGAACAGCTCTTAGCATTTGGAGAATTGCTGAGAAGGGAATAGTCAATTTTCTTCGGAGAATGATCATTGGTAGGTTGACTATGCTCCAATAGATAGTCCTACATTGATGTATATATTACCAGCAGTAATTTCACTCTATGAATTAAAGATTTTCTTAAAAATGAGTGCATGTAGTTGGGAGAGAGATGTGTTGGGGTAGAATCCAGGGTGATGGGTGAAGATGAGAGTGGATATGATAAAGATGCATTGCATACATAAGTGGAATTATTAGAGAATGAAATTAAAATATTATTAAAAAAGAAGTTCGAGTTTCAAGAGGGTTATATGTGAGATACAGGCTGAGATATCTCAGAAATAAAGGAAGACAGCACTGTGTCCTCTGAGACCCAGTTTCAAGCACTTATGGTGACATGAAACACAAAACCAAATAATTTCTATGGAACAATAAGTCACCACTGGTTACTCATCTATTGAGAACCAATGAGGTAGAATTAAAAGAAGCATCACAAAGGCAAGCTGTAATTTGGGGAAACTCACTGCTTGTACAAAAAGGGACCCAGTTGTACATTCGTAATTTAAGTATCTTGCTAGCTGATTATTGCTCCTAAGTGGGACTAGGTAACATTTAATCAAACTTGCAAATAATTTCTTAGTCAAGAAATTCATATTAAAGAAAGAAATAATGAAAAGGGTAGCAGTTACTTACATGTCAATGTCTAACCAAAATAAAATCTATATAACCTATGAAAAACTTGAAAGGTAAAGAAGTTCTAGAGTTAAAAGTACAAGATATGTTTATATGCACTGAAGTATAAACACATACATGCAAGCACATACATATGTACTCATACTGATTTCTTTTTAGTAAATATATCCCTGAGTTTAAAGAAACAAAAAGGTTAAATGTGTTTCTAATTTTATAACAAGGTTAATATGCAGCAAAGTGGTAACAAGTTGATGCTGCTATAAATTATTTACCATCTAATAAATGAAATAGATGTTTCTGTTGTGAGTGCTTTGATTACATTATTTGAATATGCTTTTAATTACGACATATAATTGGCAAGATTTTTGTATTTATTGGATTCATGTTTTAAACTAAATGATCTACATTAATTACTCTAATAAATGCAAAGACATTTTAAATGCTTAATATCCAATCTACAGACAATTTCTTAATGTTGCTTATATAATTCCAGTATTGATTTCTTTAATATCTTGACATAATTTAAAAGGTTAAGAAATATAATTGATAAAACACAACTGTGCTGCAAGAAAATATCTAAGCGTCCTAAGAAGCTTTTTATTTTTTCATGAAGTACTGTATCCTGCTATCTATAAAGTATTAAATAGCATTAGAACTAAAATAAGTGTAGCTAATACCCATTAGTTTCAACCTAGTTTCACATAGTATTTAGAAGTTGTCCCAGTTAAATCATTCAAAACATAAATCCTGCTAGGACAGGGTAGTTTTGTCCCTAAGGGCTCTGTTTTATAATTGCAGAGCCATCAGATTTTTTAAGTCACATGGAATGGCAATATGGAATCTCCAGGGAAGGTAGCTCTATTCCAACTTTTCTGCTTTTCTATTGCTATGTTCAGCTCGTTTCAACTCTCATTCAAATTTCAACAATTGCAAAAGTAGGCTTATTTCAGAGACTCTTGACATACATTTTTACCTGGTAGAGAGAATCCTTCACCCTTAGGAACCATATCAGAAATGCCCCACTTAAAAAGAATTTGCTAAAGTGCATTTACAAACCCAGCCTATGTATTCAAGAACTCAGGTCTATAATTTTCCTCAAACGAATCTTGGCCTTTGATCATAGTTATATCTTGTATCAAAGTTACGTGCAATTATAAAAATTCAGGAAGAAGGCAGAAACTTGAAGTAGCTGTTCTCATCAGAAAGGTCAAAGAAATGACAACCAAACAATTTTTTCCGTATCTTAAGTTCAGTAAAAACTATATTACAGTAATCAAGAATGTTTACTAAAAAGTAAAAAAGAACAATAACAATGTCAAAATAGCATTTATATAAATATATTTAAGTTAATATGTTAGAATTTTTTCACATTGTTAGAAAAAGGGTATTTGAGAACAAAGTTTATGATCACATTGCATCAGATATTCTGTAAAATATGAATAGCAAATGAACATAATTTTTCAAAATATTCAATTTATATTACTGTATTTCTGGAAAACCAAAGAACTAATATGACAAAATGTAAAGAAACTAATAAGTGACAAACTATAACATGTAAATGTTTAATTACTCCTACACATGCCACTACAAGAACATGGCAAATGGTATACTCATAAGTCATCCTTCAAAATGTAAATTCCTAACTTGAATGTACAGCTCAATTGAAGATCAAATATGCAATTCTTTTTTATTTTTCAAAATAATATACAAAGAATAGAGCAAAAGGGAAATGAAAATCATATGGAATAATTCAATTTAATTTCAATCATAATAGTTTTAGAAGTCAATGGGTGTGCTGATGTATGAAGGCATCTTTGCACTAAAATTAAAAGAAATTACTACAGGTAGAAAATATTAGAAATTTAGATGGATTTGGGCTCCCCAATTCCCTGAGGTTGCCTGCCAGTCACTACCATCACCTCTCTTATTGGAACTACCAGATTTAAGATTTTATCTGACCTACTTATCAACATATCAATATTAACAGATTTCTGTCAGGTGGGTGTATGTAATAAATATTGATATCTGTTGTGAGATTCTTAAAATTGTTAAGAAGAATACAGTTACACTTCTTAATATATTTAAAGGACAAAAACTATGAAGTAAAATGTGAACCATATGAAAGCATTTGTGACTACTGATAGTCCTATATCTTCAAAAGTACATCTAACCCATTGGGCTTAAAATTGTTTGAAGTTATGTACATGCAGATGAATATGTGAGAGAAATACCAAATTTAAGTCTGAGCTATTTGCTCAGATTTTAAATGTTAGGATATGTTAGGAAAATCCTCCAGCCAGTAGCCTTTACGTAACCAGTCCACTTGGGCAAGGCCTCTTATACTATAAATAACATTGTAAATCATGTGCTCCCTCTCCCTTCAGGCTGCTGGATTCCCAGTGCAAGCAGGGGACTGTGATCTGTGGGTCACCTTTAAATAAATAACCCTGCATTATATTCAATTTTGAGCTAGTGTGGAATTTCTTTTTAGCGTCCCTCTTCAAGAATATCATGAATGAGTGTATGAATCTCTGGTTTGATCTCCAGATAATCAAATAAAATTAGGGAAAATAAATAAATAAAAGAGAGAAAACAAAGCAAAATTTCGAAAATAAATGTAAAACTTTTGGTTAAAGTAAGAGAAAAAAGGAAATGAACAAATCAATTTATAGAGACTAAATAGAATATGCCTTAACAGTAGAAGATAACACAATGAACAAATAGAATAAAATATTTACAATTATAATTACAACAAAACATAAATGGAATATTTGGTTAAAAAATCTAGTCATCAAAGAAAAACATAGAATGCTATAGAACAGTTTTAAACAAGAAAAGTAAGTCAGTTGTATAGAAATCAAAATGGTTTGCAGTTTTTTATCAGGAAACTTGCTGAGTCTCTTTTTCTTATCTGACTTTATCCCCCGGAGGTTGCAAAGACCTTCTCCAAACTTTTTTTCCCCAACCTCTCCCAGTATCCTAGTTTCCAAATATGCAGGCATTCCTTACAAACACAAAAGAAGAACTGGTCAAGATCACAGGCAACAAACAGCCATCATAATTACAAAAATTCAGAAAGGAAGGAAATACCAAAGAACAAAACATGCATAAAACAAAGACAAATACAAAATAAGAAATTAGATATATAATTATCTCAAACCCAGATGCCTATGTGCTAATACACACACACACATACACACACACACACACACACAAATCCTTAACAATAAAGATACTGCTGGGGGTATCACTCTTCCTGATTTCAAGCTTAATTACATAGTGATAGTACAGAGTGAAAAGAACCACATGGTATTTGCATACAAATCAACATGTTATTCAAAGGAATGAAACTGATGATCCAGACATAACTCTATAAAATATGGACACCTGATTTTTAATGAAGAAGCCAGAAATACACACTGGGAAAAATAAAGCATCTTCAGCATATGGTGTTGGTCAAACTGGATGACTGCATATCAAAGAATGCAAATAGACCCATGTTTATCACAGTACACAAAACTAAAGTCCAAATGGATGACAAACATCAATGTAAAAGCAGGTACACTGAACTGATATAAAAGAACATAGGGAATAGCTTTGAACACATTGGCACAAGAGAAGCCATCTGTTCTTTCTGAACAGAAAACTGAGAACACAGGCACTAAGATCAACAATTAATAAATGGGGACTCATAAAAATTGAAAATCTTCAGTTAGATAAACTAGTTCAACTGTGTTCACTGTGACTTTATTTGTAGTAGTCAGAAATTAGGAAAAACACTCACAAGTCCCTCAGCAGAAAAATTGATAAAGAAAATGTGGTACATTTTCACATAAAGTACTACTCAACTGTTAGAAATGACATCATAAAATTTGCAGGCACTCTAGCGGTGGTGGATATGGAGTCTCAAGTAGCCATCCAGACATTACTTCCAGTGTTTTGACTGGGTTGCATTCATTTAGTTTTGGCTAGTGGACTGCCTCTTAAATCCCCAAACAACAAGGCTGTTGCTAAAAAAAAAGAATTGCTCTCTGTAAGCTAATAGTGGAGCAATTTGCCCTACTATACAACTCATTGACTGTGGAAAAGTCCAGCTGGTGCCTACCTGGAGCATTCATCCTGACAGTCTATTCTCTTTTTTTGTAGGAAGATGCTCTATAAGCCACCAAAAGCAACAACCACAAAATCTTTGACCTTTCCTGAAAAATGTTCTAGGGCAATGGATGCACAGAATTTGTAGGAGTAGCCAACCAATGTCTGATTTGAGTTTAGACCTACTCCATGAGATGGAACCCAACTCAGATATTGTTTGGGTAACCAAAGACCAGAGACTAGATAGTCTAGAGACCAATGTTTAAATCAAATACTACTGGTGAAAACAATCAATTAAATAAATATTAAACTATTATGCAATTCTCATAGGTCAATGTCTTATCCAGCCATCATTAAGAGGGCTTCCCTCTGCAGCAGATGAGAATAAATGTAGGGTCCCATAGTCAAACATTTTAAGAAGAGAGTGTCTAAAAAGAAGGCCTCCACCAAATTCTTCCAAAAGAACATAGGAAATTCTGCAAAAGGTGGAGGTGGATAGATTGTAAAATTCATAGAGGATGAAAGACAGCAGGAAAATAAGGTCTTCAGAAAAAACTGAAGCAACAATTACAGGTCCCAGATGTGTCTACAGTAGAACCTCTGCATATGTATTATAGCTACCGGCTTTGTACTTTTATGGGGCTGGTAAGTATGAGAATGAGTGTGTCTCTGACTCCTTTGTCTTCTCCTAGGATTTTTTTTTACTTCTTTTGTGCTGCTGTGTCCAACTTCAGTATGACAGTTTTGATTCACCTTAGATTTTATTTTGTCATATTTGGTTGTTATCTCCTGAAACCTTTTCTTTTCTAATGAGAGACAGAAATGATGTGGTTCTGTATGGGAAGGGAGACAAGAAGGAACTGGGAAGAGTAAAGGGAAGAGAAATTATCAGTATGTACTATTTGAGAAAAGGTTCCATTTTCAATAAAAAGGACAAAAATGAAGAAAAAAAACTATAACTTTTCAGAGAAACAAATTCCAGAGAGTAAGCAGGTCAATATAGAAATCAGTACATAAATTGTAGCCACTATCTAAGGTTCTTTTTCATGTTCTAATTCTTTAAGATGTTTAGTGTTTTCGATTTTTGTAAATACAGTTTTATCTCTTTTTTTTTAGAATTCTATTTGTATCTATTAACATGAAACAAATGGTTTTGTTTTACAAAAAAAGAAAACATGTCTCATGACAGTGCCATCTTATTGGAGCCTGTTTCTCAAACCCCTATTCACATCCTAATCTCTTTCTGGTTAAGCCATATAATCATGGAACACATTGTATATAGCTAGCATCACTTTGTTCTTTTACTTAGATGTTTCCTGAGATATTTACAACTTCTATCTTTTTTTTTTTTTGTATTTCCTTTTTGGGTGTCAGAAGGTGTGATAGTATTTTGTCAACTTGACACAAGCTACTTTTTATTTGAAAAGAGGAACGTCAATTGAGAAAATGCTAACCACTTGTGGAAGGGTCCCTAGGAAAGTGAGCCTGAGTTGTTTAACAGAACAGTTTGGACAGGAATAAGTTTGTTGGTCAGCAGCAGCACTACATGGCCTTTGCTTTATTCCTGCCTCCAGTGTCCTGTCCTGACTTGACTCAGTGATGAAATATGACCAGAAATAAATTAGCTGAAATAAATTATTTTTACTCATGTTGATTTTGGACATGAGGTGTTATCACAGAAATAGAAAACCTAAGAGAGATATATTTGAATAACAGATCTAAAGTGATTTTCTTTCATCAAATACTGTATTATTATGTGCTCCCTTTATTAGACTGTGTCTAGGTAAGAATGCAGTAAAACCAACAAACTTTTATTGAAGATAAATTTATATTTAGCAAATTCTAAAAAATTTACACTATTACCCTGTCTATTGTGTATGTTGAGTTACACAGTTCTAATTAATTTCCACAAAAGTTAGTGTTTGTAAAACAGCTTCACATAGAGAATACCAACATCACTCACTAGATGTATAGTAACTAGATCACAAAAATTAAGCTTGCAACAGCATAAAAATGCTTGTTGGTTTGCTTGATTAAATGAATCTTCAGAAATGATCTTCTTCATGCCCCTGTGTGACCATACGGCCCTGGTGGCTCTTTCCTGCAAGTGTTTTAAATAACTTTTGCTCTTGCTGCCCTTAGACTTCAATGACGAAATTCTTGCAATGAATTAGAAATTTACATGGTATTGTTTCATTGTCTTGGTATAATGTGTTTGGCCTCTTTTCAGTGCTTTGGTAAGCTAACTTATATTCCCTTATACCTAAATAACATGTGCCTCTTTCTGCTGGCTTTTTCATTTTAATTCAGCATTTTCTGCCCAATTCTTTCTATAGACCTGATTAACAACAATAAGTTATAATTGTGCTACAGTTTAAAATTTGAAGTGCATTTCCAACATAAGATAATGAAGCTATCTATTTTCAACTCAACATTTTACCATTTGTAATACTAACACTGCAATGTTATTTAACAATATGTAATGTTTTGCCTGTTGTCTGAGTCCAAATATAGTTCTTGTACGTATTTGTTCTTATGCGACCAGACTGTATATGTGCTTCTTATGGACCTGAGCCTTTGAACTCCCACAAGAACCAAACTTAAATTTAAAACATTCTTTTGTTAGTTAATGCTATTTTAAGATGTGTTACATTTTTTTCATGCTATAGGATGTTTGTTCAAAATGAAAAGATGTGTTGTATTCTTTTCTGTTGTATTTGTTTAATTCTGTAAACCTGTATTGCTTTTACTGTTGAAAACATGTGATTGGTTTTAATAAAGAGTTGAACAGTCACTAGCTGGACAGGAGACAGTAATAGGAAGGAATAGTTGGCAGAGAGAAGAAATAGAGAAGAAATAAAGAAAAGAGAATAAAGGACAAGGAAGAACGCCAGGGGTCAGTTGCACAGCCACAAAGCCTGACACAGAATAAGGAGAGAAAAGATATACAGAAATAAATATAAAATTCTAGAAGCAAAAGTTAGATGCAACAATTTAAGCTAACAACAACAATAACAACAACATCAACAACAACAACAATAAAAAAAATGACTAGAAACAAACCAAGCTAAGACTGGGCATTCATAAGTAAGAATGATTCTCTATATACTTATTTGAGATCTGGGTGGTGGGCCCTCAAAGAGCAAAGAGGAAAAAAGAAAGCAACTACATTCTTTAGTCTTCATCTCCAAAAATTATGAATTTTCTCCTAGTGATGGTTTATATTGTGAAATTGACAGAATTGACAGGACCTAGAATTACATATAGGATACACATTAGCGATCAGGGAAATGCAAATCAAGACAACTTTAAGATACCATCTTACACCTGTCAGAATGGCGAAAATAAAAAACACCAATGATAGCCTTTGCTGGAGAGGTTGTGGAGAAAGGGGTACACTCATCCATTGCTGGTGGGAATGCAAACTTGTGCAACCACTTTGGAAAACAGTGTGGTGGTTTCTCAGGAATTTCGGGATCCACCTACCCCTGGACCCAGCAATACCACTCTTGGAAATATACCCAAGAAATGTCCTATCATACAACAAAAGTATATGCTCAACTATGTTCATAGCAGCATTGCTTGTAATAGCCAGAACCTGGAAACGACCTCGATGTCCTTCAATGGAAGAATGGATGAAGAAAGTGTGGAATATATACATATTAGAGTACTACTCAGCAGTAAAAAACAATGACTTCCTGAATTTTGCATGCAAATGGATGGAAATAGAAAACACTATCCTGAGTGAGGTAAGCCAGACCCGAAAAGAGGAACAGGGGATGTACTCACTCATATTTGGTTTCTAGCCATAAATAAAGGACATTGAGCCTATAATTCGTGATCCTAGAGAAGTTAATAAGAAGGTGAACCCAAAGAAAAACATATAGGCATCCTCCTGAATATTAACCATCATCAGGTGATGAAAGGAGATAGAGACAGAGACCCACATTGGAGCACCGGGCTGAAATCTCAATGTCCAAATCAGGAGCAGAAGGAGAGAGAGCATGAGCAAGGAACTCAGGACCGCGAGGGGTGCACCCACACACTGAGACAATGGGGATATTCTATCAGGAACTCACCAAGGCCAGCTGGCCTGGGTCTGAAAAAGCATGGGATAAAACCGGACTCGCTGAACATAGCGGACAATGAGGACTACTGAGAACTCAAGAACAATGGCAATGGGTTTTTGATCCTACTGCACATACTCGCTTGGTGGGAGCCTAGGCAGTTTGGATGCTCACCTTACTAGACCTGGATGGAGGTGGGTGGTCCTTAAACTTCCCACAGGGCAGGGAACCCTGATTGCTCTTAGGGCTGAGGAGTGAGGGGGACTTGATCGGGGGAGGGAAATGGGAGGCAGTGGCGGGGAGGAGGCAGAAATCTTTAATAAATAAATAAATAAATAAATAAAAAGAATGACATCAAAAAAAAGATACACATGAAGGCACATGTATGAATAATAATATGAAATTACTGAACTGTGAGGCATCTGTGGTGAATTTGTTGATTAGTTTAATTGAGGGGAGATAGTAAGAAATTCCCTAAAAGATAGAACTATTTATTTTATACAAAAGCTCTAATAATAATTAAGGTATAATTATAAGTTGGCTTATTTTGTTACAAAGTATAATAAAACAACACTCACTGAAAGATGATTCCTCTGGTGGATGAAAAAGAAATGACTTCCAACTGGAGTGGTACTATCAGGAGGTGTGGACTTGGGGAGTTAGTGTGGTGTTGTTGGAGGAAGCTTGTCACAGTAGGGGTTGGTTTTGAGGTCTCTTTTGCAAAAGCCTCACTCAGTGTGACACTGAGAGCAATTTTTGTTTTAGGCAAGACAAAGGATTCTCAGCTTCTTCTCCAGCATATAATCTGCCTGCATGCAATCATGTCATCCATAATGATAATGGGCTGAACCTGGAACTCTAAGCAAGCCACCACAATTAAATATTCTACTTTATATGGTTGCTGTGCTCATGGAATCTCTTCACAGCAATATAAGTGCTAAGACAAAATTGTTGCCAGGAATTGGGGTATCATTGTGATAGGCCTAAGCATGTTTTTTGTTTATTTGGAGAAATTTGGTCTTTTGTACTTTGGGTTGAGAAAACAGCAAGCACTTTAAGCACTGCTTAATGGGTTTTACTAGTAGGAACATGGAAAACAGTGGTGCTAAGAGTAATTGGAACTGTCAAGGGCTCCCTCAAGATGTTTCAGAAGAGAAGAATTTTAGTATGTTGGCTAGAGAACTTTCTTGTGATATTTTAGTGATAAAAGTGTCTGCCTTTTGCCCTTGTCCAAAAAGTCTGCCTTAGGCTAAAATGAAGAGTTGTGTATTAATACTGTTGGAAGAGAAATTCTCAAAACAGCCTAGTATAGACTCAGTATTACGGTTATTAGTGGTAACTCAAATTGAAGATTTATAATGAAAAGGAGCAAGAAAATGTGAAATTTTTGCCGAAAAGGGTGGAATGAAGTTAAGTGTTCAAAGAGATAAACAGATTAGAAAAAATGAATAAAGGGAATGGTGATCCCAAGACAATATATCACTTAGCTAAATTTTGAACTTTTGAAAATAAAATAAAGAAAAGCATTGAGCTGTGTATGGTGGTGCACACCTTTAATCCTATTACTTCAGGAGGTAGAGGCTAGGTGCTTTTTGAGTTTGATGCCAGTCTGGTCTACAGAGCAAGTTCAAGGACAACCAAGTTTAGGCAGCGAAGGTAACTATCAAAAGCAGAAAGCTGGTGAAGATGCAGTTGATCAAGGGGGCCATGCTCCTATCTCAGCAAGAAAAAGAACTTGGCAATATCGATCACATGGTTCTGGCTTTAGAACTGAGAATAGAATAAATAGGCTGTGGAATTTGCCTCCATGCCTAAGGAAAGCTGCTAATGTCACACAGGTGTCAGGGGTATTCTTGGATGGTGGCCTGGTAGAAAACCATTTCATGAAATGAAATTCATAAAATACAATCTATGAATTTGAAACCTGAATTTCTCGGGAGACCCCAAGCTGTTAGAGACGTCAGTGTCATGGGATACTTGCCAAGGAAAACTGCTAACGAGTGGAGCAAGCCCAATCAGAAGAAGTTGTCGCAGTCAACAAAGCTCCATGGAGTTGGAGATCTAAAGAGTGTTTTTTTTTTTTATTCTTTTTAAATTAAAATTTCCACCTGTACCCGTTTCCCATTTCCCTTCCCCTCCTCCCAAATATTGCCCCCTCCCCCCACTCCCCTTTCCCTATCCCCACTCCTCTTCTCCTCCCCCCACTCCATTCCCCCTCCCTCTAGGTACTGAAGCACAGTACAAATTCCCTGCCCTGGGGGAAGACCAAGGTCCTCCCACTTCTATCTAGGTCCAGGAAGGTGAGCATCCAAACAGGCTAAGCTCCCACAAAGCCAGTTCATGTATTACGATAGAAACCTAGTGCCATTGTCCTTGGCTTCTCATCAGCCTTCATTGACTGCCATGTTCACAGAGTCCAGTTTCAACCCATGCTTATTCAGTCCCAGTCCAGCTGGCCTTGGTGGGATCCCAATAAATCAGTTCCACTGTCACAGTGGGTGGGTGCACCCCTTGTGGTCCTGACTTCCTTGCTCATGTTCTCCCTCCTTCTGCTCCTCATTTGGACCTTAAGAGCTCAGTCTGTTGCTCCAAATTGGGTCTCTGTCTCTCTCTCGATCCATCACCAGCTGAAGGTTCTAAGGTGATATGTAAGATATTCATCAGTATAGGATAGGATCATTTCAGGTTCCCTCTCCTCAGTTGCCCAAGGTACCAGCTGGGGACATCTCCCTGGACACCTGCGAGCCCCTCTAGAGTCAAGTCTCTTGCCAACCCTAAGATGGCTCCCTTAGTTAGGATAAATACTTCACTGCTCCCATATCCACTCTTCCTATATCCCAACCATCCCATTCTCCCAAGCTCCTCCCATCCTCCCCTCTCACGTTTCTCACCCCATTTCCCCTTAGCCCCATGCCACCTCACCCACAAGTTCCCAGTTTTTGCCCGGCAATCTTGTCTACTTCCCCTATCCAGGCGGATGCCTATAAGTTTTTCTTTGGGTTCATTTTCTTATTTAGCTTCTCTAGGATCACAAATTATATGGCTAAAATCAAAAACACCAATGATAGCCTTTGCTGGCGAGGTTGTGGAGAAAGGGGTACACTCATCCATTGCTGGTGTGAATGCAAACTTGTGCAACCACTTTGGAAAGCAGTGTGGTGGTTTCTCAGGAAATTCGGGATCAACCTACCCCAGGACCCAGCAATGCCCCTCTTGGGAATATACCCAAGAGATGCCCTATCATATGACAATAGCATTTGTTCAGCTATGTTCATAGCAGCATTGTTTGTAATAGCCAGAACCTGGAAACAACCTAGATGCCCTTCAATGGAGGAATGAATGAAGAAAGTGTGGAATATATACATATTAGAGTACTACTCAGCGGTAAAAAACAATGACTTCTCGAATTTTGCATGCAAATGGTGGAAATAGAAAACACTATCCTGAGTGAGGTATCCCAGACCCAAAAAGAGGAACATGGGATGTACTCACTCATAATTGGTTTCTAGCCATAAATAAAGGACATTGAGCATATAATTTGTGATCCTAGAGAACTAAATAAGAAAGTGAACCCAAAGAAAATCGTATAGTCATCCGCCTGGATAGGGGAAGTAGACAAGATTGCCGGGCAAAAACTGGGAACTTGTGGCTGAGGTGGCTTGGGGCTAAGGGGAAATGGGATGAGAAACGTGAGAAGGGGAGGATGGGAGGAGCTTGAGGGATTGGGATGTTTGGGATATAGCAAGGGTGGATACGGGAGCAGCGAATTATATATCCTAACTAAGGGAGCCATCTTAGGGTTGGCAAGAGACTTGACTCTAGAGGGGCTCGCAGGTGTCCAGGGAGATGTCCCCAGCTGGTACCTTGGGCAACTGAAGAGTGTTTTGATATCAGACATGAAGACGCAAAGTTTGGAGTTTGTCCAGGTGCCTTTCATTCTTGTGTTGGTCCAGTATTTTCTTTTCACTAGGCTCCCGTTCCTACATGTTGGAATGGTAATGAAACCCTGTTCATTTCATATTTTGAAATCATGTTTTTTATTTTGATTTTAGAGGGGATTACAGTTCAGAAATTACTAGAAGCTCATAAGGTACCTTGGACTTTAGACTTTTAAACATTGTTGAGACTGTGATAGACTATGGGGATTTTTGGAGTTCTACAGGATGAATTTTTGAATAATGATATGGCTACAAGTCTTTGGTACCCAGGGAATGGAATGTAGTAGTTTCAAATGAAATAGTCCTCGAAGGGACGTGGCATTACTAGGATATGTGGCCTTGGAGAGTAGGTGTGGTCTTGTGGAGGAAATTTGTCACCTTGGGGATAGACTTTGAAGTCTCTTTTGCTCAAGTTTAACTCAGCATGACACTGAGGTCATTTCCTGTTGCCTGCAAGATGTAAGACTCTCAGCTATATCTCCAGCACCAAGTCTGTCTGCATGCAACCATGTCCCACCATGACGATGATGGGCTGAACCTCTGAACTCTAAGTAAACCACCCTAACTTAATGTTTTACTTTATGAGTTGCTATTTTCTTTGTGTCTCTTTACAATAATAGATACTCTAAGACAATTTCCTATCATTATCGAAAGTTTTACTGTAAGAATAACCATATGATTATACACTGTCATTTTCTGTAGTCTTATATTCATGCCTCTTTTTCAAAAGCATCAATATACAAAAGGAAATTGATAAGATGCACTTTTAAGGTTATAAAGCAATTTAAAAATACAGTCATTCCCCATACATTTAGTTATCTTGCATTTGCAACATCTGATTATGGAGACACTGTATGGTAAATAAAAAATGTATTACTTAGTGATACACAGAAATATTTTAGTCAATATTCTTATAACATGGCTGGTTGAAAGGCAGAGTGAATTATATTATAGTGGATGATATCCAATAAGTGAATCATTTCAGCTTCTTATTCACAGAAAAGAACACTTGCAATCTAGTAAGGTCAATTCATACAAGCATTCTGGGTTTTTATCAAGAAATTCCAATTCCCTTTTTATAATCTTTGTTCCCTTTATATGGTTAGGTAGGTCTTATATATTCAGAAGCCCCATTCTGCCCAATAGAAATTGTATGCTTCTATATTATTATTTATATTTTCAGAATTGAAAAATGAATTAGACCCAACCAAATTATCAATGAATCATTAGTTCAGTAAAACTTGTCAGTGATCCTAGTGAATTAGTACTAGTTTGAAATAGTATGGAAATATAATATTTCTGTTTCCTAATGAGGAAATAGAATTATATTTGGAATGGATGAGGAGTCGATAGATATTTTTAATCAGGTATCAGATATTGCTCAAAATAATTTAGAGAATTTTACGATGATGAATTGAAAATTTAAAACATTTATTCACTTTTTAATTTTTTGTGTTTCAAAAGTTTAATTTTAAAAAAAATATAGTTGATTCTGGTAAGTGATTAGAAAATTAAAGAAGTAATGATAACATAAGGAATTTTGGTATCTAAGAAAAGGTCAATGATCTTTGATAATTTTAGTGTTATAATCATTTAAATAGGCAAGTTCTAATCCAGCATACTTTCCCTGAGGCCAAAACTGACCAGTTTGTTGTTTGGTTATTATAGTTTATTAAATAATGACAATTATAGGTGTCTTCCTCATACCTTTTATGATCTCTTCCTTAAATCTATCCTAACAGAAGGTATACATTTAGTAATGGATGGTGACTTATTGTGTAAGAATTAAGTTTATTAATGAAATATTAGCTACTTTTCATTTCTTGACTGCCCAGACCCCCCCCCCAAAAATCACACACAAACTGTATTAATTAAAATGCAGTTTGGCTAATGACTCAGGGATATTTCTAGCTAGTTCTTACATCTTCAATTACATCTTTAATTCTATTAATCTGTGTACAGCAATCATGCTATGGCTTACCGGGTAAGGTCCTGGCATCTGTCTTCTTTGGCCACTACATGGTGTCTCTTTAACTCTGCCTATTCTCTTTCTATATCTCTGTTCAAATTTCCCACTTGGCTTTATTCTGCCCTGCCATATGCCAAAACAGCTTTTTTCATCAAACAATAAAGCAGCACATATAGAGAAGAACATCCCACAACATTTCCTGATTGCCAATACAGATAACTACCATCTTCTTTTTTTAATTCCTATGCTTCCCCTGTCAAGACAAATGATATTCTACAGAAGACGTAATTAAAAACAAACCCCTTCCACTTTTAAATTGATTTGACAAGATATTTTGTCACAGAACAAAGACAAGTAACTAATACAAAATTTGGTTCTTATATGTTAGCTTGATTCCTATTGTAAAACTGATCATTTGATTCTTCGGTTCTGGAAAAGGTTTGCATTAGAAATATGTTAGAGTTTGAAAATTTGTTCTAGCAAAACCATCAAATGATGAAAAGAGAGGTTTATTGTTGTTCCTAATGTGAGTTTAGAATATAAAGAGACAGAGGATCCAGATTAAGTATAGACCATGAGAGCAATGTCTCAACTAGGAAATGAACTAGTATTTATTAAGGTTCATTATAGCAAGAAATCTGGCTATGTTTTTCTCATGTCTTATATCATAAGTGAGTTTTTAAATATTATTAGAGTAACGGACAAATTTTTGATAGAAGCAATTCCAAAACAGGATCGCATTCCAACTATAGTATGGCTACTAACTATTGCTCTTATTCAGAACTACACTGAGAATAAACAAACTACCAGAAAATGTGGTTTCATGAAGAAGGTTGTATGAGCAAGTTTAAAATTCTGGACAAGGAGAATCAGATGAAAAATCCATTGTCATTATTAAGGGGAAATGTTATTCTTTCTTTTCTGAGACAATATGAAAGCTTCCAGAAGATAACACCTTACCCATTAAAGACTTGAATGTGCAAAATTGGAAATGTATGTGAAAAAAGAAATGGCAAAGTTAAAATTCCACAGGGGAAAATAACACAAGTGCCCAATATAATGATTTTACCAATTCAGCTGTCAAGACATATAGAAACCACCATTGATAAGACTGATAAGCGTGAGGAGCTTGGGTCAAGGCTCCATCACAATCAGAAGCAGGATTTGCCAGCATAATCTAAAAGATAGTAGTTTTCTGGCTTGGGAATTGCCATGATTGCAGAAATCAACTGAAACCAAGGATAGAGTGGCAGGGTCAGAGTAAGAATGTCAACAAGGAATCCCATAGAGGGGACTTGGTAAAGTTGTGGAAATGAAACATACATTGCAAAGAACACATCGATGTGTTAGAAATGATAGACCCATTGAACGTCTAAGGGGGGATGTTGGAAGCATAAACTGGAGAAGTTCAGATAAAAACTTTTATATACAACATTCAGTAAAACTGGAGGTTCAGTGTTATACAAACCATTTGGAGTCAAAATATTTCCATGAGTCATATATGCAAGATATTGAGTTATATGATTTGTTGTTGCCCTTCTGTGTTTTGGCATTATTTTAGTATGTTTTTTTCCTTGCTATGTCCCCACTTGTTTCTTTTATAAGAACATTTCTACCTTATTATTCTATGTTAGAAGTATGTGGTTTGTTTTGACTATACGCTTTTACCAGATGAGACATTGTTCTGATATTCATTGAATAGAAGAATACTAGATTTTAGAGTTTTGAGTAGGATAGAGACAACTAAGGGCTGTGGAGAATTTTGAAGTTAGACTGAGTATATATTCCATTATGAGAGGCCACGGGTTGACAGATGTCAGGGACAGAATCTTGTAGTTTTACTGTAAAATGCCCTCATAGTTTCATATATTTAAATATTTGGTGCTCAATATACCACTACTTGAGACTGTAGAATATCTAGAAGAATGAGAAGTAGATAGTTGAAGTAGAGATTTGAGGAATCATAGATTGCCACTTTCTGTTTATTCTGTGCGTTCTACTGCTTTCTACTGTGAAGAAGGCATCATCCAGCCAGACTTTAGTTCCTGGGAAAAAGAACTACTACAAAATGTGATGAAGTTGACCTTTGTGCAGGAGTGGATGTGAGGACTGAAGTGGGCAGGGTGCTATGTTACAACAATAAGTGTCCGAAGACAAGAAACATTTCCCCAACACGTGCTCCCTCCTCTTTATATTTAGTGAAGCAATAGTCACCATAATCAGTCATTATTGAGAATGTTTTCAGGAAACTAAAATCAGGAACAAATAAATTCAACGGTAATTTCAGACAAAGAAAATCATTACAGTAGATCAATACATCTTTAATTTCTGCAGCAAATAAACATTACAGAAATGCAATGTCGTTCTATATGGTCACTCCTTGATGTAATGAGGGTTTAGTAATGACTCTGAAAATAACAAATGCATTGTTTTCTGTGAATGATGTGCTCTCTTTGTCCATTCCATGTCAAACAAATGTATAATAAAAGGGTCTCAGAAAGCCAACTGATGGAAAATATTTGACAATGACACACAAAATAGTCAAAGTGAGTAAGTCATGAAGAATGAAGAAAGATATAAAGCAAAGGAAATGATGATAGTGTGGAATAGTGTCAATATTCTGTCTTAAAATAGTGTTCAATGTAGTGACAATTAGTTTGAGGCATGAAATATTGTGTAAATGTGCTTGCTTGCACTTACAAATAGGGAAACATATTATTTCAAATTGATATTTTCCTTGTCATTTAACAAAAAGAAAATAGTGCCCCCTTTGCCTAGGAGCTCAGTCATTTTCATGATAGCTCTAATGATAGTTAATCATGATAATAGCAGTGACTGATGTAACCACTCATGATTAGCTCAGCCTTGTTTTGTCTATATTTAAAGGAAAAATAAAAGAGTATTCCAGAGACTTGAATTCTTTCTGCTCTATTTCTTCCAGTACTTTAAACTATATCACTGAACATGCAGACAGAGGTATATTTCTTATCTCCATCTGCATATCAAAGGACACAGGCTTGCAAGGTACTTAATATGTTTCAAGTATAAAAATAGATGATTTTAGTGAATGATCAGATTGCATACACTCAAAATGGACTTTTTTCTACTAGTACACATTTAGGTTCAAAGTGACAGAAGTGAATAGAAACTTAGTGAGACACATTATATTGTGGCTAAGTGCTCAATATATGCTAATTGTTGATCTTTGCTATCAATCAGAACAAAATTAGTGAATTTAAATAAGTGTATCAAAATCTATTAATACCCAAAATAATTAAGTAAAAACACTGAAATTCTAATCATTAATGTCAATCTCATTTTCTCTTAAAGCTCTTTCTTTATGAACTAGCATGAAGTAATGCAGGCTTTATAAAGATTTAGCATTAGGATACTAAATATTGACAGTGTTTTGCTGTTATTTCGTTACAATCTACTTTAATTAAAGGTATTTGAAACCTGATATATCTTATAGTTAACAAAGTTTATATTAATTAATTTTGTGTTGTCATTCCTTATTGAGATTGTGTAATTAGGATGGGACTATTCTCTTCTTGAAGACACTCAGTTCAAATATATGCATGCTTTCATAATATTCTTTGACTTATAAGCCACCAAAGAAAATTTTAAAGTACAAATTTTCCTTCCTTATGTATGATGTGGAGAGTTCTAAGTCTCAAGTAAAAATAATTTTACTTTTACTCCATTCTACGTAGTGGAAATTAAACTAAAGAATGTACGATATGTTACATATGAAGCTACAAATATAAAGATAATATTAACCATTAGTTGAGTCTAATTTTAAACACTCTTAGGCACCTCACTCTCTATAATGTTGCTGATATGTGTTGATCAAGGCCTGCTAGAGCCTACTATTCCCTGATTTAGTCCCCTACACAGGCTTAGATTAAGGGGAGGCAAACCACTGTGATTTCTCTCGGTTATCATTCATTGACCTGTATTATATTACATCAAATTTAAGGCAGTGAGATAGCACAACTGGAGAGACTTCCATCACTTATTGTTCCTTGTCCTATTTACATGTGTCCCTTGGTCAGTTTCTTAGAGAGTTAACTTCCTGCCTAAATGTATTACCCACATAGAAGGAGATAATGTTGTTGCAATTGAAATTTGTAGAAAATCATAATATATAAGCTCTGGTAGTTATGAAATGGACACCATTGTTGTCCAATATTCAACTTACTATAACCCTCACTAGAAAATTAAAGATACACTGGAACTTAACTGTCATGAACAACCAACCAACATTAATAAATAATCAAATAAATACAAGAGCATTATCATCACTGTTTTTAGTAATGTATAGACTTTTTCTAAAGCAAGTTTTGAGCAAACTATTTCTATAAAAATTATAACCTGCCTAAAAAATATGATAATACTGTAATGCTTTCAAAAAAATTGTTCACTGAGGGATACCAGTAGATTCAACTTGCAACTGCTTCCTGAATATGTGATTTTTAGTGTCAGAGACTAAGTTTTTCTTGTACATATTCTGATGATTCAACACTTCTATTTTGTTCTCTTCATGATTCATGTTCTTTATCCTGGAATTGCTAGTTAGATATGCTTTTAATAATTCATCTTGGTAGGATTATTCTTCTAATAAAAAGAACTTGTACAATAAATATACAACTCTTAATATATTTAGGATATATATATATATCATATACATTTAGAGACAATGAAAGTGATAGATAACAATACAATACATTTGATATAAAAGTAAAGTAATAGTGTGACCAATATGCAATAGGTAGGGATTTGGGGGAGTGATAAAGTTAGAGATTTGCAACCAAAACTATGTAGGTATGAAAATGTCATAAGAATATCTATTCTTTTAGAAACCACTTGAAAAGTAGAAAAGCAAAGCAAATAAAACAAAGAACATCATGATCAAATAAGTGCATTTTAACCCAGCTCAAAAGTGGATTGTGTATACTTTTAATGTGACTCAGACAAGTGTCTTTTTGAACCCACACTCCCGGAGACCATATCATATAAGATTCCAAGTATCTCATTCATCTCTTTGTTTTATTCTTATTTTCTTGGCCCTTAAAAAACTAAATGGTAAAAGCACAAAGTATATTTTTGAAAACATCACAAAACCAGTGCATAAAAAATGATTTAATATCACAGTGTTATAACTAAACTATTCACTGAAGTTTAACACAGGTTTGCAGGTGTGAAAGAACCAGGAAATAACGTTCAGAATTATGCATAAAACAAATTTGTTTCTTTTCAGATCTTCATCTGTATTACAGAAAATATGTGCTGCATAATAGAGTAAGTGGTTAATTTTGAAATATCCAGGTATTTTCTTTAGGTATGCGAATGAATTGCATTAAAGATTTGTTACAGTTTGAAGTCAGGGATTGTGATACCTCCAGAAATTTTGTTACTGTACAGGATTGTTTTTGCTATTCTTGTTTTTTCTCTTTCATATGAAGTTGAATACTGTTATTTGAAGGTAAGTGAAGATTCTTGCAGAAATTTTAATGGGCATTGATTGAATCTGTATATTGCTCTTGGTAAGATTGGCATTTTTACTGTGTGAATTACTATGCACCCAAGAGCATGGGAAAGCTTTCCAATATCTGGTATCTTCAAAGATTTAAAGTTTGTGTCCTACAGGTATCCACTTGTTTTGTTAGGGTTACTGCAAGATATTTTATATTATTTGTGGCTATTGTGAAGGGTGAAGTTTCTTTGATTTTTTTAAAGCCCACTTTTTATCTGTAAAAAAGGAAGGATATCAATTTTTTGAGTTAATCTTGTATCCTGCTACATTACTGAAGGTGTTTATGAGTTGCAGAAGTTCCTTGGTAGAATTTTTGAGATCATTTATGTAAGCTATCACATCATCATCAAATGATACAGTTTGACTTCTTCTTTTCTGATTTGTATCTCCTTGTTTTCCTACTGTTGTCTTATTGCTCTAACTAGAACCTCAAATACTATATTGAATAGATATGGAGAGAGTGGATAGTCTTGTCTTATTCCTGATTTCAGTGAGATGATGTTGTCTTCTGACTTGCTCTATGTTGTCTTTACTATGTTTAGGTTTGTTCTTTGTATTCCTGCTCTCTCCAAGATTTTTATCACGAAGGGAGGTTGTATTTTGGCAAAGGTTTTTTTTTTTTTTTTAACATCTAGTTAGGCTTTAGCTTTTTTTTTTTTAACTACGGAGCTACAGAACTGAAAAAAATCAAGCCTATTATTGGCATTAAAACAAACAGTAGGACCAACGGAACTGAATCAAAAACCAAGATATCAATCCACACACCTATGAACACCTTATTTTTGACAAAGAGCAAAAATAGAATGGAAAAAAGAAAGCATATTCAACAAATGGTTCTGGCATAACTCAATATCAATGGGTAGAAGAATGAAAACAAATCCATACCTATCATCATGCACAAAACTCAAGTCCAACTGGATAAAAGAATTACCTCAACATAATACCAATCACACTGAACCTCATAGAAGAGAAAATGGAAAGTACACGTGAATGCATTGGCATAGGAGAACATATCCTATATATATAACCCCAGTAGCAGAGGACCTCTTGAACCTGAGAAGTTTTAAAGCAAAGGACATGGTCAACAAAACAAAACTACAGAATAGAGAATGGGAAAAGATCTTTAACATCCCCAAATTGGACAGAGGGTTGATCTCCAAAACATACAATAAATTGATTATCAAAAGAAGAAATAATCCAATTTTAAAAATGGGATACAGACATAAAGAGAGACCTCCCAACAAAAGAATCTAAAATGGCTGAAAGACATTAAAGGAAATGATAAATATCTTTGGCCATCAAAGAAATGAAAATCAAAACAAAGATTCCATCTTACACCTGTAAGAATGGCCAAGATCAAAAACACTGATGCCACCTTATGCTGAAGAGAATTTGGGGTAAAGAGAACACTCTTTCATTGCTGGTGACAGTGCAAACTTGTACATTCATCTTGGAAATCAGTACCGTGATTTCTCAGAAAATTAGGGAACAACCTTCCTCTAGACCCAGCAATATCACTTTTGCATATATATCCAAAGGATGTTCAATCATACCACTGGGACATATGCTCAACTGTGTTCATAGCAGCGTTATTTGTCATAGTCATCCTAAATGGCCCTTGACTAAAGAATGGATAAAAAAGAAGTAATACATTTACCAATGAATTACTACGTAGTTGAAAAAATAATGACATCTTGAAATTTGCAGACAAATGGCTGTATCTAGAAAACATATTGAGTGAGATCCAGAAAGACAAATATAATAAGTACCCCTTCATAAATAACTTTTAGACGTAAAACAAAGAAATACCATTCTACAATTCACAATCCCAGATAAACTAGACTACATGTAGGACCCTAAGAGAGAGACACATGGATCTAATCTACATGAGAATCAGTAAAAGACAACATCTCCTTAGTAAATTGGTTATGTGGGGATAATGGGAGAAGGGGAGGGAGAGAGGGGAGCAGAAAAAAATATATAGCTTAATAAAAACAATAAAAATGAGGAAACCAAGAAAATAAAGATAAAAGAAAATAACAAAGCTACTCTCTTTTCCATCCCATGGCCTGCTTTGCAAACTATTCCTAAAATGTATATCCCTACCAGAAAATCACAGATCCTACATCTTTTTTTGTACATATCTAAAATATTAACACCATGACAGTTATCCTTCCACTATAATCAGAGTGGAAGTGTTGTCTTTTAAACTTGTTCAACATATATTGGGCCCATAAAATGCAAAATCAAATGACTACATTTAGAAGAGCCAATAACTGTTTCTTCAGTCTAAATCAGTGATCTTTTTTGCTGCTACCTAGTGTCATACAAATCATGTTTGATATCCACTTGTACTTAAGAGCAATATGAACTTGATTTATGATTCAGAAAAAATGATTTTAACAGTTTCATTTTAAAACTTTAGACCCAGGCGATCAAACATGAGACATGTTTGTATTTCTGTACCTTCAGATGAGATTAAATAATAGCTGTTTAAACAGATTTAGAAAATTTATCTGAATGTATTTAGGAAGAATTTATTTTTTTCTTTTCTTGTTTACAAATAGATAAACTTGTTTTCTGGATGACAGCTTTCTAGAATGTTTGTAATAAATAGAATGTCAACCCTGGCTTTTATAACTTTTTAATCTTCACTTCCTCATAGATCCCTGAGCCTTGATAGATGAGTGTCATGAAGACATGTAATTTTTTTTTTTTTTCCCGAGACAGGGTTTCTCCGTAGCTTTGGAGCCTGTCCTGGAACTCCCTTTGTAGACCAGGCTGGCCTCGAACTCCCAGAGATCCGCCTGCCTCTGCCTCCCGAGTGCTGGGATTAAAGGCGTGCGCCACCACCGCCCGGCAAGACATGTAATTTAGGTCTGAGTGCATGAGTATTTCTTACTCACTTTATATTATCTAGTTATTGGTCTCTGTATTAATTGAGTTCTGCAGGAAAGAGCTGATGTGGAAGTGTCCTCTCTGTGCTGTGATTACCATTAATGAATAAAGAAACTTCTTTGGACCTATAGCAAGGCAGAACTTAGATAGGCAGGGAAAGCCAGGTTGAATGCTAGGAGAAAAAAGGGCAGAGTCAGGAGGATGCCATAGACCACAGCCAGAGTCAGACATGCCAAAACGTACTGAGTAAGCCACTACCACACAGTGATATACAGATTAATAGAGATTGGTTAAATTAATAAGTAAGAGTTAGCCAATAAGAAGCTAGATCATAATTAAATAATATGGTTTCTGTAGGATTATTTCGGGTCTAAGCTAGCTAAGTCTCCGGGAATCAACAAACAGCCTTCCCTACAACAAAGAACTTCTCAGAGGAAGGTGGAATGTCATCTAGACACAACAGAACTGATACACATATTATCTCATGGAGAAGGTGTGAGCACGTGCAAGATCTACACAGTTTCAAATCAGACAAAATTGCAGCAAGGAAAGGGACGGTGGACATAAAATTCCATCCCTAACCAAGAATCTATTTGCATATAATACCTACTTGTAAGAAGAAAATCAGTTGTATCCAGTGGACTGTTACTGAGTATATCAATCAAACTCATGTGCAGGTTCTATGCCTACCACTATTCTCTACTTTCTCTTTTAGAAAGTCTCATTTGTCTAGAAAACTTTTTTTTCTTTTTTCTCCATACAATTTTTCTCATATAGCCTAAGAATTAGGACTGGTTTTTCAGCATAGAGTGGTTTTAGAGTGAAACACATTCTTCAAAGGATTTATACGTGCAATATCTCAGTTCAAATTATACTTTGCATTTATATAGTCACCCACTTACTTTTTTCAAAATTTATCATGCTTATTTTTTTTTTACTTCATTACTAGCAATAGGTACTGCTGCCAAATTGCATCACAACACCTGCAAGATCAGTGAAATGAATCTCAGAAGTAGTGTACTGTGCTAAAGTCACCAAAAACATATTAATCAAATCAGCATGAAAACGCAGTTCATCAGCTGTAAGTTCCAGTCTCTCACAATTAATTTTTCTTAGTCATAATGAAGTCTAAGGAGAAGTATGAATGTTCATCCTTTTGATGGTTTCATTCCTGTTTCCTTAGTAATGAGTCTAGTCTCTCTCTCTCTCTCTCTCTCTCTCTCTCTCTCTCTCTCTCTCTCTTTCACTTCTCTCTTCCATTCTGTAATATTCCTGTTTCCATTAGTGGTGTCTCTTTAGTGTATCTCTAATCAGTTCCATCTTACCTTACAAACCACTTCTTAGTGGATTCCGACTAACCTAAGCTTCCTTTAACACCTACAACTGAATCAGGTTATTGTTCTTTCTTATAGCTAAAGTTGTAACTTACAATGACTATACCAAGACTAATTATAGCCTAGGAAATGCAGACACAGTTTTTAATATATAATAAATTTTCTTCACTATTAAATGTTGAGCTAATATAACTCATAAAAGTAATATAATGGGTTTTTTGACAAATGCAATACTATCCATAATAAAAAGTAGCCAGAGAGGTATATTGAAGAAGACCAAAGAAATACCACAATGGATATTAGGGAGATAGCATAAATAATAAATAATACAATGAGGGCTAATTGAGAAGTCAAGGACAATGGCACTGGGTTTTGATTCTACTGCATGGACTGGCTTTGTGGGAGTCTGGTTCTTTGGATGCTCATCTTCCTAGACCTGGATGGAGGGGGCAGAATCTTGGACTTCCCACGGGGCAGGGAACCCTGACTGCTCTTAGGACTGGAGAGGGAGGGGGAGTAGGGGGAGTAGGAGGGAAGTGGGAGGTATGGAGGAAGGTGGAAATTTTTAATAAATAAATTAATTAATTAAAAAAAGAAACTGAGAAACAAAAAAAATAATACAAACGTTGTTCTGCTTTGAGAAATGGCAGAGAGTTAAACCATTAAGAACTGAAGTATCATTGGGAATGAAATGCAAAGTCATCAGTAAATTTACAATGTGTCCTTCAAAGCATTTAATTATTTTATGATTAAAGAGTTGAACTAGAAGCTCTTTACTATATAATAAATAAGTTCAAAAGTAAGTTTGTTGATCTTTTAATTTTTAAGGCATTTTCCTATTGGACTTGATATACAAGTAATGAAATTCTTAATAATGATTCATTTAGCAGATTAGATAAATGAGATTATAAAAATTAAATAAATATTTACTGAAAATTGGAAATATAGATCTGAACTAGATTGATTATGCAGAATACATGAGATATTTATATCAGTCCACAACAAACACAAAAAATCTACCCAGTGACACATACCAAAACATATAATTTCTAAAACTACATTGTGCATGACGACACTATTGTATTGCAGATCTGTTTTCATTTAACATAAATTGAATCATAGCACGTTTCAATCTTACTTAACTCTAGTAAATATTGTATTTGTCAATAATGATAATTTCTGTAGTAATGTTAACTTTACAAATTGAAACTATTCATAGAACATTTGATAATTTCATAATTCATAACGTTAGAGTTTTTGTAATAGAATCTTGTAATGATTTTTAAAAATATGATTTAGAAAGTTTTTGATGCTGTTTTCTGAACTTGGGAATATTATTGCCCCTTACAACTGCTGAATACTACACAAGATATTCTGTGTAGTGTTGTATAATATTGAAGACCAACCCCAAGGTTTTCTACAGGTGACATATTGTAGTCTAACACTAAACCTCACCTCCAGTTGTGAGATAGGCTTAATGCATCCCAGTATAACATTAATATTTCATACATTATTTATATTTTGAAAGGCAAATTTGCAATGTTTAGTGAAGATTTACATTACAACAGAAATATCAAACATAGTACTATAATTAATGAATTAAAAAGTACACATTTAATAGTTCTAGTGGTCATAAAAAGAATTAGATGTACCTGAAAGGTTTGTCAGGTGTGAAAAGCTTTAGGTAAGCTGGAACAGATTTTGTTGTCATTTGTTCCCAATACTTGGAACTGTTATATGTATCAGCTGGATACCTGCTCATATGCCCTTTTGTCCTCTCTCATAATTGCTGAGATTTATTGTACATATCCTGAAAAATACATGTTTAGCACATGCTAGGGAAGCTCATTAAGAACATGTAAATAACTCATTTGTCAAATTTATAAATGTCTCCTTGGTCGAAGAAGTCACACGAGAAGTCCATATTTCAAGAGCTCAAAAAGTAAACACTACTCTTCCTTTAAAAAAAACCTAACATTGTCCTTTATTTATGGCTAGAAACCAATTATGAGTGAGTACATCCCATGTTCCTCTTTTTGGGTCTGGGATACCTCACTTGGGATAGTGTTTTCTATTTCCATCCATTTGCATGCAAAATTCGAGAAGTCATTGTTTTTTACTGCTGAGTAGTACTCTAATATGTATATATTCCACACTTTCTTCATCCATTCCTCGATTGAAGGGCATCTAGGTTGTTTCCAGGTTCTGGATATTACAAACAATGCAGCTATGAACATAGCTGAACAGATACTTTTGTCATATGATAGGGCATCTCTTGGGTAGTAATACCCAAGTAATACCACCATTCCCAAGAGTGGTATTACTGGATCTTGGGGTAGGTTGATGCCAAATTTCCTGAGAAATCGCCACACTGATTTCCAAAGTGGTTGCACAAGTTTGCATTCACACCAGCAATGGATGAGTGTGCCCCTTACTCCACAACCTCTCCAGCAAAGGCTATCATTGTTGTGTTTGATTTTAGCCATATAATTTGTGATCCTAGAGAAGCTAAATAAGAAAATGAACCCAAAGAAAAACGTATAGGCATCCACCTGGATAGGGGAAGTAGACAAGCTTGCCGGGCAAAAACTGGGAACTTGTGGGTGAGGTGGCATGGGGCTAAGGAGAAATGGGGTGAGAAATGTGAGAAGGGGAGGATGGGAAGAGCTTGGGGAAATGGGATGGTTGGGATATAGGAAGAGTGGATATGGGAGCAGTGAAGTATTTATCCTAACTAAGGGAGCCATCTTAGGGTTGGCAAGAGACTTGACTCTAGAGGGGCTCACAGGTGTCCAGGGAGATGTCCCCAGCTGGTACCTTGGGCAACTGAGGAGAGGAAACCTGAAATGACCCTATCCTATACTGATGAATATTTTGCATATCACCTTAGAACCTTCATCTGGTGATGGATCGAGATAGAGACAGAGACCCAATTTGGAGCAACGGTCTGAGCTCTTAAGGTCCAAATGAGGAGCAGAAGGAGGGAGAACATGAGCAAGGAAGTCAGGACCACAAGGGGTGCACCCACCCACTGTGACAGTGGAACTGATCTATTGGGAGCCCACCAAGGCCAGCTGGACTGAGACTGAATAATCATGGGTTGAAACTGGACTCTGTGAACATGGCAGTCAATGAAGGCTGATGAGAAGCCAAGGACAATGGCACTAGGTTTCTATCGTAATACATGAACTGGCTTTGTGGGAGCTTAGCCTGTTTGGATGCTCACCTTCCTGGACCTAGATAGAAGTGGGAGGACCTTGATCTTCCCCCAGGGCAGGGAATTTGTACTGTGCTTCAGTACCTAGAGGGAGGGGGAATGGAGTGGGGGGAGTAGAAGAGGAGTGGGGATAGGGGGAGGGGAGTGGGAGGAGGGGGCAATATGTAGGATGAGGGGGAGGGAAATGGGAAACAGGGAGCAGGTGGAAATTTTAATTAAAAAAGAAAAATAAATAAATAAAGAAAGAAAAATATCTAACAAACTCATGATTGAAAGGCTGTAAGTGAAAGAAGAAAAAGAAAGAACTATGTTTTTCAAATTCATTACACAACCAGTAGTTCTGATTGAAGAAAGTTTAACTCAATGACTTATAATTCTTAAGAAAATCAATTTTAAGATATTAGAAATAATGATATTAGATTATTTAGTCAGAACCAATATAAATTAAGAATTGAAGACTAAACCTCATATTACTATATAAACATAGATTTTTCCTGCAAAAAATATGGTACATTTTAAATATATTTTACTTACACAGAATGTATAAGTTTTTTTTTTCTTGCTGATTTTTTTATTAATTAATTAATTTAATTATTAAAGATTTCTGCCTCTTCCCCGCCACCACCTCCCATTCCCTCCCCCTCCCCCAATCAAGTCTTTCTTCCTCCTCAGCCCAAAGAGCAAGCAGGTTTCTCTGCCCTGTGGGAGGTCCAAGGACCACCCACCTCCATCCAGGTCTATTAAGGTGAGCATCCAAACTACCTGGGCTCCCACAAAGCCATAAACATGCAATAGGATCAAGAACCCATTGCCATTGTTCTTCAGTTCTCAGTAGTCCTCATTGTCCATTATGTTCAGCGAGACCGGTTTTGTCCCATGCTTTTTCAGTCCCCGGCCAGCTGGCCTTGGTGAGTTCCCGGTAGATCATCCCCATTGCCTCAGTGTGTGGGTGCACCCCTCGCTGTCCTGAGTTCCTTGCTCGTGCTCACTCTCCTTCTGCTCCTCCTTTGGATCGTGAGACTTCAGTCCAGTGCTCCAATGTTGGTCTCTGTCTCTGTCTTCTTTCATCGCCTGATGAAGGTTAATATTCAGGGGGATGCTTATATGTTTTTCTTTGGGTTCACCTTCTTATTTAGCTTCTCTAGAGTCACGAATTATAGTCTCAATGTCCTTTATTTATGGCTAGAAACCAAATATGAATGAGTACATCCCATGTTCCTCTTTTTGGGTCTGGCTTACCTCACTCAGGATAGTGTTTTCAATTTCCATCCATTTGTATACAAAATTCAAGAAGTCATTGTTTTTCACTGCTGAGTAGTACTCTAATATGTATATATTCCATACTTTCTTCATCCATTCTTCCATTGAAGGACATCTAGGTTGTTTCCAGGTTCTGGCAATTACAAACAATGCTGCTATGAACATAGTTGAGCATATACTTTTGTTGTATGTTTGGGCATCTCTTGGGTATATTCCCAATAGTGGTATTGCTGGGTCAAGAGGTAGGTTGAACCCGACTTTCCTGAGAAACCGCCACACTGCTTTCCAAAGTGGTTGCACAAGTTTGCATTCCCACCAGCAATGGATGAGAGTGCCCCTTTCTCCACAACCTCTCCAGCAGAGGCTATCATTGGTGTTTTTGATTTTTGCCATTCTGACAGGTGTAAGATGGTATCTTAATGTTGTCTTGATTTGCATTTCCCTGATTGCTAAGGAAGTTGAGCATGATCTTAAGTGACTTTTGGCCATTTGAACTTCTTCTGTTGAAAAGTCTCTGTTCAGCTCAGTGCCCCATTTTATAATTGGATTGATTAACCATTTACGGTCTAATTTCTTGAGTTCTTTGTATATTTTGGATATCAGACCTTTGTCAGTTGCGGGGTTGGTGAAGATCTTCTCCCAGTCAGTGGGTTGCCTTTCTGTCTTAGTGACAGTGTCCTTTGCTTTACAGAAGCTTCTCAGTCTCAGGAGGTCCCATTTATTCAATGATGTCCTTAGTGTTTGTGCTGCTGGGGTTGTACGTAGGAAGTGTTCTCCTGTGCCCATGTGTTGTAGAGTACTTCCCACTTTCTCTTCTATCAGGTTCAGTGTGTTTGGACTGATATTGAGGTCTTTAATCCATTTGGACTTGAGTTTTGTGCATGGTGATATATATGGATCTATTTTCATTCTTCTACAGATTGACTTCCAGTTTTGCCAGCACAATTTGTTGAAGATGCTCTCTTTTTTCCATTGTATACTTTTAGCTCCTTTATCGAAAATCAGGTGTTCATAGGTTTGTGGGCTAAAGTCAGGGTCTTCTATTCTATTCCATTGGTCGACTTCTCTGTTTTTATGCCAGTACCAAGCCGTTTTCAGTACTGTAGCTCTGTAATAGAGTTAGAAGTCAGGGATGGTAATGCCTCCAGACAATCCTTTATTGTATAAGATTGTTTTGGCTATCCTGGGTTTTTTGTTTTTCCATATAAAGTTGATTATTGTCTTCTCCAGATCTGTGAAGAATTTTGATGGGATTTTGATGGGGATTGCGTTGAATCTATAGATTGCTTTTGGTAGAATTGCCATTTTTACTATGTTGATCCTCCCAATCCAAGAGCAAGGGAGGTCCTTCCATTTTCTGGTGTCCTCTTCAATTTCTTTCTTCAAAGACTTAAAGTTCTTGCCAAATAGATCTTTCACTTCCTTGGTCAGAGTTACCCCAAGGTATTTTATGCTATTTGTGGCTATCGTGAAAGGTGATGCTTCTCTGATTTCCCTCTCTGCTTCCTTATCCTTAGTGTATAGGAAGGCAACTGATTTTTTGGAGTTGATTTTGTATCCTGCCACATTACCAAAGGTGTTTATCAGCTGTAGGAGTTCTTTGGTAGAGTTTTTGGGGTCGCTTATGTATACTATCATATCATCTGCAAATAATGAAAGCTTAACTTCTTCCTTTCCAATATGGATCCCCTTGATCCCCTTATGTTGTCTTATTGCTATTGCTAGAACTTCAAGCACTATATTGAAGAGGTATGGAGAGAGTGGACATCCTTGTCGTGTTCCTGATTTTAGTGGGATGGCTTTGAGTTTTTCTCCATTTAATTTAATGTTAGCTGTCGGCTTGCTGTAAATAGCTTTTATTATATTTAGGTATGCCCCTTGTATCCCTAATCTCTCCAAGACCTTTATCATAAAGGAGTGTTGAATTTTGTCGAATGCTTTTTCAGCATCTAATGAAATGATCATATGGTTTTTTTTCTTTCAGTTTATTTATATGGTTGATTACATTGATAGATTTGCGTATGTTGAACCAGCCCTGCATCTCTGGAATGAAGCCTACTTGATCATAATGGATAACTTTTCTAATGTGTTCTTGGATTCGGTTTCCCAGTATTTTATTGTGAATTTTTGCGTCGATGTTCATGAGTGAGATAGGCCTGTAATTCTCTTTCTTGGTTGGGTCTTTGTGTGGTTTTGGTATCAGGGTAACTGTAGCTTCATAAAAGGAATTTGGCAATGACTCTTCTGTTTCTATATTGTGAAATACATTAAGAAGTATAGGTATTAGCTCTTCTTGGAAGTTCTGGTAGAATTCTGTATTGAAACCATCTGGCCCTGGGCTTTTTTTGGAAGGGAGATTTTTGATAACTGTTTCTAATTCTTCGCGACTAACAGGTCTATTTAGATCGTTCACCTGGTCTTGGTTTAGGTTTGGTATATGGTACTTATCTAAAAAAGTGTCCATTTCTTTTGCATTTTCCAGTTTTGTGGCATACAGGCTTTTGTAGTAAGATCTAATGATTCTCTGAATTTCCTCTGTGTCTGTGGTTATGTCCCCCTTTTCATTTCTGATCTTATTTATTTGCGTGTTCTCTCTCTGTCGTTTAATTAGTTTGGATAGGGGTTTGTCAATCTTGTTGATTTTCTCCAAGAACCAACTTTTTGTTTCATTGATTCTTTGGACTGTTTTCTGTGTTTCTATTTTGTTGATTTCTGCCCTCAGTTTGATTATTTCCAGTCTTCTACTCCTCCTGGGCGCGTCTGCTTCTTTTTTTTCTAGAGCTTTCAGGTGTGCTGTTAAGTCCCCAATGTATGCTTTCTCTGTTTTCTTTAAGTGGGCACTTAGTGCTATGAACTTTCCTCTTAGCACTGCTTTCATCGTGTCCCATAGGTTTGAGTATGTTGTCTCTTTGTTTTCATTAAATTCAAGGAAGACTTTAATTTCTTTCCTAATTTCTTCCTTGACCCAGGTGTGGTTCAGTAGTTGACTGTTCAGTTTCCATGAGTTTGTCAGCTTTCTGGGGGTAGCTTTGTTGGTGGCTTCTAACTTTAATCCGTGGTGATCTGATAAGATACAAGTGGACACTGATATTTTTTTGTATCTGTGGAGGTTTCCTTTGTTTCCAAGTATGTGGTCAATTTTCGAGAAGGTTCCATGAGCTGCAGAGAAGAAGGTGTATTCTTTCCTATTTGGGTGGAGTGTTCTATAGATGTCTGTTAAGTCCATTTGATTCATTACCTCCAACAATTCTCTTAATTCTCTATTAGTTTTCTGTCTGATTGACCTGTCCATTGGTGAGAGAGGTGTGTTGAAGTCTCCTACTACTAGTGTGTGTGATTTGATGTCTGCCTTGAGTTTTAGCAATATTTCTTTTACATAAGTGGGTGCTTTTATATTAGGGGCATAGATATTCAGGATTGAGACTTCATCCTGCTGAATCATTCCTGTTATGAGTATAAAGTGTCCCTGTCGATCTCTTCTGATTGATTTTAGTTTGAAGTCAGTTTTGTTAGAAATTAGTATGGCCACACCTGCTTTTTTCTTAGGACCATTTGCTTGAAAAACCTTTTCCCAACCCTTTACTCTGAGTAGATGCCTGTCTTTGTGGTTGAGATGAGTTTCTTGCAAACAGCAGACTGTTGGATCCTGTTTTCGTATCCAATCTCTTAGCCTGTGCCTTTTTATTGGTGAATTGAGACCATTAATATTAAGTGATATTAATGACCAGTGGTTGTTAACTCCGGTTATTCTTACTGCTTTTGGTAGAAGAGTTTGTGTGTCTCCCTTCTTTGAGTTGTGCTGTTGAAGGGTCACTAGATGCCTGGGTTATTGTAGGCAGTGTTGGCAATGTTGGATTCCTTGGGTTGTGATTTTCCTTCTATTACTTTCTGTAGGGCTGGATTTGTGGCAACGTATTGTTTAAATTTGTTCTTATCCTGGAATGTCTTGTTTTATCCATTGATAGTGAACGATAGCTTGGCTGGGTATAGTAGTTTGGGTTTGCATCCATGGTCTCTTATTTTCTGTAGTACCTCTATCCAGGACCTTCTGGCTTTCATGGTTTCCATAGAGAAGTCAGGTGTAAGTCTGATCGGTTTACCTTTATAAGTTACTTGGCCTTTTTCCTTTGCAGCTCTTAATATTCTTTCTTTAATCTGTATATTTTGTGTTTTGATTATTATATGGCGAGGGGACGTTTTTTTTTGATCCAGTCTGTTTGGTGTTCTGTATCCTTCTTGAATATTCAAAGGAATATCTTTCTTTATGTTGGGGAAGTTTTCTTCCATAATTTTGTTAAAAATGTTTTCTGGACCTTTGAGCTGTGCCTCTTCTCCTTCTTCTATCCCTATTATTCTTAGGTTTGGTCTTTTTATTGTGTCCCATATTTCCTGAATGTTTTGTGATGAGAATTTGTTGGTTTTGGTGTTTTCTTTGATCAGTCCGTTTATTTTCTCTATGTTGTCTTCAGAATCTGAGATTCTTTCTTCTATCTCTTGTATTCTATTGATTATGCTTGTTTCTGTAGTCTCTGCTCGTTGACCTATATTTGCCATATCCAGCTGGTCCTCAGTTTGTGTTTTCTTCCTTGCTTCCATTTCAGTTTTCAATTCTTGGACTGTTTCCATTACCTGTTTGATCGTTTTTTCTTGGCTTCCCAGGGTATCATTTACGTATTTACTCATTTCTTCAAACTTTTTGTTATACTTCTCATCCATTTCTATGAGGGCGTTTTTTACATGTTGTTTAAGGGACTCTATTGCTTTCAAAAAGTCAGTTTTTTCCTCTTCTCCTGTGATAGGGTGTTCAAGTCCTTGTGTTGTAAGATCATTGGGTTCTGGTGTTTTCATGTTGTTTTTCAGATTGTTGGGTGAATTCTTGCCTTGGCATCTGCCCATCTTCTCTTACCGATGCTATCTATTGGGTTTGATTTAATTGTAGCCGGGCAATCTGTTCTCAGTGCAGGCTTCACTGTTTCTTGCCCGCACTATCCTGTATCCAGTGCCTCCGCCGCCCGGGCCTGCCTGCTGGTGCCTCCGCCACCTGGGCCCGGAACTGTCTGTGCGCCGGTGCTTCCGCCGCCTAGGCCTGCCTGCCGGTGCCTCCGCCACCTGGGCCTGCCTGCGCGCCGGTGCTTCCGCCGCCTAGGCCTGCCTGCCGGGCCTGACTGCCAGTGCCTCTGCCACCCGGGCCTGCCTGCATGCTGGTGCCTCTGCCGCCCGGACTTGCCTGCGTGCTGGTGCCCCAGAATGTATAAGTTTAAAAGTTACATAATTGTCTATCATTCACTCACTATAATTTGTTATATTCTATCCATTATAGTTTACATTTAGAAAAGTGTGTTTTTATTTGGACTCCAGAATTTTGATGTCATGAAAACATACAATAATGATTAATCCAGTTAGCTCATGCTTTTATTTTATTAGCTTCAGGAAGAATTTGATAGTTTCAAGATATAATGTTTATATTACTTATCTGTTAAGAATTTCTAAATGTATAATGGTAAAAGCCTATCCTATTCTCTAACTTTGCTCTATTTAGTGTCAAAATTATATGATTAAGATTTGCACCACTTCGAGAAATTCAGTGTGTTGATGTCTGGGAAGACTTATGGTTTTGTTTGCCATCTGTTACCTTGGAAACTATGCCCTTGGAGATAAAATACATTGCTGAGTTTGAACATGTGCCATGGAAACCAGGAAAGAGAAACTCACCTGTATGACAGGCAATCATGGACATGCCTAGGAAAGCGGAAGGAGAAAAATAATGAGGTATGTATGTATGAGTTAATTTATAATTTGTAATTTTATTAAAACTTTTGTGTGTACATAGATGCTATGGAATAGCACATAATCCTGGCATCACTGCAGAGAGGTAACAGACCTGGCTCAGTTCTTCTAACTTCATGCCACACCAGAGGGCTCCCATGACATCTCTTAGGATATTCATATTTTACTATTACAGCTTAGAGGTCCCTGAACATAAGTAGAATGTTTCCATCTCTCTTATTGTCTGACCTAAAACTGTCTTAAAATTACCTCCACTAACCTCTATTGATTGAAACAGTCTCGTCGACCTTAGTTCAAGAGTAGAAAATCATAATTCACTTGCCAGTGGAAAGACAATCAATTGCATTGGCTGTCTCTGGTGTTACACAGGAAGGCATTCAATACACTGCTTGAAAAGATACTATAATTTTTAAAAGATTATCATCAAATTCATTGTTTCAAAGTAATAAAATTTTAATATATTATTATTATTGTTATTGTTATTTTTTTTTAATTTAAGTTTTGAAGAAAGAAAAAATATAGCTCTAGATGTCTAGACATCTAGATGTCTAGATGTCACTTTTACACCAGGCTGTCCTGGAATTTATAGAAATCCACCTGCTTCTACCTTTCCTGTGCTGTTATTAAAAGTTAAAGTTGTGTGCCACCACCACTTTTATTATCTATTAATGATATCTATGTATTTAAAGATACTAATGTTTAAAATTACTTTCATACATGTAATTCACTACCATAGGGAAATGGATATTATTTGTTCATTAGCTTTCTCTTGCTTACTCAAGATCTGCATCCCTTGAGAGGTACAAATGACCAACTAATGAATTCTAGAAAATTTGAGTTTAATTGCTGTGAAGATAAACATTGACACATATAGCTAATATACATAGAATGTTTGCATTTTAAAAACCTAACTATACAGTCAAAATTGTTCACATAGAGAAAGTCTGATTGACTTATACTACAATGTATGAATTCGCCTTTTACTTGGAAGGCGTTTTGCTACTGAGTTTCTCACGTCTCTCATCTAAGAAAGGTGTTTTTGAATGAAAACCAAAGACAGAATTGTATAATTACAACGCAACTCTTGCTGAAATACTTGTCAATGAGAATACAGAGTCTGAAACTATTATGAAATTTTTGCAACACTTAAATTGCAATAGACTACAACCAAAGACCTTGACTCTTAAAGTTATGGGTCCAGTACTCCAAGCTATTTGAAGTTTTTTAAATTAAGCCTTCAAGAAAAGCTATAGACTGTTGTCTTCTGTCAAGGCATTTATAGAGAAGTTGCCTATGGTACAATCATCTGTTCGGTCCCCATGGATTGTGGTATTAGCTAAGGAATTGAAAATTTTTTATAGAATGAATCCTTCTATAATAAATGCTTGGGAGCAATAAGCTAAATATTTAAAATCCATTTTTTTCTCAGAAAACACTAATAACAGTTTTCATTTGAAAATTGTTATTTCTTTTTTGTAATTTTAATAGATGGCTTATAAAATAAACTTTCTGTAATAGAATACTTATCAAAAACAGTTCTATGAAAAATGAACTTGACCTCTGCATAGTTTTAGAAGTTTATCTACTTTTATCTTTGCTGCTGTAAATGCTATGGACAGGAATCCCCATTATTATGTTGAGGTGAGGAAGTATTCCGAACAACACTGGAATAAATTAAAACAATCTTATAACAGTACCTGTATTCATCATCTTATTTATTTTCACATTAAAATGAGTCATATTTAATTATTTTCTCATATTTCTTTCTTACTTTCTAACTGTGAATCTATATGACTATTTTGCACACAAACACACACACACTTTACCTGGAACAGAATTAACAATGAGGTCATTTTTGGGGCGGGGGGACATGAGAAATCATTGAACCAGCTTTTAGAATGATTTCTCTTTTCAATAAGACAATTTTAAAGGACATAAGATTATACTATCAAAATAATTTGCCAATTTTTGGAAATGCGCATGTAACTGTTAACCATTCCTACCTGTCAATTAGGAAATCTTATGAAATAATCATTAAGATATTTAGGTATTTGCCAACATTTGACTTTTTGAAGAACAGAGACATCCTTAAATACTTTTCCAAATGTCTTTGACTTGGTGTGTCACTATTGTGTTTGTTGTGGCTGTTTTGATTTTAAGGGGAAAACTGTATATTATCCTCAGGGGATATTTAGACATTAAAAGCTCTTCAGATTTGATCTTGTGTCATCCATTCTCTTAAAAATATGATTGTGGAAAGGCATTATTTTCTCGTGCCTGACATGTTTCTTCTTGTCAAGGAAACATGAATGGGGAGCAGGGTAGCAGTCTAAAGAATTCAGAGTAAGGGATGTAGAAAAAGGTTTGTGCAGTGAGAATTGACAGGAACCTTGACACATATCCAGAAGCCTAGATTTCAAATTAAAGAATTTTATATTTAATACATGGAACATGAGAAGAATTATATGAGAAATGCTTCAGAGATTTGAAATCATTTGAAGTACTATTTCAATTTATCCTGACTCATCTATATGACCAGTTAAAAGAATGTACCCATGTAAATAAGACCCAATAAATCCAGGCCATGAACATCCAACATTATCTTGAATATGTGCTTTAAATATATCTTTCAGATGAGCTCTCTTTCATTCCCCAATACCAGGAAATGTGCTCTAACCAACACCAACATATCTTTTGACTCCCATTAGTTATAAATCTAACTTATTCATTCATAGTTGCATTTAGTATAATAATTTAAAAATGCCAGCTGGATTTTGTCTTCATAGTATAAAGAAACAAGGAAAAAATACTCAAAACAAGTAAGAAGCAATAGATCCTGAGAAATTTATTTTACTTTCTGGCATTTGGGGAAAAAAATCACTTTATGTTTAGTACCCATTCAACTATAGGAATAATGCCTTATTGTCTTTGATTTATTTAATACAATTTGAGAAGGGACAGAGAATGAATCAGTTAATAAAAGTTTAGTTTATTTGCTGAATGTTTCAACTTGTTTGCAGGAAGTTGAGATTCTCTATGCAATCTGCAAGAGCTGGGTGTTTCTGAATATGGCTTCTCATTTGCTAGAAATACACCTGAGACATCGGCCAAACAATGTTGTAATTAATATAGTTTCTGTGTAATTACTGGGATCTGGGTGGCCAGGAAACAAAAAAGAGAACAGTCTCCACTTACATTTAAGAATATCAGAATCGCCGGGCGATGGTGGCGCACGCCTTTAATCCCAGCACTCGGGAGGCAGAGGCAGGCGGATCTCTGTGAGTTCGAGACCAGCCTGGTCTACAGAGCTAGTTCCAGGACAGGCTCCAAAGCCACAGAGAAACCCTGACTCGAAAAACCAAAAAAAAAAAAAAAAAAAAAAAAAAAGAATATCAGAATCTAGCTGGGCGGTGGTGGTGCACACCTTTAATCCCAGCACTCAGGAGGCAGAGGCAGATGGATCTCTGTGAGTTCGAGACCAGCCTGGTCTATAAGAGCTACTTCCAGGACAGGAACCAAAAAGCTACGGAGAAAAAAAAAAAAAAAAAAAAAAAAAGAATATCAGAATTTGAGTCATACACAGATCTATAAACATGGAAATGTGTAACTGGAGATTATTTTGTTATTATACTCCATTATCAGAGTTACAGTTGTAGATATTCCCCTAGACCCAGAAACCATATAGTCTCAGGTTCTTTTATCAGTGCCAAGTATAGGCATTTTGGTTTGTTTATTATATTATTTTACTTTTTTTCTGTTTTCTGTTGTATATGCTTTTGTTTTTTGTTTCTCTGGAAATACAAAAGAATAAAGGAGAGAGATCCAGACAAAGAGGAAGAAAAATAATGAGAGACAGAGGAAACACAAAGTTAAATAAGTAATGATGTGGTAGATGGGTAGAATCTGGGAGGAGCTGAGAGAAAACATTACCTAAATATTCTTTGCAAAAAATTAATTAAAACAAAACAGAAAATACAATTTGCACTCTTCACTCTGCTTTTTTATTAATAGCAAAGAAAAAATAACAAGGGCAGTCATCAATTGTTAAGCAAGTGATTCAGCATACATACTTTCAGTTTTCAGTTCTACAGAGTGACTGAAAATTTATCATTTAAAGATGAATCTAAATCTGACTATTATGGGGCATAGGAATCACATTCCCTTTCTAAGGTTAAGCCAGTTCAGAAATATACCATTTCTACTTCATCTTTAAGACAGCAGGCTAATAGACCTTTTATAGTTAAAAGACAAAAAAAAAATGAAAAAATAATTGGCATGACAAGCTATATACTACCTTTTCATTTTTTTGAGCAGATAAATATGTTTAATCTTATTTAGACATTACACAGTGTTTACACATTGAAATATTACATGATGCTCCATTGATATATACAATTTTGAATTTTAAAATATCATTTGAAATGGGTTTTAAATTAGTACGCCTAGATTTACCCCTAGAGAAAAAAAGGGAAGTAACTAAAGAAATGGGAGAGAAGGAAGACAAGGAAGAGGGTATAGGATTTTAAGAGAAAAAAAGGGATGGTAGGGGAAAAAGAAAATTGCCAACCTAGAACTGAAAATTAAGGTTCCATCACCCACACAATCTTTTCAAACATTCAGTTGATGGGGTAGGGAATATGTAATATCCCTTCCATAGTTTTGCAAAAAAAAAAAAAAATCTTGGTTGTAGTCTCTGAATGTCCTAAGTGAAGTAAAAAAATTAAATGAATAAAGCACATGAGTGTGGCAGTTCTGTCTTAGAAATTAACTTATAAGACACTGGAGCCAAACACTCAATGAAAACTTTTCTTCTTTTTTTTAATATAATTTGATTTATTTACGGTCTTAAAATTCCATTTGTTTCTTGGCTTGATTTGCCATTTTAAAGTATTCTGCAGTAGGATGTGTTATGACAAATAGATGTGCTTAAATATGCAATTGTTTTTAGAAGCTCACTTATTTCTTTGTAGCTCAGTTTGATCTTGTCAGGAATAATGTGTATAATTATAGCAGCGACAATACAAATTAATTACATATGCCCTCGATTTTTGATTTTATGCTGTTCTACAATGATTTTGCATGCCAAAAAAAATCCTTAATGGATAAATCTTCAGCCCTCTTATTTCAATACAAAGAAACAATGTGTGCTTTATTTTTCTTTAAAATTTGAGTTCTAAAGGAAGTTTTTAAGCAGCAAAATGAAATACATATATAACATGTCACTATGAAACAGTTTAACAATTGTGAATCTGGTCTATACAACACATTAAGCAAGTTACTCTATTAATTTTGGGATTTATAACTATATAAAATTCTTGTAGGTAAATCAACAGCTAAGCTCTTGGATAACATGTCTTAAATATACAACCTATAAAATACAATGAAATCCATATGCACAGTAATTTAACAAATGAACTGACCTACTGTTTAAACCAGCTGCCTGAAATATTTAGAAATAAAATTTATTATAATACAACTTTACTCATTAATTTACAGGTTGTATAGACTATCTTTTATCTTACAAGGGCAGAATATATTATTTTTGACAGAAATTATATATTCTAAAATATATTATTTAGTAGCAGATTGTTTAACAAAACTGTTGTTTCTATTACATCTACGATAATGTACTGAGAGAGAAAATGATATCATTACAGTTTTAGTTTATATCCGTATTCTAATTGCATAGCTTTCCATCAGTTTATTTGCCAAATATGAAATACAATTATAAAACAAATTGCAATGTGCCCATCAGAAACATGTATGATGCCTAACATTTTCCCATATTAAATGGCCTATTTTGTTGTGAATAACCATAAAAGCTATTTAATCAGCCTTATGAGATCAAATATGTACCTTTTCTTTGGTCAAAGGTACTGTCTTAGTGTGATAGTCTATGTAATAAAGTATCATAATCTGCATATTTGTGTAAAAAGTCCGATTCTAAAAACTGATATATCACAATAGATTCTGCATTTAGGGTTGTCATATTCAGTACATGACACATGAATAAAATTGGAACATTGGGTGTTATTTTGAAGACATGAAAGCTAATTCACACAATATTTAAAACAGGAATAATTCACCTAAAATATGTACTAGCGAAGTTTGCAGCATCAGGATTAACAAAACAGATGATCTTCCTAATGATGTTAGGCTTCTTATTTTCCCTATTAGAGAATAAAGTAATGCATCAGCTGAAACTAAGTAACACAAATTCCAAAAACAACCAGTCACTGGTACCACTTTTCAAAGTGGGCAGAGTTGTGTATACATTGCTCTTTAAAATACTGCGAATCAACTCAAGCCTGAGTATCATTCTAAGCACACATCCTCCTCTTTGCACAGCTGGACATTTGGCACTGAAAAACTCTGTGTAATTTGATTCTCTCTCTTACTGTGAGTGAGCAGTGTGAAGGTGGGTTACCAAATGCTAGGTTCTCTGTTTACAGTCAAATAAATAAAGCCTAGGAGACATCACTGTAAGGGGCAGCACTGATAGTATTTCGGCAATATAGTACTTAGGGTACTTCCCATCTTTATTATGTTTTTAAATATTTAAAAAGTTCCCAAAAGTAAATGGTAGAAATGTGAAAAGCCGGGATATTATACTTTAAACCTTCTATTTTGAAGACATCTTTATCTTATGCAAGGCAGTTCTTTATTCTTGGAATGAATTTTCTATTTCTATAGCTAAAACATGAGTTTGTCCTTTTTCTATTTAATGTTACCACTGAGCCATTAATTTAACCTTTGTAAATGCAATAACCTAGAATTTTCGTTGTTAATAGAATTTTTGTGTTTGTTGACATTAGTAGCTAAACAAACAAGAATTACAATAAAATACGTGAACACTGACAGGTACATGGATCACAAAGTTACAGTATGTTACAAAGCAATATCCTTCTACATAGTAAACATATTTTTGTAGGCATACTCAAGAATTCAAAAGAGCTTTTTATTCAGATGGTCCCTGAAACTATGATTACACATCACATTGGAAACTAAAATTTCCCAGTGATATATATGTTAATTTAGATAGTGCTTCATATTTATTTAAGTTTCTGTAAATCGATAAGTGTCTTGCACAATTCTTAACACATCTAAATGCTGACTATTAGAGTTTGAAGGAAATTTTGGACACAGCATTACTTAGTACTCATGTTTGCTGTTCATACATAGCACCAGCTATTTTTAGGCAATTTGCAAACTGTAAGGTATCTGTGGGCCGATGATCAAAATTTATAATTTATTAACAAATATGATAAAGTAAAAAACAAATATTAAGTGGATAAATATGATTTATGGACAATAAACTCGTTTGAAATATTCCATATGTACAAGCCCAGGAAGATTTTGGGAAATGCATATATTTGAATATATTTCTAAGCAACTGTAATGAAAGATAGTTAATAATTTTAAATCACAGGAGCATTAAGTGAGCTTTATTATCTGCCTATTCTTTCCTGACCTCCATGTCTTGTCGTTAACTTGAATGCAAATTTGTGTGTGGTGTGTGTGGTTTATAAGACAGGGTTTCTCTGTAGCTTTGGACCCTGTCCTAGAAACTAGCACTTATAGACCAGGCTGGCCCCGAGCTCCCAGATATTTGCCTGCCTCTTCCTAACAAGTGCTAGAATTAAAGACATGCATCACAACCATGTGGTTTGGATACAGATTTTTAAGAGAGACAGACAATATAAAGAAAATCAGGAAAAAAGAGCTAAACAAACCAATGCTATTGCTATAGTGATCTACACGTTCTGATTTTCAATGACTAATAACCTATCTATAGGCAAATTTAGACAAAAACCTGCAAACACCTGCAGGAACTGCATTACAGTGAAGCACAATGGTATCCTCTTTATATTACTGATTTTCAGGTCATATTTGATAACTTTTTGTTGTTTTTTTCCACTCCGCATATGCAAGTGTATTTTACAAAGCCCAGCAACGTATTTTTTGAAGGTGATTCCTTATCTTTTAATCACATACATTTGTGTCTCTTGCTTTATCTCACCATCATTTATTTCATTTTTTTAAATAAATCTACAAAAGATAATTTCACTCTACCTTTTTCACTCTTCCTTTTACACCATGTTTTTTTTATAAAAATAATATCCATTATCAACAACTGAATATTTTTCCATGTACATCATTTCACTTAGAGATTGTATTAAACTATCACATACATACTCTGCCCATCACAAGATATGCATGTCTTCAAAGTCATATGAGAAATGTATCTTGATTATATACATGACAATACTGACATATAATAGTGCTATAAAGCATTGGCTTGGTACCTTAAAGAAGTATGGTTAAATTAAATGGTGACATGTACTATGGCCGACACTTGGCTTTTGTGACTTTTCAGGATATTCTTCCTACAATTTCAAACAAATTCTGTGGAACCAAGATTCTTAAATTAAACTTTTGCAGAAAAGAATATTATTTTTGAACAACAAAGCTTGTGTGACTTTAGCATCTTTCAAATTGACAAAACTATCTTACCTGGTTTAATAGATCCCTCTGGAACTAAGCATACTAATTTTTTTCAACTCCAACCATAGCTTTACAATCTCCAGGAATCAACCTATATTTCTCTTATTGATACAGGAATATCTCAGACTTTTTTGTATTTTCTCTTTGACTTTGGGAACAGATCTTCTTTATTTTTGTTATTTTTTAATCACATTGACTACTTCATTCAAGACAACACAATTCAAACTATACATCAATAACTGTAGCACAAGATTTTAGCAAATAAAATAGCATTTTGTTCTTTATATTTACTTTCTCATCAATTCAGACATATTTTTGACTCCCAAAGAAATGGTCTATCTTGGGGTCTATTTTTAAGAACTACTTATTTTAATAGATTTTATTTTGCTCTTAATTATATATATATATATATATATACACGTGTGTGTGTGTGTGTGTGTGTGTGTGTGCTTGAGTACGGATATGTGCATCTGAGTGTAGATTCCCATATATGTCAGAAGATGTCCTTGGATTTCCAGGAGCTAAAGTTATAAGCAACTGTGAATCACTCCACGTGGCTGCTGAAATTGAACTCTTGTCCGCTGTAAGAACTGTATTTGCTCTTGAAACATTAAACAAATATCTCTTTTTTGATATTTTTTCAATTTTTCATCGTATCCATAGATCACAGGCACTAAAAACTCTTATAAAAATAAATTAACTAGGTTTTAAATTCAGAGAATAGAAGTAATGCTTAATCACTTCTGGTGTATTGCACAGTTGTAAATTTTAATTATTCACCCACATTTTATATCGGTAACCACCTGTGTCTTATCAGATCACCATGGATTAAAGTTAGAATTCAACAACAATGCTATCCCCAGAAAGCCTATGAACTCATGGAAACTGGACAGTCAACTGCTTGGGAAGGTTTTGATTACTGTTTTGTCTCACACAATAGTTGAATGATCTGAGAATATGTCAGTGTTACTTTAATGAAGCTTAGGAAGAAACTATTTGAACATCCATCATGTACTGTAAGAAAACAAACATCCAGATAAGGTGATGCATTACACCAAGGAGCTGTTTAGAAATTAGAGTCATAGAGGGACTTATCAATTCTGTGACACCTGGTATTCAGGTTTCATTTGTTTAACTTGAATTTGTGAGTATTATAATTACAACCAGTTGTGCCAAGTCAAGTGGGAGGAACAAATCAGTACCTATGTTAGCAAACTCAAGTTCACTTTGGCTACTGCATTTGCAAACTAAAATGTAGAATTTGATCAGTTACTATATATATATATATACACATATATATGTTACATATATACTGATATTTATAAAAATAAACATGTGTGACTCTGTGTGTTTATATTATCACAGCTAAACAGAGTACTCAGACTCAAACAATTATTTGTGTTATAGAAGGTACACAACATAACAAAATACTAGAAACTTATTTTCAACATCCTTGAAAGATGTACAAAACAGTCAATTTTTGTTGATTATCCCCTGAGTGAAAACGCATGATAATTACCCACTTATTAAAGATTTGATAGGGAAATATTATTAGTACAATAATAGCTGGGATTCACAGATCATTTCATGTTAGACACCATTCAAGTCCCAACTTGTTCTTCATTTAATCAATACAACTCTAAGAAAAAGCTATTGTCAACATAATTTGTATTTCATGATACAGAAGCCAAAAAATACAATTTAGTGTACTTGCCAGATAATTCACTGACAAGTAAAGTTGTGCTGATGACATACACTTTTGACAGGATATAACTCCCCCTTGCTATTTCTGATCTTTTGTTCCCATCAAATCCAAGTTTATGTAGTTCTCAGAAACTATATAAAAATAAAAAGAATCGATTTTGCACAGGATAGTTTCATGCGACTCTGCTTTGTTTAAGAACTGTTGCAAAAAAAGAAGGCAGATTAGTCTTTAGACACACTTCCCTCATTTACAACTAATAAGAAACAATATATGAAAAAAAAAACAAATATCAAGCATTGCCCAGAAGAAAAGGGAAACACTTTCACAAAAATAGAACTACAATCAACATGAGCAACATCAAACAGTAAACACTTACTAAATGTCCAGTCTATAGGTAATTAGCAATAACAGAGATTATTTTATTCGTTGTCCTATTTTGAGGAGTCTAAGTCTTGTACCTAAAATATCTTTTTAAGTTATGAGAGGAAAGTAACTGTGACTAACTAGTCTTCAACCCCATCAAAGATCTGAGAAGAAAACTCATATTACTTGAGTAAGCAGGAAGTGCAAGCAAGTGACTTTTTGGGACCCTAGTCTATTTGGATGCACAGTTTCCGAGGCCTGGATGTAGCTGGGAGGGCCTTGGACTTCCCACAGAGTAGGGTTCCCTGCCCTCTCTTAAGGAGGGAGGGGGAGGAAAGAGAGGGAGTGGAAGACAGGGAAGGGAATGGGAGGAGCAGAGGAAGTATAAATTTTGAATGGAAAAATAAAACAAATTAAAAAAAAGAAAAAGAAAGTGAGGACTGCCGTGTGGTGGACCTTGGCATCATCTGCCCCTATAAACTTTTGTTGGATCCTGGTAAAAAAAAAAAAAAAGGAATACTGTCTGTAACAATTTAGACAGTCTCTTAGTAGTTGGTAGGGTTTTTCCCAAGTTCTTATCTGAAGAAAAGGCCTAAGTATTCTAAGAAGGTGGACCGTCTTAGCGAAACTGGAATTATCTTGAGCAGTTTTTAGCTCAGACCTGATCTTTGAGTGTTTTTTTAAAGGCTTAGTGGCATCATATGAACCAGTTTGAATCATTGTGGTGGGGTCAGGCTACTTCCACTGGTAGAACAGGAGACACTTAATCTCAGGGCTTTGGGTCTGTGTCCTATGTTGGGTGCCAGATAAAGCGAGAGGTATTGTGAGAGTTACAAATTGTCCTTATTATTAGGGTACAGAAAAATGGGATTCAAGGGAAACACAAACTCACAGAATACCAGACAAGGTGGAAGCCACTGTTTTCTTCCACTCTTTCCTGGAGAGATGTGAAAAACGTATAAACTTGCTTCTGCTCCAACCTACAAAGATAGCAAGCATATGTCTCTCCACTTATCAGTCCAGACATAGCACCTCAGAGGATGCTCTAAGGGACATTACCCCAAAAGCTGTTGGCTGAATGAATTCCTACAGTATTAACATGTAACCCTGAGTAAAATTTTCATACTAAAATTGCAAAATCTTGCTTCCAATGAAATGATTTGTTTATTGTGAATTCCAATTCTAATATTAATGAGTAAACCAATTATCTCTGAAAATCTTCCCATGTTAACAATGGCAACAAATTTGGAGTGCAATTATACCAATTTTAAAATAAATATATTCTGTAAAAACCTAGTTCATTTAAGTATAGAATATAGAAAGACTCAGATATATGTTGGCCAGTGTGTAAAGCATGTCATTTACAAATCCCTTCCAAGTTTCTATTGATTTGAGAACCTTTGTCAAGAATTTATAGAAGCCTTTTAAATTATTACCTCTATATTAATTTGTAAAAGGCTGTATACTTTACCCCTAACTTTAATCTTTAAAAGAATATACTTTAAAGTATGCTGAGTATGTCACCTTAATTCACGTGGGGAAAGACAGTTGTGTAAATCTTGCTCATACATCCTCCTCTTAATTGTTATTTCCAATGAACAGCGAAATTCAAGGTTGAGTCTTCATTGAACTCTTTTTCCTGTACTTGCTATGATTCACTGCAGATGTATATCCAGAAAGAAGACCTATCAGCTTCCCAATAAAATTGATGTATTTTAGAACACATTCTATACCCGCTCATTTAAAATATGCTTTCTATTGAGGTTATAACAACAGCCAGTAAAACCTGATTTAAATACATTCAAACAAAATTGGGTTTTTACCACACTTTTAAAAATCAGACACTAGAGAGAGCACCATCTATTTGGTAAAATTAATAACAATAACAATTTTGGATGTTTATGTGGAAATTTATTGTTGATATATTTGAAAAGCAGAACATACAAAAGACACACTATTATCATAATGCAAAGAAGAAATAAATACTTACTGCAATTAAAATTTTCATGCCTTCTTATGTTGAAAATTTAAATTGTTAGATTATAGTAAAACTGATTCATTTCTTAGTTTGATTGGGAATTTATTAATGAGCTATTATTGTTGACAATGAAGCTCTTATACATTAGATGATGAATATTGACACCAACATTACTACTTAATGTTAATTCTCTTTATATATGAATGATCTAACATTTATGACAATATTCTTTAGAGTTAAATATTCTTCTAGCAATCTGGAAGCGAAGAAATTTCTTCTGTTTAATAATATTTTACTAGTAAATATTTCACAGTAATCATGCATATATATTTATATGTTCAGCAAATATTTACTTAGCTCCTAGTTCATATGTGATATAAATCTTATGTGACCCTTCCTTAAACACAACAGAGTAGAGGGAATGTGGGTGGTCAGGTTTATAGTGGTAATATTCTAGTATTAATAGAAAGATGAAGAAAAGCATACACCTGGATATGTTGATGTAAGGATTTTCTCTCTATTTTCTGTGCTGTAGTGCATGTATCTTTCCATTTTATTTGAACTGGTGGAAATCAATGCTTATTTTACAGCATAAGTCCAAAATGGCAACTTACTACTAAAGTATCTCCTTATGCCCCGTATGCTTGTGAATGGTTACAAAGAAAATAAACTCTGGCCCCAAACTCTTTTTTTTTTTTAATTAAGAAATATCCCCAAGAGATTTTCAACAAAAATTCTAACACTTAGCTGTTATAATGTAAATTCTTATCACAGCCTCTCTATGCTATTCATGCATTGTTTACATGCACTAACAGAAATTACATGGCAAAAATGACTAAAAAACTATGGTACATAAAAGGTTACAAATATCAAAACATATTTTATCATCATACACTAGGTACATAGATTTGATTACAAAGGATCTATACAAAGTCCTTGATATCAAACTTCCCTTTCACAACCCTATATGTTTAGAAGCTAACATTAGGAAGTAGTATCGTAATGCAGAAAAGTTGGCATAATATAAAGATAAAAATCCCCAAGTAATCAATGAGAAGAAAGAAAATGTTGATATTCATATATGTTTGTTTGAATTTGCAATATTGTTTCTTTAAAAAATCACAAGAAAGCCTTAACGTGATATTTTTACATATACACCTTGAATACACAAAATTCTAATAAGATTTATTTTATTCTTTTATGTTTTGTTTTTTCCATTTTTAATTTATTTTTCCATTCAAAAAATTTATACCCTCTCCTCTCCTCCCATTCCCCTCCTGCTCCCTCACCTACCCTCCTCCCTCCCCCTCACTCCTTAAGAGAGGGCAGGGAACCCTGCCCTGTGGGAAGACCATCCCCCCACATCCAGTCCTAGGAAGCTTTGCATCCAAATAGACAAATAGACTAGGGTCCCCAAAAGCCAGTACATGCAGTAGAAAGAAGTCTCAGTGCCTTAGTCAATGGCTTCTCATTCAGCCTTCATTTACAGCCATGTTCAGAGAGTCGGGTTTGATCACATGCTCATTCAGTCCTGGTCCAGCTGGATTTGGTGAGCTCCCATTAGAACAGGCACACTGTCTCAGTAGGTGGACCAACCCCTCGTGGTCCAGATTTCCTTGCTCATCTTCTCCCTCCTTCTGCTCTTCAACTTGACCTCGGGGCTCAGTCTCTTGCTCTGATGAGGGACTTTGTCTCTATCTCCATCCACCGCTGGATGAAGACTCTATGGTGATAATGGAGATAATCATCAGTGTGATAGTGGGGCAAGGTCAATTCAGGCACCCTCAAGTAAGATAAAAACACAAATTATTAAAATAATAGCATTTTAAAAATTAAATTCACTCTTTAAAAAGACAAAGTTTATTTTAACTATTAGATTAGCATAGTATTAATTGCTCATGCAACAAGTTAAATTGATGTTTTTTCGTTCCCGCTTTGCTAAGATTACAGACATGACAAGAACGTTATTAAAGTTTCAATTTTGTTTACAATGTGTTAATCATTATCATAGTCATTGATTAGAATGGACAAGGCCAATGTTTGTTTGCAAAAATCATTCAAACATGATTAAACATCTCAACAATTGAATAAATCAAATAATACTGCACAGCAGAGGTAGCTGTAGGACGTTTTCTTCATTTTCAACTGACTTTTGAAACTGATAAAATTCAAAGCTTCATAGTTGTAGAATATTATTTTTTTTTCCAGTGAGGCCTGGGTCTTGGAAGATGGAATGTAAAATGCAATTAGATCTGCATTGCACTGATAACACAGCAAAAGGAAATTCAAGAAAAGTAAACATAATTAACAAAACTTTTCTTTCTAATCTCATCACAGTCAAGAAAATCCATGTGGCCTCAGCCTTAGGCAAAAGAAATACTGAAGAATGTTGAAGGGTGAGAAATGCTATTTCCCATGTAAAATAATATCAATGGGTTTACAATACCACTTGATCAGATCAGTCATGATCATAAGTTTACATTTTTCATTACACAGACTAGATATATTATCTATTCATATATACATGTATATATTTAGTGAACATGTGTTAATATATACACACATGTTGTATGTCTATACGTGTGAATGTATACATGCATGCTTATGTGTATGTATATATGTGAGTAGATAAATGCATATTTATATCTTATGTGCATATGTATTTAATAAGTATGTATTGTTATATGTACACATATATATGCATCTAACAACATCTAGTGGAAAATGAGGCCATAAATTTGCAGGGAATCAAGTAAGCATATATGGAAGGAACTAGAGGGAGGAAAGAGAAGTGAGAAATTACATAATTGCACTATAAAATCAAAAATAATAGAAATAATCAAAACATTAAAATATTCTTTTATATGAAAATGCTTTCCATGTGGAGGTGGACACATCAAAACACATATGAATATATTGTGAAAGAAATGGAGAGAAGTAATAAAGAAAACATATACAACATTATATTTGTTGAAATAGTCATTTTTAATAAAATTTCTTCCATATATTTGAGGGAATTTTAAAGGAGAAACTTGCTTCTGTCATACCTATAATATGAACTTAGGATACAACCTTGAATTTGAAATATTTTGCAGAGGAAGAGACAAAATAAATACTAATCTGTGTTTCCATATACTTTCAAAACTTGAAGAGAAGGATAACAATTAAGCTTTTAATTTATTTAATATCCACAGTTGATGCATTTAATATCCACACTTTACGAATTTGAGATAAATGGAATCTTAAAGACTACATAGCAAAAATAAAAGCCTTAAAAATCATAGCAAGTATATGTCTCATTTAATTAGTTTGAATCATGAGATCATCAGCAAACCATCCAACTACTGTAATATAATCCTATTATTTAAAGTGAGAATTTTATTGAAGTTTGTTTATCTTAGTTTGGTTGGTATAAAGAGACACCTTGACAAACACAGGTCTTATAAAATAAAGGATTTAGTCAGGGGATTGATCACAGATCCAAAGGGCAATTCCATGATCATTAAAGCAAGTAATATGTTGGAAGGCAGGCATGCAGGCAGTCAAGGGTCTGAGCTTACCACGCAAGTCCAGGCTGGCAGGCAGAGTAAGAAATAGACAGGGTCCTGTCATTTCCTTTTCAAACCTTAGAGTCCACTCCCTATGACAAACCTCCAATTGGGTCAAATCTACTCCAACAAGGTGATACCCCCTAATGCTTCCTAAACAGTTCCACTAACTCGGGGATAAGCATTCTAGAAGATGAGCGTGGGGATGACATTTTTCAACTCACGAAATTATTAAAGATACTAATGAAGTTATGCAGCAGAATAATGTAGTTTATGAATTTGAAAATAACCTTCTAATTTTATCTTTTAAGTATGTGCATCTCTGTGTGACTGTGTTCACATGAGTGCAGGTACTTACAGAGGCAAGAAGAGGAAAATACTAGATCTCTGGATTATTAGCTGGTTGTGAGATTCCCAATGTGGTTTCTGGGACCCAATCGTACATGCTCATAACCATTGACCCTTCTACCCAGATCCAGTTTTATATTAATCTTAAAATTAATGCTTTTGTGGTATATAACTACACAATTAATTTAGCCTCTCTATAAAATATTTGTACCTAATAATGAACTTAGTTTTCTTTATTTTCCTCAGATAAAAACACATGCATTTTAGTAGTCAAAAATTGATTATATCTTTGTGTAACAAATGAGCATTTTGCCCAATATAAATGTGAAGTCAATATACCTCACAAAAATAATCCAAGAAGGTATAACTTTATGATGGCTTGTCAAAAAACTAATAGATATTTGTGGAAGGTCATCAGCTTAAGTCCTGTTATTTCAAGTGACACTTATTGACACTTGATAACTCCCTTTTTGTTTCTTTCTTTTCACAGCTGAGCAATCTCCATTTGAAACTGCCAAAACCTAGAAATATTTTACAACTCTGTCAATACTTTGATCTATTTTGTAAAATTAATATCAGGGAGTAATAATGACCAAATTAGAACCAAAGTGCCTACGTTTTATATATATATATATATATATATATATATATATATATATATGTTTTAAGATCATGACTAATTCTCCACTCCCACTCTTTTCATGGTTTATTATACATGTATATATGTCTGGATCTTTGTTTACCTGCATAGGGTATATTATGATTACTAAAATTATTCAAAGGTATATTTCTCTTTAGAAATGTGATGATCTGAGTAGATGAATTGCTGCCTGGACAATAGTAAAAATATAGACAATGATAAATAGTTTGTAGATAAAATTCCCTAAATGCAAAGCACACAAGCTATAGACAATATAGTAAAGTAAGTTCTGCCAAAAAGGGTCCCGGTGAATGGCAAGAGATGCTGTAAAGTCAAACAATTGACTGGACATAGTCTCAAAAATGGATAAAACAAATGTTCATTTATGACAGCACAGTGTATGTAAAATAAACAAAAATTTTATGTCAGGGTGGAACTGTCATAATCCCTGATCACTGTCCTTTTGGTTGTTATTATAAAGCACATATGCTAAACTTCTGATAGTGGGGACTAACATATTTAATCAGGGTTGTTCTTGACAGAGCATTGGGTACTTGATTCATTTCTGGAATGCTCCATTACCAACTCTGACAGCCTTATAGCTCTGCTAGGAAATGAAGTAAAGCATTAGGTTACTAGGCAACTCTGCAGCATTTTAAAAGCATGTCTTGGAACTCACTTTGTTTCTCCTAATTGATTCCATCCACATCATTTTTGAGTGTAAATGGGACATCATGTTTAGAAATGTGCTGGAGTGTTACTTTCAACTAGCATGTCTTGCTATGCCTGCATCTCTAAATCAAATACTGGCATATGAATGTCATATTGTAAACAAATATATATTTGAATATATATGTGCATGAAAAAATGTATATATATTCTTGGCAGTTCATACCACTATCTGAAGTTGTCAGCATACTGTCAAAAAAGCAGTAAAGACTGAAGAGGAATTTGTTTAATGCATCACAACATGTACTAAACTTTAATCAGCCTGCCACAATTACCAGACAATTTATCCCCACAATATAATACATCAAAATTAATAGCAACTCTATCTCACAGCTCGGTATCCATGTTGACATTTTCCCAGTAACTAAACCATTGAACAAGATAGCATTGCCTCCAGTCTTGAAACATTAGGAACAAATGTTTCCATACATCATCTTTTATGAGTAATAAAGAAGGTTTTTTATCAACTTTTTCACCTTTTCCCAGCATAACAGAGGTGAATAGTAAACAATAAAATGTTATGCATGTTTCTTTTTTGGGACACTTTCTCTAGGACCTGTTTGCTCTTTAATCTGTATTTCACAATAGAGTGTAATCTACTTCCCAACTCTGTATATAGAGAATGTATTTTCCAAAATAATGAGAATCAAAGTAATAGAAGAGACTGGCAGTTTCAGCACTATCTACATATTACTTCTCAATGTTTGTTTTAGGATTGTTGAACTACTTTCTATTTTTACTCCTGCTTGGCCAAAGCAGAAAATTCCACAAGCAGACACATCGAAATATATGATAATATTAACCAAATAAACAATAAACAAAGCAAACAAAAATAGTTAATTTATGTTAAAGCAGCAACAGTAATATGCTGTCCTTTCCAAATGTGTGAATATCATTATTATGTAATTTTAAATTTGGTGATAAAATTTACAATTCCCAAAAGTAAAAGCACAACTTGAGCCAAAATCAATCTGCACATGTACTCTTCTACTCTCCTGAGATCTGTGAGAAATCACAACTGCAACAAAAACTATAAACAAATCAATAAAAAATCCCTTCCAAGATTCTGTAGTGATTAGCCTAATATACAATGCTGCTCTTGAACTAAAGAACACAACAAAGGTAAATCTGAATTAGTACTCCAGAAAGCTTGGCTTGTGTTCAATATTAGAAAGTGCGAATAATCAGAAGAGAGAATTTAGATTTAGAGTTATGGGGAAGACTGTGTAAGCAGGATGCTTACCATAATGGTACAAAAGCTGTCAATATATAGATGATTAAAGCATCACTCCTAGTATAAAGTGTTATAGAAACATATATTAGAAGATCGCCACAACTGATGTGTATTTTTACCAAAAATGATCACAACTTTGAGTTATGAAAGAATTTGTATTTTTTATAAGTATCAATGTATAGTAATGAGCAAAACTGGCAAAGTTAGTCATAAATCTGTTATAAAAGAAGGAATACAAATGCATTCAGTGAAGAAATTTTGACAATAATTCTGAGTATAAACATAGGCCAGTTGGGGTTTGAACCATTCAATTTTTTGGTGCATTAAGGGGACTTTACAAAATGATATCAAGACATTTTATGTAATTTTACCTTGATAGGTATTTCGTCCTTTAGGTTAGGAAAGGTTTCTTCTTTGATTCATTTCATTTTATTTTTATTCTTCTTTCATACATTACATCCCAACCTAAGTTTCGTCTCTCTCTACTTCTTCCAGTACTTTCCACATCCTCTTACTCCAGATCTGCTCCTATTGTTTTCTCCTTCTTTAAAAGAGAAGCCTTTTCAGGGATATCAACTGAATATGGCATAATATATTGCAATAAGACTAGGCACAAACTCTCATATAAAGGCTGAACAAATCAGTCCAGTAGGGGGAAAGGTTCTCAAAAGCAGGAAAAAGAATCAGGAACACATTATCTCTGTTGTCTCACAAAATTCAGTTAAACAATTTAAATATAATACAATTTATATAATATGATATATAATACAATATATATCGTGGTCGTAATTTGTTGAAAATATTTTCTGGGCCTTTGAGGTGGGAACCTTCTTGTTCTTTATTCCTAATATTAAGTTTTGTCTTTTCATATTGTCCCAGCTTCTTGTATTTTTTTCACAGGAGATTTTAGATTTAACATTTTCTTTGACAAAAAAATCCATTTCTTCTATCACACCATTATAATGAATAGAAGATAAACACATACACACACACAAACACAGATACACACACCACCACCACCAACAGCAAAATAACTTGAATAAACAATTAATTATTAATATCTCCCAATATCAATGTTCTGGATTTCCCAATAAAAAGAAGGAGACTAACTGAATGGATGCAAACACCACAGGACCCTTCTGCTGCATCCAAGAAACAAACCTTCACATTAAAGATGACACTATCTTAGGGTAAAGTATTGGTAAAGGATATTCTTAGCTAATGGACTTAAGAACCAAGTTGGTGTACCCATTCTAATATTAAAGAAAGGAATCTTTAAACATAATCAAAAGAGATAGGAAAGACACTAAACATTCATGAGAGGAAAAATCCTCCAATATGACATTTCAATTCTTTTTTTTCCTCATAATTTCTTACATGTTTGACTCTGTTGTTATTTTTTTAATTTATTTATTAAAGATTTCTGCCTCCTCCCATTTCCCTCCCCATCCCTCAATCAAGTCCCCCTCCCTCATCAGCCCGAAGAGCAGTCAGGGTTCCCTGCCCTGTGGGAAGTCCAAGGACCTCCCACCTCCTTCCAGGTCTAGTAAGGTGAGCATCCAAACTGCCTAGGCTCCCACAAAGCCAGTACGTGCAGTAGGATCAAAACCCAGTGCCATTGTTCTTGACTTCTCAGCAGTCCTCATTGTCCGCTATGTTCAGCGAGTACGGTTTTATCCCATGCTTTGTTAGACACAGTCCAGCTGGTCTTGGTGAGTTCCTGAAAGATCATCCCCATTGTCTCAGTATATGGGTGCACCCCTCGTGGTCCTGAGTTCCTTGCTCGTGTTCTCTCTCCTTCTGCTCCTGATTTGGACCTTGGGATTTCAGTTCAATGCTTCAATGTGGGTCTCTGTCTCTGTCTCCTTTCATCTCCTGATGAAGGTTAATATTATCCAGGAGGATGACTTTATGTTTTTCTTTGGGTTCACCTTCTTATTTAACTTCTCTAGGATCACGAATTATAGGCTCAGTGTCCTTTATTTAAGGCTAGAAACCAATTATGTATGAGTACGGAAAAAAAGAGAGCATCTTCAACAAATGGTGCTGGCAAAACTGGATGTCAATCTGTAGAAGAATGAAAATAGATCCATATCTATCACCATGCACAAAACTCAAGTCCAAATGGATTAAAGACCTCAATATCAGTCCAAACACACTGAACCTGATAGAAGAGAAAGTGGGAAGTACTCTACAACGCATGGGCACAGGAGACCACTTCCTACGTATAACCCCAGCAGCACAGACATTAAGGGCAACATTGAATAAATGGGACCTCCTGAAACTGAGTAGCTTCTGTAAAGCAAAGGACACTGTCACTAAGACAAAAAGGCAACCCACTGACTGGGAGAAGATCTTCACCAACCCTGCAACAGACAAAGGTCTGATCACCAAAATATATAAAGAACTCAATAAACTAAACTTTAAAATGCTAATGAACCCAATAAAAAAATGGGGCACTGATCTGAGCAGAGAATTCTCAACAGAAGAAATTCAAATGGCCAAAAGACACCTAAGGTCATGCTCAACCTCCTTAGCGATAAGGGAAATGCAAATTAAAACAACTTTGAGATACCATCTTACACCTGTCAGAATGGCTAAAATCAAAAACACCAATGATAGCCTTTGCTGGAGAGGTTGTGGAGAAAGAGGCACACTCATTCATTGCTGGTGGGAATGCAAACTTGTGCAACCACTTTGGAAATCAGTGTGGCGATTTCTCAGGAAATTTGGGATCAACCTACCCCAAGATCCAGTAATACCACTATTGGGAATATACCCAAGAGATGCCACATCAAATGACAAAAGTATCTGTTCAACTATGTTCATAGCAGCATTGTTTGTAATAGCCAAAACCTGGAAACAACCTAGATGCCCTTCAATGGAGGAATGGATGAAGAAAGTGTGGAATATATACATATTAGAGTACTACTCAGCAGTAAAAAACAATGACTTCTCGAATTTTGCGTGCAAATGGATGGAAATAGAAAACACTATCCTGAGTGAGGTATCCCAGACCCAAAAAGAGGAACATGGGATGTACTCACTCATAATCGGTTTCTAGCCATAATTAAAAGACATTAAGCATATAATGTGTGATCCTATAGAAGTTAAATAAGAAAGTGAACCCAAAGAAAATCATATAGTCATCCGCATGGAGAGGGGGAAGTAGACAAGATTGCAGGGCAAAAACTGGGAACTTGCGGGTGAGGTGGCATGGGGCAAAGGGGAAATGGGATGAGAAATATGAGAAGGTGAGGATGGGAGGAGCTCGGGGGACTGGGATGGTTGGGATATAGGAAGGATGGATACGGGAGCAGCGAAGTATATATCCTATCTAAGGGAGCCATCTTAGGGTTTGCAAGAGACTTGACTCTAGAGGGGTTCGCAGGTGTCCAGGAATATGTCCCCAGCTGGTACCTTGGGCAACTAAGGAGAGGGAACCTGAAATGACCCTATCCTATACTGATGAATATCTTGCATATCACCTTAGAACCTTCATCTGGCGATGGATCGAGGTAGAGACAGATTCTTAATTTGGAGCAACGGTCTGAGCTCTTAAGGTCCAAACGAGGAGCAGAAGGAGGGAGAACAAGAGCAAAAAAATCAGGACCACGAGGGATGCACCCACCCACTGTGACAGTGGAACTGATTTATTAGGAGCCCGCCAAGGCCAGCTGGTCTGGGACTGAATAAGCATGGGTTGATTCCGGACTCTCTGAGCATGGCGGTCAATGAAGACTGATGAGAAGCCAAGGACAATGGCACTAGGTTTCAATCCTAATACATGAACTGGCTTTGTGGGAGCTTAGCCTGTTTAGAAGCTCACCTTCCTGGACGTAGATAGAAGACCTTCGTCTTCCCGCAGGGCAGAGAATTTGGACTGTTCTTCAGTATCGAGAGGGAGGGGGAATGGTGTGGGGGGAGGAGAAGAGGAGTGGGGATAGGGGGAGGGGAGTGGGGGGAGGGGGCAATATTTGGGAGGAGGGGAGGGAAATGGGAAACGGGGAGCAGGTGGAAATTTTAATTAAAAAAGAATAAAAAATTAATAAAAGAAAAAAAAAAAAAAAAAAAATGGGTACAGATCTAAATAGAGAATTCTCAATAGAGGGATCTCAAATGTTTGAGATATACTTATGGGAATGTTCAGAATCCTTAGGCATTAAAGAAATGCGAATCAAAAGTACTTTAGATAGAATCTGAAACCTGTGAGAATGGCTAAGATCAATAACACAAGTGACAGCTCATTATGGAGAGGATATGGAGCAAGAGGAACACTTTTCCATTGTTTGTGGGAGTGCAAAGTTGGTAAACCATTATGAAAATCAATATGGTAGTTCCTCAATAAATCAGGAATCATTCTACTTCAATACTCAGCTGTACCTTTCTTGGGCCTATTCACAAAGACACTCTATTCTACACCAAGGAGTGTTGCTCAGCTAACCGACTTTACTAATAATAGCCAGAAATTTGAAACAACCTAAAAGTCCCTCCGTGGAAGTTAATAACTAAAATTATTAGTTAATAGTTTAAAAAAATGTTGTTCATTTACACACTGTAGTATTATTTAGTTGTTAAAAAGATGACAACTTGAGTTTGGCAGGCAAATAGATGCAAACAGAAAAAGCATCATATTGAGGTAATATAGACCCAGAAAGTCAAATATATTGATATGTATTCACTTAAAAATGAACATTGGCTGTTAAGTAATTAATAATTAAGTTTCTAGTGACAGGCCCAGATGGAGAAGTTAGTTAAAGAGGTGGGCTCTAGTGAGGACCCATGTATCTCCTTGGTAATGGAAAATAAAATAGATTTTTCAAGTGTACTGAGGTCAGGTAGAGATGAAAGTCTGCCCTGTATGCAAGATCTGCTGGAGAAATGTTGGCACAGAACTTGTGAGACTGGTCAACAAATCTCATGCCAGGAGAGAGCCCACATTATGCACTGACTGGATGGCCAGGTACCTGAGAGTAGATATGCCAAATATCTAGAGTAGAATCAAAGACAGCTAGTTCCTCCCTCAAAAACAAAAATCAAGGAATTATTGCTAATGATATTCTGCTTTACTCATAGATCAGTGCCTTGTCCAATTGTCGTCCGAGGCTTCCTCCAGCAGCCAAAGGGAGCAGATGCAGAGACCCACAGAATGTCTAAATTGTAGGTTTCCATTGAGTGCCTCCCCTTGGAGTTTGGGGAATCCCATGAAGAGGGGGCTTTTGTATGAGTCATACAGGATAGAGAATACCAAGATATCATGGCCTATGTAATTAGCTGAGCAGGATTCATATGAGTTCACAGAGACTGAAGAAGCAAACATAGTGTCTGCACCAACTCCTCTGCATATATGTTACAGTTGTTAGCTTGGTGTTTTGGCCAGATTTCTTACAGTGGAAGCGTATTTCTCTGACTCCTTTGCCTGCTTTTGAGACTCTTTTCCTGCTGTTGGGTTGCCCCGTCGAGCCTTGATATAAGAGCTTTTGTTTTGTCTTATTGTATTTTGTTTTGCTGTGTTTCTTAGCAGTGTCTTTGAGGCCTGTTCCTTTCCGAAGAGAAACAGAGATGTGTGAATATGGGAAAAGGAGCATGTAAAGGGAGACTACCCTTTCATTTCACAGTCACTCAGAACCCACAAAATCACTAGAAGCTATGTTAATTACAACACTGTGTGACCAATGGCTTACGTGTATTCCTAGCTATGTCTTACATTATAAATTAACCCATTTCTTTTAATCTATGCATCACGGTGAGGCTGTGGCTTACTGATAAAGTTTCGGCATCTTTCTGCTTTTGGCAACTACATAACTCCTTGACTCTGCCTAAACTCTCTCTCTCTATCTCTGTTTGAACTTCCTGCCTTGTATTACTATGCTAAGCCATTGGCTGAAACAGATTCTTTCATCAACCAAGAAAAGCAACACATATACAGAAAGATGTCTCACATAAAGGGCAGGGACAGAAGAGTTGAGATTGAGTAGAGCTAGGGAAAACTCTAATCTGGATATTATGTGAAAATAATCAATTTTCAATAAATTTAAGTAGATAAATGTATTTTTCTTACTTTATATGTACAGTGATTGTATATATGTGTGTACATGTATACATATGTATGTGGAGGATAGTGGACAACATTTCATGATATTTTATAGGCACCATTAACCTTGGTTGTATATGATGTAGCAATTCTCCTTCACAAAATCTGCATTTGCTAGGAAATGAGTCCCTGAGACTATCCTATTTCTGTCTCCTAAATGTCAAATAAACAATATTGATTCTTTGGTACTCATCTCGTTCTGTATTCTGGTATACTTACCTTTTCCAGTCTCCAAATAGGCCTACACACAACATTTTATTATATGGATGATGACTAATATTATTATAATTATTTTAGATTTTAAGAAATTTTTCATTTGGTTACCCATGCTTATTTCAAGACTAAGATATAGTTTGTCAATATTAAACCTCAGAGTACTTAAACTTTCATCTACTGTACTGAGTGCTATAATAAATGGACCAATTTCAGTATCATTTTTTAATAAATAGGTAAATAAACATAATTTCCTAAGCTATTACACTTTACTGAAGCATAATATTAAGTATCACATTTTTCAGATTAAAAGTGATGCATTTACTCCATTGTGTGAATGTGGATGTTAGATAATTTCTAGTTGTTCATCTAGAGAAGAAATTATTTCACTGGGTATTTTTCTATACTGTGAGATTTTAAAAACATTAAAATTTCCTAGAATTTCTCTATTTATTTTGCACCACATGATTTTGAATCTTAGCCAGTTAGAAACATCTCTGGCACAGAACAATTTTAGGAATAAATCCTGAATAAATCAAAAGAGGACATGAAGAAACAGTTTGCATATGCTTGTCAGAATAGTTAGCAGGAAAAACAACTTTTGGAAAAATTAACAAGTTGAAGTATGAATAGTGCAAAGAAATAAAATGGAGTTCAAGAAGAAAAGGGCATGCTGTGGCAGCGACTCGGTTGGTTAGAATACTTGCTGTGTAAGTATATAGGTCTGAATTTTGAATCGCTATTACCCAGATATAATTTTAGCGTGGTTGTACATGTCTGTAACTCTGACACTTGGAGAGTGAAGTCATGTAGATGGTGGGGCCCTGATGAGCCAATGCAGCCAAAATGTGAACTCCAGTAAGGAGGGGTGTTGTATAGAAAGTGTCTAATGCATGAACAGACATAGCACCATTTATTACATCACTGGGAAGAAGAGTTAACAGAAGGTCTAAAAATTCAGTGACAGTCAATCAGCAAGAGAAAAAAGAACACAGAAGCTTGCTTTTTTAACGTTGATTTGAAGTGTTCTTATAATAATAAAAGCACTTCATGTTAATCATGTGCACTTGGTTAACAGGATACTCCAGTTCTAGCTAGTGAAAGCTTTGGGGTCATAAGCCACAGCATTTTGGAAGAGGGCAGTGAAGCTCTGATTAATTATCTCTGTGGTAGTGAAAAAAGCAAAGGTTCCTTGTTACATGGTAGTATAAACATTGCAGTCACTAATAACATCAGATTTACCTATCATACCTTTACATTTATGTTAAACACTATAATTAACTTAATAATGATATAACACCAGTAATATTTATTTATGCATAAGCATGACAAGAACCCAAGAACTGCAGCCCTTCCCTGTGTGCTAACATCTGTAAAGCTAGAAAGATTCCATAATTCTCAGTACACGATGACAAGAACAAACATATAAATCGAGAAGTGTGCACTGTTTGTGACCAGGACTGCAATATTTATTTCTATGTAATACTTATGTCTTTTGAGTATTGATTCCTGGATGTTTCCAGGACATTAGGAAAACGATGAGTTAAAGACTTACATTTCTTTTTTTTCTTTCTTTTTTTATAAACTGTTTGGCCTATTAGCTCAGGCTTCTTATTAACTAATTTTTATATATTTTTTTACTTTTTTATTTTTTATTTTCTTTAATATATTTTTTATTGAAAAAATTTCTGCCTCCTCCCCGCCTCCCATTTCCCTCCCCCTCCCCCACTTCTCTCTCCCTCCCCCCAATCGTTTCCCCCTCCCTCTCCAGTCAGAAGAGCAGTCAGGTTTCCCTGCCCTGTGAGAAGTCCAAAGTCCTCCCCCCTCCATCCAGGTCTAGGAAGGTGAGCATCCAAACAGACTAGGCTCAAATTGCCGGGCAAAAATTGGGAACTTAGGGTGGGGCGGGATGGGGGTAAGACTTACATTTCTTTTTTTTTTTTATTAATTAATTTATTTAATTATTAAAGATTTCTGCCTCTTCCCCGCCACCACCTCCCATTCCCTCCCCCTCCCCCAATCAAGTCTTCCTTCCTCCTCAGCCCAAAGAGCAAGCAGGTTTCTCTGCCCTGTGGGAGGTCCAAGGACCACCCACCTCCATCCAGGTCTATTAAGGTGAGCATCCAAACTACCTGGGCTCCCACAAAGCCATTACGTGCAATAGGATCAAAAACCCATTGCCAAAAGACACTTAAGATCGTGCTCAACTTCCTTAGCAATCAGGGAAATGCAAATCAAGACAACATTAAGATACCATCTTACACCTGTCAGAATGGCTAAAATCAAAAACACCAATGATAGCCTCTGCTGGAGAGGTTGTGGAGAAAGGGGCACTCTCATCCATTGCTGGTGGGAATGCAAACTTGTGCAACCACTTTGGAAAGCAGTGTGGCGGTTTCTCAGGAAAGTCGGGTTCAACCTACCTCTCGACCCAGCAATACCACTATTGGGAATATACCCAAGAGATGCCCAAACATACAACAAAAGTATATGCTCAACTATGTTCATAGCAGCATTGTTTGTAATAGCCAGAACCTGGAAACAACCTAGATGTCCTTCAATGGAAGAATGGATGAAGAAAGTATGGAATATATACATATTAGAGTACTACTCAGCAGTAAAAAACAATGACTTCTTGAATTTTGCATACAAATGGACGGAAATTGAAAAGACTTACATTTCTTTAACCCTCACAATAACTCAGAGCCTAAATCCTACTGTGTATTGGGCAAATTTAGAAATATCTAACAAACACACAGGCACTTTTTCTCATGTCTGGATTAAAACTTATTAATGTTGTACCAGCAGCTAAATAGTATCAGCAGCTACTCACACATCATACTTTTCTTACTCTGTTGTTATTATTCTGCTGCTCTTTCTATTCATGCTTAAAATACCTATCTAACTCCACTGAGGTGATATAAACTTCACCATCTAAATCTTGTGACATCTGTAAGAAGCATCAGAGACATGCCCTGAAGACTTTTGGACTGTGTACTTTCTCAAGGCCCATTTCCCCTTTTTTAAACTAACCCCGGTATCTCTGTAGGGTTAGCATCACTGTAAATTACACCCCGCCAGCAGTCCTCTGAATGAAGAAGTGCTGCAAGCCTTTACTGCTGTTTTCTCTCTTCCACTGATAAAACCTGCTTGCCAACACACAGTGAACACATACCCATGAGAAAGATCTTTTAGCAATATGAGGAAAGGTAGATGTTGTTCCATCAAGGATCTCCACTGAACTGAACACTAATAACTATTATATTTGCTTTGCTCAAGAGGTCCTACCAAAGGGTATTGTATGTAATAGTAGAATAACCCCTGGCTAATTACTCAGAGTGACAGATATAATATGTAAAAATTGGAAAATTTTGATTCATATGTTTTAAGTCAGAAGATGTACAAATAAAAAAAGCCCTTTTATTGTTTAGAAGTATATTACATTCTAAAACTGTTCATGATAATATAAAATTTAGTGAAATAAATAATTAATAATAAGAACGTGATAAGCAATAGATCATGAAACTAAATAAAGGAGTTATTTAAAAATAGAATGAGTGGAAACATATATGTAACTCACAATATAACATAAAAATCTTGAAACAAAAAAAATGACATAACAGAAAAAAGAAGTACAAAGGTACATTATTAAGATCTAGGAAAAATCTATGTCCTCTTTTAATTCTGAAATAACTCAATGAAATAATATGCCAAAATATACCTGAAGAATGCCAATCTATCAGCTCAAGTTTAGTAAATTTTCTCTTTGATTAGGAACAAAATGAAAACATCCTTTCTAATCTCTCTATTGAAGGTGATACTGAAAACACTGGAAGCCTACTGAGAAAAATAAATGAAATAAATGAGAATGAAAAGGAAGGTTTCAAAAGTAGCTTGTTTACTTATTGTTCTTGAGATATATAATTGTCTATGTAGACCAAGAACAAATAATTCTCCACTTACATAACAATAAATGAGAATAGCAGTTTACACATACAAGATAAAAAGGAAAGTTAAATATTTTTAATTAAAGATATACATTTTCTATAAAAGCTTCCCAAATGCACTAGGGAAAATAAATATACCTCTAATGATTAGTACGACTATATTTAAAACTAAACGTCACTGATAAAAACAACAACAAATATTATGATACTATGAGATAAGCTGCCTCAATACTTTGCAATTTATTTTAAAAGCCTGCAAGGTGCTTTGTATATAACAGAAGTTATTTAAAAATTCAAAAGAGAAGACGAAAATCAGAGATTATATCATATAATGATTAAGAATAAAAAGTGAGAAGACTCACATATTTACACAAATGTAATTCAATTCAAAATAAAATAGGCAAAGAATAATTGTACAAAGTGATGAAGTAACACAGGGTAAAAGTAAATTGCATACTCAAATTTATACTAATTTTCCATAAACACTCCAAAATCCACTTGATTGATAATAACTTTTAATAAAAATGAATCTGTAAATTTACTATTAGTTAAAAATTAATTTCAGTACAGACATCTTTCACTACATTTCCCAAAAATGATTTAAAATTGATCACAGGAGGAAATTTAAAATGTAGATATATAAAAATTTCAGAAGAGACATCATGAGACTGTTCATATGACCTTTAGCTTGTACATTAATTTTTAAATATAAAGCCAAAATTCTGACCCATGAAGAAAATAATTGAAATGCTGGACTTCATTAAAATTAAAATAATCTTCTTTAGGAAAAGCACGAATAAATAACTAAAAAGTGTATATACAGATAGAGATAAAATCTTCACAAAACATATCTTTAAAATATTTCTTTCAAAGCTACTAAAAGAACTATCTATTCAAGGCAGAAATGAGAGAAACCACAAAAAATTAAGCATTCATTTTATGAGATTCATCTTCACAGATAGCAGAGACTTGATAAATAAAATAAAACCAAGTGATTAAAATATTTATTAAAAATAAAATGAAGAGAATAATATAACATATACATGAGAATTTTTTAAAAATTTTAAAATTTTATTGATGGGAAAAACGTGAAATCGCTGTTTTTGGATGGGTGATATTAAAGACTCTTTGGAAGAAATAAGGGCATATCATATTTTCCTACATGATTTTAAAAATGTTCAAAATATATTTTAAAACCTGTATTCGGAAATCCCCTGCAATCTCCCTTTCTATTCTCACTCCTCTCCCAAAGAAGCACAAGTATCTTGTTCCCTAAGCCTCTCCATTTCAGCTCATTGAATTATTCCAGCCTCCAACAACAACAGGATTTCACTGGGAACACAGCAGACCAGCAAAACAAGGAAATAGTCCCTAACCACAGCAGCCTTTCTCAAGCTAACCCACAGATCATGCCCGCCAGAAAACCTGCAGATCTTTTCTTTTCTCTCTGTTTCCCCAGATCCAATTACCTGAGCTCATCCTCAGCTCTGCAACAAAACACCCATGGCAATATTCCCTGTCTCCTTGCTCCAAACCCCTGTGGATACTAGAGATCTTTTCTTCGAACCTCTTTTCCAACAATAGATGGATCCTTTTGAAATCCAAACTCTAGCAGGCAACTCTTGCTAACCAACGGGCCATGCATATGAGACAACCAGATAGACTGCCCACTGACTTTCTCCTCAATCTCTGTTTCCCCAGAATCAGTGCCTGAATCTCATTGTCAATGCTGCAACAGAAGAACCTTGTCAGTCTCCACTACCATCCTCTCGTCTGAACTCCTACGAATCCCTTAAATCTTCTTCCTTCTAAACTTCCTCCCAGATTATTTGCTTGGTCCCAGATCCAAACAAAGCAAGTAGCCGCTGCTAACCCAAGGGTCACTTCTATGAAGGCAGCAGATGGGTTGAAGTTCAACCCGTATCTTTCATATTGCTCCTGAGATCCAATAAGCCCAGTTCCATCCCAACCTCTGTATCCAGAAATTTGTTGTCGTCTCCCTTTCCTCTGTGACCCCATTACCAAGGGATAACCAAGAATTTTTTTCCACCTTTCTTTCTCTCAATTCATCCCAGTATCTCAGACTCCAAGATCAGCAACCTTTCTCTGTGAACACACTCCCTTAGCCCACCAAGAAAACAGACAACACACTGGCATCATACTCTCCAAAAATTCATGGAAGTAAGAGAAACAAAGAAACTAAAGCTCAGCCAACAAGTACAAATCTGGATAGCAGCAACTAGACTTATACTTGTCCCAAATCCAGATGTCTAGATGTCACCTTAAAAACATAATTAATATTATTCAGGGCATCTGGGCCAAGCATGTCTTTAATCGCAGCACTTGGGAGGCAGAGGCAGTCAGATCTCAATAAATTTGAGACTATCCTAGACTACAAGGTGAGTTCCAGCACAGCCAGGACTGTTACATAAAGAAACCCAGTCTCAAAAAACCATAAATAAATAAATAAACTAAATAAAATAACATGGCAATATTTCTTCATTAGATCTTTGCTATCCTATCACAGCAGGCCTTACATATTTCAACATATCTGAAGCACAAGTAGAAGAGCTTAAAATCAACTATATAGTCTAATGGAATATTCAAATGTTGATAGCTTCTTAGAGAGGAAATGAATAAATCCTTTAAAGTAGTGGTTCTCCACCATTCCCAGTCCTGTGACTCTTTAATACAGTTCCTTATGTTGTGGTGACACCAAACAATAAAATTATTTTGTTGCTACTTTATAATATAATTTTGCTATTGTTATGAGTCATATGGAAATATCTCATATATCTGGATATCTAGGATATCTGATATACTACTCCTGAAAGGGTTGTGACTCACAGGTTGATAACCATTGCCCTACAGAAATCCAAGTATATGAAAAAGAAAAGTGTAAAGAAATGAATGAATCCCTTAAAGGAATGCAAAAAAATACAAAAAAAAAAAAACGCTGAAAAAAAGGAATAAAGCAATTCAAGACCTGACAGTACATAGTGAAGCATTAAATTTTGATTGGTATTATTTATAAAGGAATAGAAATATTCAAAAAATATTCTTCCAATTAATTCCTGTTCTTGCTTAACTTCATGAGAGTCTGTTTGGTGCCTAAACACCAACAACAAAATCTTAGGACATTTGAAAGTCTATCGATGGATGCAGTGCACATCTAGGGCACACCCCTTGATATCTTATACAAAACACAAATACATACACAGGCGCAATAGTGTCAAACAGCTGGCTAAGCTCTTGGGGCTCTTTGTGAGAGTAGGAGGATCCAACACCCATCGTTCCTATATAATACAAAATTCCTAACAAGCAGAAAGTGTTGTCTTGTGAATTAGTATATGCCCCACCCCTAAAGCAAGACCACTCTGTAAGTGTTCAATGAATGGGACTTGTTAATGTTACGTCTCTGTTGTTTCCTTTGTTAAAAAATCAAATAATCAAATGGATAAAACATAGAAGTTACCTAAGACATGAAGTTAAAGTTTTAAAGTTGAAAAATACTGTCTACTATGTGATCCTTCTTTAAAAACCCACAAAGGGGAAGTAATAGGCCCAAGTGGAGAACCTACAATCATTGTTTTGCTAAACGAGGATGTTGTCAAACATTTTATGTATAAATGTTTATGTCCATACATTAGCACTGCTCTTGTGGAGTAGCCAACAGTTAGTGCACTGACTCATAACTGCTCGATGTGTGAGAATACGTGGCCATAGAGGATTCAGCCCTGAATCCAACATCTATATCATCCCCAGGGAGGCACAGAAAATATCTCAGAAGAAGGGATGGAAAGAATGTAGGAGCTAGAGGTCAGGGAGGAGGTTTGAAATACTGCCTCCTGGATATAACTCACTGAACTCAGGAACTCCATGCTGTTAAGGTTACCCACTCAAGACCTGTAATCAAGCAAAATCAGTCAATATTCCAACAGACTGCATGAATCAGAACATGGGTTGGGATGGGGTGGGAGGTATTTCGAGCTGGGGAGACAAAGAGTGGAGCTGAAAATAGATAAGATATGGTCAAGACACATTATATACATCTATTTAAATTTCAATAAATAAAAGATCAAAAATTAATTAAAATGCACTATAATCTTCATAATTACGTAAAAAATGACCCAGAACTGTACTGCTCAAGCCATTTTTTTCAAAGGAGTTATCTGGTAGAAGAAGAGACATTGGCAAGTTTTTAAGAAACATTTTGATGTTTTATGTATATATATTGGCTTAAATGTGTTGTTTTCGGTGGATACCAGGTTCTGAAGAGGAAGAGGGAGCACAGGAAAAGGTGCCATTGAGCACCGGGATTCTGCTGGGAGAAGACAGGAAGCTCCTCTGTGCTGCTGTAGGGCAGGGTGACTGTTAGTAACAGCCGGGAAGTAAAAGAGTTTAATTCTTTTATCATAAAAAGCACAATCAGTGTTTGAGGATATAGATACTTTCACCCAACTTAAACAATAATGTAATGTATATATTTATCAAGATAGCACATGATACCTAATTGAACATAGAATTTTTGCGGTTTCGTGTATCAATTAAAAAACAACAAACTAGATATCCAAAAATATAATTCAGTTTGAAAATGGGGTACAGATATAAACTGAAAATTATCAATAGAGGAATCTCAAATGGCTGAGAAACAACCAGATATCCTTTTTTGTTTTATTTTTTATTGATTTTTATTGAGCTCTACATTTTTATCTGTTTCCCTCCCAGCCTGTCCCATCCCCTACAACCCTTCCCCAAAGTCCCCATGCTCCCAATTTACTCAAGAAATCTTGTCTTTTTCTACTTCTCATGTAGATTAGATCTATGTATGTCCTTAACTCTCAGGGAAATTCAAGTTAAAACTCATTTGTGATTCCATCTTATTCTTATCATAATGGCTAAAGTCAATATTACAAATGGCAGCTCATGTTGACAAGAATATGGTGCAAGATAACCACTCCTCCACTATTGGTGGGAGTGAAAAGTTGTGTAGCTACAATACAAATTAATATAGTGGTTACTCAGAAAGTTGGGAATCAATCTACCTCAAGATGGAAAATACCACACTTAAGCATGTACTCAAAAAATGCTCCATCATACCCCATGGTCACTTGCTCAACTACATTCATTGGAGATTTATTTATTTTTTTTAAAAGAGCCAAAATACGGTCAACACCTAGAAGTCCCTCGAGCACGGAATGGTTAAAGGAAAATGTAGCATATTTATGAAATGGAAAATTATTAACTGTTAAAATCAACAAATTTTCAGGAAAATGGATGCAACTAGAAAAACATATCCTGAGTGTGGTAACCCAAAACAAGAACATCCATATGGTATGTATTCACTTATAAGTGGATATTAGCTGTTAAGTAAATGATAGACCCAGAGAACTTAGGTAAATAGGAAGGTTCTAGGGCGCATGATAAGTTCTCCCTGGTAAGAGGCAGCAAATCAGATGTTAAAGGCAGGCTGTCTTGACTCTTTTACTGCTCTTGAGATTCTTCTGTTCCTGTTAGGTTTTCATGTCCAACTTAGATAGGATACTTTTGCTTTATCTTATTTTATTTTATTTTGTCATATTTGGTTGCTATCTCTTAGAAGCCTTTTTTTTTCCAAATGAGAGCCTAAAATGGAGTCAATCAAGATGGAATTGGATGAAGGGAGAAACTGTGAGGATAGAAAGCTAAGAAATCATAATAAAATATATTATATGAGAGATAATATATTTTCATAAAAGAAAAATAGCATTCATATTGCTCAAAATCCAAACAAGATGACATTATGAACATACTTATAATTTACTTTCACCTTTGCTCTATCGACTCTGATTTCAAATTAATAAGCTTTTCTGTTAGTTTCTAAAAATAAAAAGGTCTAAAGTCATGAAAAGAAAGCTTGGATGGTCAATGTATATATAGGTTATCAATTTGAAAATGCTACTAATTTTATGATTCCATATATACGATTGACTGGCAGAGAACAGTAAGACATACAGAAACAAAAGTGATTTTAAAAAAGGATGTTTCAGAAGGTGAGTGGCAGGATTCTGTTTTAGGCCACAAGCCTTTTGTGTCAATAGAGATAAAATGATGCCATATATTTGTCAAACACTATAAAGGATATAATTAATTTAAATAAGATTATTTATGCAGATATTACAAATCACTTTGGAAGGATGGGAATCCAGGTTGAAATGTAGGCTTCAAGAAAGCTTCTTATTCAGATAAAACAGAAATATTTTATGGAGTCTCCAGGAAAATGGGTGGAAGAATATGTACAACCAAAGTAAATATGAAAAGAAGTAGAGTCCCTTTACCTGAAGGCAGAAAGAATAAAAGAAATATACATGTGTTGCAGGTACTTGATATCACTGTTTCCCTTATTGGTCAGGTCAATTACTCTGTAGAATATAACTGAAGCGTAGCTTGAGTTTCTTTCATAGTTGCTCTTATTCAAAGACTATAACTTTCAACATAAATGCCACAAAAGTAGCATCCTGTTCCTAGTGAGTAAAATGCCAGGAAGCAGTAAGATGATTAAGGCTACATTGAATCAGAATCACAACAGAGGTGGGGGTGGTTTTTATCTCATGAGAAATCTCAAGGCAAAGTTACCTATCAGATGTCCCAGACCTGAGGAACAATAGACAACATTCCCAGCTACAGCTGAACAAGACAAGAAAAGTTGATACCTTTAGTTTTTCTTAGACTTGGCAAGTTTACATAGTATTGCCCCTGCACTGAGTCCATGCAGGGTGATGGGAGATCGAGGTGTGCATGTTGTGGGTAATCACAGAAGTAGGAAATAAATGCTTCCACAAGATTGAGAATTGACTGATATATTTATGTCCACTAAATTATTCAGTTCACTCAGTTCTGTTAATCCTGTGTATCATTTGAAATCCTCATCCTGGTAGACACAAAGTGATTGTTCAGATAGCTCATTACACGTTCTTTTTCTCTAAGGAAAATCTTCCTTTCACAGATTCTAAATCACTATAATTAAATAGCACTTCCCCATAATGAACCACATTCTGGTCTGTTAAGTGACTTTCCACCTTGGAAATGAATTTATGAGAGGAAGCACTCATTTGAAATGTAATAATAATGTTCCTCTGATATTTAATTGGTAATTTATGTTTTATTTCACCATAAGAGCAGTTGCCTTAAGATCACGTACATTTGAAGATAGATCATTACCTTTTCACTTAAAATTATTTAAGTCAACAGTATTTATAGAGTATTTTTACTGTATTGATATAAAATACTTTGTGATATTTAGCTTTTAGTATACAGTTTGATTTAGAATATATTGCCATATTCCTAGTAATTTCATTTTAGCTGAGTTTACATAGAGATATTTGTATGTGTTTTCAGGGCTGATTGGCACTTGACAAATCTATTGGCATGCTTGTTCCTGGGAAAGGCCACCTCTCCCACTCCCAGCATTAACCAGTTGCCTGTAAGTTTTTGTGAAGAGTTGAGGACTCACAGGCTTTTCACTACCCAGTTTGACATATTCATGATATTTTCCATATACAAATTTAAAATCATGTGCATACAATTAGCTCTGAAAGACAAAATCAGGTTGCATTTATATGAATATGTAATATGAAGAGTTAATTAAAACAAAGTCCTGATTTTGAAAGTATCACGCTGTAAGTGTGGGGATCAGGGTGTTAGCAGGGAGAAAACTAAAGGGTTATTGTTTGAATTATATTTTAATGGACATTTAAAAATTGATGCTTGTTACAGCTCTTTCAAAACTCAACAATGTGTTTAGCAACATTTGTAACCTTGCTAGACTTAAATTTAGCTAAGGTGAAAATGAAAAATTACCACATTTCTCTTCCCAATAAATGCAGATCTGCTTTGCCAGAATTGAAACAAGATGTTTCCAGAACTGAAGGGTAGGGAGGAGTCAGGAATAAGTTTGTGAGTACAGGGAAATTTGGGGGGAAATTTATGTAAAAGATTTAACAAGACAGTCTGGATATTAACATTGCTTGGGACACAGCTCCCTACAGTATTCTAATTGCCTAAAAGTTTCAAAATAAATATCACCCAACTCCTGTATTGTATACAAATGAAGAATTGTCCTTGTGACTTCTGTTTTAATTATCTGTGCTTCCTAACCCTTACAAACTCTGCTTATTTTTCTGAACACCTTGTCATAATTTTATAAAAGTCTAATTAGTGATATATTTAACTTCAATAAACTCCCAAATAGAAGGTTGTATTAATTGACAGAAATACTGTGGCCTCAACTCTAAATCCAATTTGTTACCAATTTTATAAATTTCCTTAGTTTCTTTATCTAATGTTCGTATATTTTCTTATCTTTAAGTTTCAGTTTTTGTTCATCATTCTGAATTTGTACAGAAATATAACAATAGTGGTTTCATTACAAAACAAAATAACCCAATCTACCACAATGTTTTATATATTTAAATTCCCTTCAGTTGTCAGTTGGTCTACATAAGTAAATTATGTTTAGTCTTTGTGCTTTCAATTTAATGTTTACTCTTTTTATTGTGTTTTTCTTGTAACATATTTAGATGTCCTGACTGATTCGGTCTAAGTCTCACTGTCCAGTGTAATTAACTCCCATATTTTGATAAAACTTGATTTCATTAATATATGTCTCACATTCCATCAATACTCAAGGCCAGGACAATACACAGCTTTTTTTTTTTTTTTTCTGGAAAGCAAAAACAAACAAACAAAACAAAACCCAGGAGTTTTCTACACTGATTTAACAAGGAAAATATGGAGAGTCTGCTTAGTAGTTAGGAGCATTTGTTGTCTTGCAAAGGACCCAGCTGCTGTTCCCAGCACCCGCATGTGGCCAACAATCACCTATATCTCGAGTTCCATCAGCTCTAATACCAAATTCTGACCTCCAGGGATTCTGAGACTAATTGTGGTACACATGCATACATGGAGGCAGAATATTCACACATGTTAGAAAAGATAAAAAAATCAAAATTTCCTACTTGTATAAAAATATGTTTCTGTGGAAATTAGTATTAAATTAAATAAAGCTGTTTTAACCTTTATTGCTCAGAACTATAATAACACTTAATGGAGAAATATAATTGAGATACATAGTTAATATGAGAGTAAAAATAATTTGACAAACCAGCCAAATATGTTTTCACAAGCAACATTATTGAATAGTTAATTTGAAACTTTTGTTCAGAGTCTAAAGTGACATAAAATGGAGTTTTTCTTCTCAACTATACTTGTTTTTTAAATCATTGTTCACTTGAAAATAAAATGAATTCAAAAGAGTTGGACTTCATTGCTCTTTACTCGAATTGTATTGAATAGATCATACTTGAGTTCTACAAAATAAATTGATCTTCATCCATTTCAATTTCTCAAACATTTTGTGGAAGAAATATTTGAATTTATCAACTTTAGAGAGACATTGAATCATCCTTCAAGTAATATACGATGACATTTTGAGCACAAATATCAAGATTATTATTTTTAATATTAAATATTACCTGAGTGTTTAAAGTGGCTGAGGAGCATATTAATATTAAATATTATTTCTGACATTTTAAAAGGTCAAATATGCTTCAGTTATACAAAAACTATTAGTAGAAACATCAAATTATTATAATTAGTTGAACACCAATTTGGTTCAAAAATTAGCGCTTAGGGAGTTTGGAGTCAATATTTCTTCTCAACAGAGGTCAAGAAAGTTTTATTGTTCAAGTTTAGCCAAAATTTTTTCAACTTTTCTTGAAAATGCTAATTTAGTATTTAAATGAACTTTCTTGCTAACCAAAATGTGCATTTTAATATTTGCTGGCTCACCACAGTGGCTAGCATAAGAAGCCACTTTAAATTCTATCTAATTCTCCAATGAAATAAAATAATTATTATTGAGTCAAACTGCTCACAGAAAAATTCTGTGGGATATTTATTTCTTTCTGAGTGAAAGAAAAAATTATACTTTGCTATTCACTGGTTAGTGAATAGAGGTAAGTTCTTGCTTTGGCTTCCAAAAATCAACTGTGTAGTGGCATTTCAAACTTAGGGGACCTATGAGTCTTAGTAAATAAAATATCATTTTTATAAAAACATCAACTGATAAAATTTTCTGGGCCTTTTTCCTGTTTTTGCAGTCTTTTAAATATTCAACCTATGTTAATATCATTGTTAGTTCATTTGCTTGTTCCAACTAACTTTTTTTTTTAAAAAAATCAAACATAATTTCAAAATTCTCTTTATTTCCTCAATATTTTACCTTTGTATGGGTGGGGGTTTTTTTTGTTGTTATTTTTTTTCAATTGTAATATAGTGCATGCTCACGAGGACAATACATCTAAAAACTTTCAGAATTTAAAAGTGACCAACTGAAGTTCCACTTTATGTAAAACAGATAATGGATATATCTAACATGTAACTGACCCTAACAATTTCATCATGTCTTTATTTTTTGTTGTACTTTGCCGTTTTATAGTATCTCTTAAATTTTTGGTGTCATGGTTCCTCATACTCTGCCATATACCCTTTGCTCTGATCCCTGCTATTGCTACGGCCCTTTAATACAGTTCTTCAGATTGTAGTGATCCCCAACCATAAAAATATTTTCACTGCAACTTTACAACAGAAATTTCCCACTGTTATAAATTATAATGTAAATATTGTTGTTTTCTGGTGGTCTTAGATAACCTTGAAAGGGCCATTTGCCATCCCCAAAGAGGTCAGGATTTACTGCAATAGATAATTATAGTTCAGATAGTCACGACTATAGGAGATTTTTAATAAGTTCACAAACATTGTCTATTTGCTATTTTTATTTGTGTGGGAATTTAATTTGCCTTTTGTTACTCAAATCTAAATATTTTCTTATAACAGTAACTGTCCAATTATTTCTATAACTAAAATAAAAAGTTAAATCAATAATAGACATTTAGACTGCAGATATATGATTCTTCTTCCACTAGATTAATTTATTGTCTTGTTGTTACCCAAGAACATAGATAGGACAGATGCACTGACTTCCATACCCAAGTGCATTCATTTTCACAGTTGTAGGAAGGTCAAACAAAAGAAATATGCTCCAATTCAATTTCTCTCCCTTTGTAAATCCAGGTAGCTTATTGTGCATGTTTAAGCATACATTTTTATCTATATACAATCTTTGAATTAGCATGAATAGAAAATTATGCTTTTAATTATAGCTATATTATTGCTATAGTTATTTTTATTACTAACGCCCTAAAATGTCTGACAAAAGCAACTTAAGAAAGGGTTCACTCTGGTTCACAATTAGAGAGTAGAGTGTATTATGGCAGGGAATGCCATAAATTTGGTATAAATTTGAGACCTATGAGCACATTACTGTTGGGGGAGACTGCTAGTTCAATCTGGTCACCTAGAGTCGAGGCTGCTCACTCATTCCTGGCCACCCAGACTTGAAATAATTACACATACTGTATTAATTAAAACACCGATTGGCCAATCACTTAAGCATGTTGCTAGCTAGCTCTTACTTCTTTTTTCTCATTTATTGATTTTATTGAGCTCTACATTTTTCTCTGCTCCCCTCCCTTCCTCTCCTTTCCCCTTCAAGCCTCCCCCCAAGTTCTCCATGCTCCCAATTTACTCAATTTGCCTTTCTTTCTGTTTCTTTCTCTCTCTCTCTCTCTCTCTCTCTCTCTCTCTCTCTCTCTCTCTCTCTATCTATCTCTGTGTGTGTGTCTGTGTGTGTGCGTGTGTGTGTGCGCACGCATGTTGTGTGCATCCCAAAGAATAACCTCTTCAGTCTCTAATATGCTACTTATCTTATGTATCTCTTTTCAGAACTCACTGTTTCATCTTGTTGAGTAAAGAAGCAGTGTGTGTACTCTTTCATGGGGACGATGATTTCTTGTACTCTCAGCATTTTTTGTTGCCTGCTGGCACTGAGGACTCAAGGGCTTTCACCTTTTACTTTAGCATGTCCATTGCTGTTGTCCTTGTTTAGCTATGGTTTAGGTAATATTGCTCTGAAACTTTATAGGTAACATTAGTAGGAGACACAGTTGTAGAGAAAACTCTCTGAACTTCTTGCATTAACCATTATTCTGTTCCCTCTGCTACAATAGTCCCTGAAACTTAGGTGCAAGATTTTTCTTATAGACGTATACATTGAGACTGGGCTCCACAACTACATTTTAATTATTTGTGGTTTTCTGTAATTATCTCCCTCTGTTGTAAAAGAAAAAAAAAAAATGTTTCCTTGATGAAGAGTGAAAACTCTGTTTTTGTGTGGGTAAATGTATAAATATTTAGAATGAAGCTGAAATCCACTGGCAATTGTACCTTCTCTTTCACTAGCCCTGGGTAGTTGTCTTGGTTTCCAATACCAGACATGATTTAGATCTTGTTAAATTGGTCTCAAGTCCAGCTGGAAATCTGTTAGTTACCACCAAGTTATTTGCAGATGATATGATCGTATACATAAGCGACCCCAAAAACTCTACCAAAGAACTCCTACAGCTGATAAAAACCTTTAGTAATGTGGCAGGATACAAGATCAACTCCAAGAAATCAGTTGCCTTCCTATACACTAAGGATAAGGAAGCAGAGAGGGAAATCAGGGAGGCATCACCTTTCACGATAGCCACAAATAGCATAAAATGTCTTGGGGTAACTCTGACCAAGGAAGTGAAAGATCTATTTGACAAGAACTTTAAGTCTTTGAAGAAAGAAATTGAAGAGGACACCAGAAAATGGAAGGATGTCCCTTGCTCTTGGATTGGGAGGATCAACATAGTAAAAATGGCGATTTTACCAAAAGCAATCTATAGATTCAATGCAATCCCCATTAAAATCCCATCAAAATTCTTCACAGCCCTTGAGCAGACAATAATCAACTTTATATGGAAAAACAAAAAACCCAGGATAGCCAAAACAATCTTATACAATAAAGGATTGTCTGGAGGCATTACCATCCCTGACTTCAAACTCTATTACAGAGCTACAGTATTGAAAACAGCTTGGTATTGGCATAGAAACAGAGAAGTCGACCAATGGAATCGAATAGAAGACCCTAGCTTTAACCCACAAACCTATGAACACCTGATTTTTGATAAAGGAGCTAAAAGTATACAATGGAAAAAAGAGAGCATCTTCAACAAATGGTGCTGGCAAAACTGGATGTCAATCTGTAGAAGAATGAAAATAGATCCATATCTATCACCATGCACAAAACTCAAGTCCAAATGGATTAAAGACCTCAATATCAGTCCAAACACACTGAACCTGATAGAAGAGAAAGTGGGAAGTACTCTACAACGCATGGGCACAGGAGACCACTTCCTACGTATAACCCCAGCAGCACAGACATTAAGGGCCTCATTGAATAAATGGGACCTCCTGAGACTGAAAAGCTTTTGTAAAGCAAAGGACACTGTCACTAAGACAGAAAGGCAACCCACTGACTGGGAGAAGATCTTCACCAACCTCACAACTGAAAAGGTCTGATCTCCAGGTTGTTCTTGAACTCATGGAGATCCACCTGCCTCTGCCTCCTGAGTCCTGGGATTAAAGGTGTATTCCACCACAGCCCGATCAAGCTCCTACTTTTAAAGCCTCAAATGTTCGCTTTGCAACTTCTACAGTTATACTTGCCTAGTGGCTTAATTTAAATGAAACATTAAGAATGGGAAAGAGGATATGATTTTATTGTTGGCATAGTGGAATCAGTCACCCTGTGCTTTGTAAATATTTGGAGACAATTTTTTAGTTAGCTTTGCTTTGATATGTTGTTCCTAAAAAACAATCTTATTATTTTAAAATAAAAATGTATATTTATATACATGCTATTTCTACGTATGTATTCTTCCTTTGCTTCTACATAATCAGTATTGAGCCTACAAAAAAATAAGTGTCTTTTGGTTTGCTGAGTATGCCTTCACAAGTCATCCTTGGAGCATGGACTGTATATTCTACTCTCTTGCTGTTTCAATTCATCTAGGATTAAACAGAATTTGCCTGTTTGCAATAAATAGAATAAATATTGGATAGTTGATTGAGATCAATCCTCAGGCCTTGCAGCTTCCTCTATTTGTTGCAATTTAATGTCACTTAAACAGTGGAAATAGAACAGAGTTAAGGTTGCTCTAATTTATAGGGGAAAATTTTTGAATAAAATAGAACCACAGGGCTTTTTTAACTTGCTTTTTCTCAAAATGTTTGCCTTCCTATAGCTCCTGTTTGCTTCAGGGTTTCACAGAACAATCAATTGTTTCAAAGAATATGAGAATACATAGGTCTATATTCAATATCAGTATTAGGAGGCTGTCTCGCGCAGCATTTATGAAAAGCTCAGTTAATAGAACTGACGTATGTACAGGGTAATAATAGTTTGTTATACTACAGACATATGCCTCACACTTTATATTATATCAGCATTATTATAATAAACTATGGCCCTAGACAGTGTCTAGAGTATAAAAGAGCCAACAATATAGCTGGCAGAGTCTATGTCATTGTGTTTACGACTGCTGGTAACATGAATTCCAGCACTTTTTCATCATTATTTCATTAATCAAAGAATCTATAAGGATATATAGCAATTAGAGGAAGAGTTTGAGAAGAAAAGGAGGGAAAGGAAGAATAATTTAATTTAATATGGAACTTATTGGAATTATTGATTCACTATGTTCCACATAATAGCCCCCCAAACAATTTACAAATGTTGTTGAAGTAAAGAAAAATATATAACATTGCTTTTTATTGGTGCTTAAAATATGCAGCAAGAAAAAAAAATTTTAATTAAAATGTGTGCAGTAAATACAGAGTAAGACAATGGAGTTTTCAATATTGCACAAATAATAATTCAATATGAACATCATTGAAATTATGCAATAAAATTTAAATAAAGCTAATAGTTATACATGTGGGTAATGTCACACAGTGAGTATATACATGTACAGATTATAGATCACATGAAAATTAAAGCTAAGCTCAATATGAACTAAAAATTAGAATAAGTATTTGGACACTTAAAATCCATAAACTTAGTGCATGACATCAAATTTTATGATCCCTAGCTTCTTAATCTAACAAAAAATGGTGCATTCATTTTAATTTAAGAACTTCTACAGTCATTATGGCAGTAAAGTCAAATTCAAGTTTAATTAATTTGTGATTTCTACAAGTCTGTGCTGGAAGCTTATGAACTTGATTTAGTTATGGACCAAATAATACCACGCCCTTAAGGAGATGGGTGGTATTACTGGGGGGCGGGGGGAATGTGAAAACACACAAGGACCACAATCAAAATAAATAGATTTCTCTGTAGATTCATTGCTCATTTTCAGTAGAAACCTCTCCGAAAAGCCAAACCATAAAGTGTGCTTCAAGTGACCAGTTATAGAAACAATGCTAGAAAAAGTCAGACATGTACAGGAACCAGTAGTAAAATATCTTTTCTAATCCACATCTAGCTTTCCATGCCAGGAGTACCCAAAGATTCTTGGGGCCTATTTTTTTTCAACAATGCTTTTCCACTCTGTCTTCTACCTTGATGTATTCACTAGATTCTAACTATTATGGCCTACTCCCAGTGAAAACCAATATGCAAAAAAAGTAATATCTGCTTGTAGCTTTAAAGTTCATCTTCTTTCCATAAACAGGTTCATATTTTATAAGCATTTGGAAACTAGGTTATATTCTGTCAAGACACAATGTTTTGGTGTTAACTATAGGGTAGCCTTTTTAATTCTTTTGGCAATAAGGAACACTAACAATGACCACTCCAACATAGGACCATTATAATCTTAATCTACAACAAAGGGTGAGGGATGAACATAGACAAAGGGAGGGAAGGATGTGGGATACAAATATGGAAAAGTGAAAATTTAATACATTCTCTAAAATTTATCCAAAAAACCTGATACTGTAGAGGAAACTATTGGCCTAAACCTAAAGGAAATGGCAATTTCAATCATATTTATTATCTAATACTTTCTTCTCTGATATGAAACACTAAGCAGTGGGCACACTTGAATGATGATAACATGTATTTCTATAAGTAGTGCCTTTTCTATGTTTAGTCAGGGTAGTAAAATTTTGAGAGTTTATAGCTTTATCTTAGTCCAGATTAACAAAGTTGGGATTTGTATAGATTCTCTTATGACCCTAAGACATTAAGAAGAAGAAAGTAAATAATTCTAGAATCTTCTTTTTTATTTTATTTTATTTTAATTTATTTATTTATTAAAGATTTCTGCCTCCTCCCTGCCACCGCCTCCCATTCCCCCCCCCCGATCAAGTCCCCCTCCCTCGTCAGCCCAAAGATCAATCAGGGTTCCCTGCCCTGTGCGAAGTCCAAGGACCACCCACCTCCATCCAGATCTATTAAGGTGAGCATCCAAACTGCCTAGGCTCCCACAAAGCCAGTACGTGCAGTAGGATCAAAAACCCATTGCCATTGTTCTTGAGTTCTCAGTAGTCCTCATTGTCCGCTATGTTCTGCGAGTCAGGTTTTATCCCATGCTTTTTCAGACCCGGGCCAGCTGACCTTGGTGAGTTCCCGATAGAACATCCTAGTGGAAATAGCTTTACAAGTGCACAAAGAGTAAGAAACTTTCCACGTGATAGAGAATTTTACCCTCTCATCTTCTGCAAACATCATGTTCAACTAAGGAAGTAAAACAAGTATTTCAAAAGAATCACCTTGTCACCTCACAGTTTGCTATAAAAAATAGCAGGAATCTAATGCAGTAATAGTTGAATATCATCAATAAAATGGAAATGAGAGTGAACAATTTACTCTTGCTGAATATCTGTCCATATAGAAGTTCACTGACACAATGAAATACAACCATGGAGATCAACAAACTGTGATGTCTTTGGGTCTTACAGTAGCAACATGTATCAGACATTTTACCATTTTTATTCACTAGCATAAAATTTTATTCTAAGTTTCTACTTATCTGGTCTAGATTCCCTCCTAAAAATAAATTACAAAGTAGGACAAAATTTAAGACAAGCACAGACAGTAGAAACATTGTAATCATGAAAACCAGGCTGAGATATAACCGGATTGTGATTACAGACAGAGACTTTAAAAGAGCTATGATTAATATATTGAGGTTTATAACGTACATGCAGATAATATGTAAAACATATGGTAATTCAGGCAGAAAAAAAATTCTAAAAGATGAAGGAAAGGAAATATTGGAAATTAAATGCACAGTAAGAGGAAGAAAATTCCTTCAATAGATTTCTTCAGTAGAATACAGCAGTGGGCTTGAGGAAAGATCAACATAATTAACTATAACTCAAATTTAAGAGAAAGACAGAAAGAAATAAAAATTCCAAAATAACAGAATAACGTGAGCAAAGTCCACTCTTGGGAATATACCCAAATGATGCTCAGTTATACTACAAAAGCATTTGTTCAACTACGTTCATAGCAGCATTATTTGTAATAACCAGAACCTGGAAACCACCTAGATGTCCCTCAACTGAAGAATGGATAAAGAAAGTGTGGCACATTTACACATTAGAGTACTACTCAGCTGCAAAAAGCAATAACATCTTGAATTTTGCATGTAAATGTATGGAAATAGAAAACACTATCCTGAGTGAGGTAACCCAGAAACCCCTGAAAAATGAATATGGTATGAACTCATTAATAAGTGGATACTAGTCATAAACAAGGGAGAGTGGGTCTATAGTTCATGATCCTACGGAAACTAGGCAATAATATGAGCCCAAAGAAAAAAAATATATAGACCTACCTGGAAATTGGAAACAGACAAGATTGGCTGACAAAATTTGGGTGCATTGGGAAAAGGGGGTAGAAGGAAGGGGAGAGAGGGGGGATTGAGAGAAGTGGAGGGAATGGGATAGTCGAGATGGAGGAAGGACAGATATGAGAGCAAGGAAAGAGATATCTTGATTGAGGGAGCCATTATGGGGGTAGCAAGAAAACTGGCTCTAGAAAAACTCCCAGGAATCCACAAGGATGACCCCAGCTAAGACCCTAAGCAAAAGAGGAGAGGGGGCCTGAACTGATGATTATCTTAAATATCACCATAGAACCTTCATCCAACAACAGATGGAAACAGAGTCAGAGACCCACATTGGAGCACTGGACTGAGCTCCCAAGATCCAGTTGAAGAGTGGAAGAAGTGAGAATATGAGCAAGGAAGTCAAGACCATGAGGGGTTCACCTGCTGAGACAGTTTGCCTGAGCTAATGGGAGCTCACCAACTCCAAATGGACTGGGAGTGAATGAGCATGGGATCAACGTAGGTTTTTTTTTTTTTTTTTTTTTTTTTTATGTGGTTGACAGTTGGGGCAGACTGAGGGGCCACTGACAGTGGCACTGGGGTTTGTCTCTACTGCATGTATTGGCTTTTTGAGATTCTATTCTTTTTGGATGTATACCTTGCTCAATCTAGATGTAGTAGGGAGGACTTGGACTTTGGACAGAGCAGGGTGCCTTACCATCTTTTAGGATTGGAGAGGGGTAGGGTGGGAGGGTATGTGGAGGGAGTGGAAGGGGAGTGAGAAGAATTGAGGGAGTGGGAATTTGGATTGGTATTTTTTAAAATAATAAAAACAAAAACAAAACAAACAAAAAAACAAAAAGCAAAGTAAATATAAATATATATATAATATATAAATATACAATATATAAGTATACAATATAAAACTGAAAATATGTAAAAATCAAACTTTCCATTTCATTATTCACATATTCATAAGATATCAAGAAAACTGATAGACTGTACAAGTGATAATTGGTCTCTTGAATTGGCAGGGTTTTTAGAATCTATGTGGTATAAGTATACAGAATTTTGAAGGTTAATTGGACTGAAGCACAGCTTGTATAGAAACAATAGAAAATGAAGCTGAGAGGAATGTTCAGTTTAATGGCACTGAAGCATAGTTTGCATAGGAAAAATAGAAGATAAAATAAAGAATGAACATTTAATGGTTCTATTAACAATGCAGAGGAGACATAAATTTGGAAGCATTGAGAACCAGATACATTCTTTATCACAGAAGAGTGATTAATTAGTATAAGTACTTTAAAATAAACTTTGGAGGCATATTGAAGAGAAAAACTGATTAGGTGATGTGTTTATATCATTTCAACATTCCTTTATAGTTTCCAACTCCTGCTGTGACATCTCCCATGCCTGCTCAAATTTATGATCTTCTCTTAACATCTGTATACTAGGTTCCTAGGTTCCTATTGAGAATATTTTATCTTTTGCCAATATAGTGAAGCATATTCCCTGATTTTTCTTTAAGTTTGTCAGGTTATCAAGTCTTAGATTGAAGTCCTTGATCCAACTGGAGTGATTTGTTGCTGTTGTTTTTTTTTTGTTTGTTTGTTTGTTTTTGTCCTTGGAGTGTGTGTGTGTGTGTGTGTGTGTGTGTGAAGTGATATATTTATGATATAGTTTTACTTCTTTGTATATTGTGCTCCCATTACAATATTGCTGATAAATGGATGAATCTAGATATATACTTTCATCAGAATAACACAGACAAAGAAAGACAAGGGCCATGTCTTCTTTATAAGGTTGCTCTCAATCTTTAGATATGTGTGTTTAAATTGAAGTACCTTTCAAAATCAGAGAACTACAATCAGAGGCCATGTGAAGGAAATTTTAAGGGAATAGATGATATGAAGTAAGTAAAAGGACTAACAGGAATAAAATGGAAATCATGTTGGTTTACACAAAAGTAAATCAATATATAGTGTGTATTTTCCCTAATTTAGATGTTTTAATGTCACCTTCCTGTATACTGACAACTAGTCTACAAGAAGAAAGCAATCAGTTTTTTACCAGCTCAGGATACTCTGGGGCCCTTTGAATGAAATATATAATGTCAAAAACAATACAGACATACAATTCATTTCAGAGGAGCAACTAAGTAAACAGAAATAAGAGGCAATATTTTGGGAGACTCTTGAATATTCCTCATCAATTGTTTTAGCTTTTAATATAAAAATAAATTATTTTATTGTGTTCCTCAGAGTCCATGGATTCAGAAAGTGTGGAGAAGTGAGACTGGCAGAGGCGCTGCCCTCAGAAACAGATTGTTATTATTCTCCCTGCAGAGTGGCTTTCTTTAAAAGGGAACCTGGAGTCTTCTCCCTCTCCTAGTCTCTCACTCTCACTCTCTCTTTCCTGTCTTTCTCTCAGTGTCTCTTTCCTTCTTTCTGTCTCTTTCTCTGTTTGTCTGTCTTTCTCTCATCTCATTTTTAGAAACACACACACACACACACACACAAACACGTGCTGCTTAACCTTTTGCCCTGCTGTAACACAGAAAGAAAGCCCTGGGAGTTGTAGATCGCAGGAGCTATTAGAAATATATTCTGCTATGCTAATCACCTAATTTGATAAAACCTGTTATTACCAAATGCACAATACAAAGGGATAGAACCATAGCACTCCTTTTTATAAATTGCAATATTTATCAGTACATAAAAGACAAAATACTTCATTTGCTGTGACATAGTATATACTGCTATATAATTACAGCGAATGCATACATATATAGTATATACTGTCTAAAGTGTCTTGTTTGTTCCTTATTATATTCTTGTACTCTAATCATGTCAAAATGCAAATACAAGTCCTGAAGTTTTTATAGGAATAATGTCATTTTTGATTTAATTTACATCGCTAAAAGCAAGTTTCCTAAGAAAGATAGAAATTTGATTATTGGCAGTAACAAATTAATTACATTCTTGTAGAGCTAATCTTGACGTGTGAGCTTATTCTTCTTGAATATTTTCATATTAGAAAGACTTCTTTTCTATAATAGGACTGTATTATAAATAGCATTAATGAATGTGGTAAAATTATTTTTGTAGAATAATATTATTATGAACTTTGAAGTTCATAAGATTATTATAAAAATAATAGAAATAATGCAAAATGATCTACAATGATATATCTGATATAGCATGAGTGATTATTAAACATTTATTACTATAATTGATTGTTATGTGCAATGCATTGATTTAATGAAGTAATTTAATATTTGAAACTTCCAGAAAAGAGAAATATCTAGCATACATTTTGTTATAACACCATTCTCCATAGGACTAATGTGTTTGAGCTCTTGGTCTGCAGCTCTTGTTGCTGCTTGCAAATGTTGTGGGATTATTAGATGATACAGCCTCAAAAGATAATGGAAGTAACAGGAATTAAGCCTTGCAGTTTTATGGTTTGTTCTCATATTTTCTTTTCCCTTTTTCTTATTGAAGCCATCCTGTAACTGGACAGCTAGTATTATTGTGGCCCCATCTTATCACACTGTTAGGTTGTATTTCTCTTAAGCTCATTTTTCTCTATGTTCTTATTGTCAGTAATTTTGTCACAGAAATAAAAATTATGTATTGCAATATGGTATTTTCATCTCAGTTTACTCATGAGCGAATTAAAAGCTAGAGAATTGTATTTCAATCTATTCAATATTGAGGCAGCATTGACAAGTAGAAAATTAGAGAACCTAATTTGTCCTGCTTGGATTCAAAGCTCTGCTATTCATGATAGGAGTGTCTATGGCTGTTCTAACGAATCTCTGAATTCCTCTTCAATCCTATACTCCTTATGAGTGGGTGAACATCTATGAAGTTGTCATTAACAATTATGGTAGTATTATATTATTTATTTGTGTCTGTTAATTTAATGTTGTATAAAACTGTAACTTTGAAAGCAATCTTACATTTTCTAGAACCAAGTAGGGATTATTTTTATTTATCTTGAAATAAAATCAGAATAATTTTATTCAAGTACCAGTTATATGGGTTTATGTTACTAACTCAAGAAACTCTTTAGGGTTTTGCAAGTCATACTAGTGACCGTCTGTCTAGTTGGACTTATGCATGACTTCTAAGCTATTCTTCACTGCATGTTCTTTAATACTCCATCTCAGTATAAAATGAAGCTTATCCTTGTTAATTGTTGGTGTTGGTTACCAACATGATAGGATCTAGGATTACCTAAGAGACAAGCCCTTGAGAAGATATTTTTATTATGTTAGCCTCTAGAAAAGTCTGTCAGAGATTGTGTTAATTACATTAAAATGTAAAGACTCACTTTCAGTGTCTGGCTTTATTTCCTAAACTGTATTTCTAGCCAGAATAAAAGGGATAAATGCAGTAGACACTAACATCATCCTCTTCTATTTCCTAACTGTAGAAATAATGTGAACAATACTTCAAAATCCTACTGCTGTGTTTCCTTGGCATGATGGACTCCACCTTCAAACTGTGATCTAAATCAACCCTTCCTCAAACTGTTTTTTTTCAGAGTATATTATTGTCACAGCAACAGAAAAAGAAACCAATATGCTACTCAGTAGACATCCAAGTAGACTTCACAGGCAAATTTAGGAATATTTTGCATTATGTCACTGTAGTCTTCTTCTGATTCTTACTTCCTAAGCAGAACCACTAAGGATCACAGAAAAACTCTCCAAAAACTATCTCCACTGTAAATTCATTCAATCATCTCTTCATCTCTTATAAGAATCTTATATCTGATTAGCTTTGAATAGGAAAAGTTGCTAAGACAGCACAGCGTTGTATTACTTATGATATAATATTAAGTAGAAGAGTGTTGTTAACAGAAATAATATTCATTAATAAACAATTTTTGTTGAATAAATTCTCATTAAGTTATTTAGTTAGAGTAGACTTTTGATAAAGAAAAAACATGTATAATTATCTCTTAGGTCAGACAGAACTGATAAATGGGATAGATCAAAGATCAAATAATCTGAACTGTAACAATAGAGTTAAATACAGGTTTTAGAAGATCTACTCAATGCTCTTAACATCATTCTGATTAGGATAAATTCCAAGTTGTTCTATTAATTTTATCAATCTAATAATTTTAATAATATGGCAGATTTTTTGATGTTGCCTACTTATCAGTGTCAATTTGTAAAAGGTTTCCAGTAACTCACTGCATATTATAACAAGAGTGTTACATTGCAGTAGATAAAAAGCAATAATTTTAGTTGGTGAATTTCAACGTTATTCAGGACAATTCAATTCAGAAAGGAAGATTAAAGGTCCTTGTCAAGCTATAAAGAAAATGTGTTAATATTGATATCTGTCCATTATCAGAGGCAATTTATATGATTTTGAAAACACAATAAAATTGGTTTGGAGATTTGTAAAGTTCACCCAAACTTCTTGGAGAGCAGTTAATTAGGTAATTATATTACTTGTTCTGTCTCTAATATAGCTTTTAAAAAGTATTATGACTCAGTATTTTCTATTTTCTTTTCATGTAAGATTCAAGTGTAAGATAAAGGTGTTAACCTTTAGCTCATCTTCTTTGCTTTCTTCTGAACAGTCATGGAACTGGAAGGTCAAATGGGACTTATATTTAGTAATGTTACTCTGTATTAAATTTTCCCAATAGCTTAGGATATTGCATGTTTACAGAAGATGAGCAAGGGTATAAAGATCTATTTTTATGTTGAAGTTTGTACCAAGATCTGCTACTCTTTGTAGGAGGGGTGATTACCATGTGCTTTAGAAAAAAAAATTTTTATCAAACAATAACCGAGTTTACAACTCAAGATCAATAGCTCAAACTTTATAATTGGTTGTCAAATAACATCAGGAATCAAACACCACTACTATTCCAATTAAGTCCATCTGGTTATCTTTGTTATTTATACAATGATAACAAGAAGGAAATTGCAGAGAGTGCTGTCTGCATTTTTCATTACTTTTTTTTTCTTTTTTTTTTTTTTTGCAGAAAATAGTCACCTGTTTCTTTGACTGGTGCTTCACAGCTACACCAGAGAACACTGTAATCACTGTGACACACATCACCTATTGTTTCTTATTGTTGTGTAATACACTAGGGTGTAAAGATTGAGCCACCTGATGAGTTAATTAGAGTTCTGAGAATCTCAAATTATCCTTGAGTCTTGCTTGTCTCTGAATGACACTTGCGTCTGTGTCCAAATTGGTAGAAGAGTCAGAGACTACAATTGCGCATAGATCCAATATCCTGTCTTCTATTTCTATAGCTAGTTCGATTTGTTTTGCATCATCTAAATTTTTTTTCATTGTGCAGAACTATAAGATTATAAACAAAAATAGAAAATCAATACTATCTATTTAAAGTTACACTATATTCCCTTTTGTTTAAACATGAATAGTGTGTTTAACATGACTTATTTACAGCAATAATCATTCTTATAGCAGGCAACAACAAAAGATTTGTCAGTTAAACCCTCTCTTCAATTTCTGTAAAATTTATAAACTTGCTTTTTAAAATACAGGTCACTTCTAAGTATAATGAATGATGATAAAACTGTCCTTAACGAACAGTCAGATTCAGAAATACTAAAGGAAGGAAGGGATGGCATCAATGATCATCAAAGGAAGATATACTGATTTCCATACTTTTTCTTTGTCTCGGTAACATATTTAGGATCCCCTTTGTGCTTCTGAATGTTATTAAAAGCATAGGCTGTGAGTTCATCTTTTCAGTGCCCTATTAAGTCTAAAAAATGCTGTTTGCCTCAAGTCGTCCTTGACTATCGGCTCTTATATCTTTTTGCCTGTGCTTCTGCAATGATTCCTGTATGTGGGGGATAGGTGTGATATAAATGTTCCATTTGTAGTTGGGCACTCTACAGTTAATTACCTTACATCTTACCAATTGTCTTCCTGTTTCTTTGTACAGAGAAACTTCTCTGAGTTCCAAAGACTGTACTATCTATGGAGAGTGAGATGCAAATTTAGAGGGAAATTGATACTATATTAATTTAACTACATAATAATAGTTTTACTTCTGATGCCAATAGACGCTGGGGCAGCTTTGTTACATCAGGTGTATGTTTTGTTTTGTGCAATGGACCGCAAATATTACCATAAAGCAGTTGGTCACTTTCATAATATTTGTCTCATTCTGGTACTTGGGTATGTCATGCCATATATTGCTCATTATTGATATTCACAAGTTTCATAGCCGAGCAAGACTGTTACAGTTTTTCTTACCATCAGACTGATAGTATCTCTTAGCACTATGAATGCTAGCCTGAGTAAAGAAACTTCCTGATCACTAACAGTTTCATTTTCCCGTGTACCATAACAAATGTGTGCTATATTCAAATATAGTGTCATATATTTGGATTGATGTGTTTAATTTTGTATAACTATTAATCCAGGAAATTTAAACTGGATCAGTGATGCGGAAGAGAAAGAAACATCTTACAAGAAAAAGAGAGCCAAATACTGGCATTTGAAGGGGAAAGGAGGAGCAATGAGGGTCATTTGGGGAGATGGGTGGAGAGGTAAGAAAGAGGCGGGGGTGAGGTAAGGTTAATTAACACTAAAGATGCTTTGAAAAGCGCCCCCCCCATGTGCCTGTCTGTCTTTCTGTCTGTCTGTGAGTCTGTGTATCTCTGTGTGTGTGCATGTAAAAATATTTAACTGTAGTGCACCTTCACAGAGAATTGTATTCATCTTAGAGACTATAATTTGCCAAGTAAAGAACATATAGCTAGATGGGGAATATTTCCCAGAAACCAGATAATCAGAAATATACAAGAAAACTCCCAGACAAATATTAGCTATTATCCTGGCTCTTCAATTTATAGTAATATTTTTTTTAATGTAGCTAAAAGGAAATCTTGTAACAAGTATAGTTAACTAAACTGCCTGAAGATGTAAGTGTCAACATTTATGGAACTGTGGCCTCACTCTAATGTTCAGTCATGCAAAGATTATCACTTTGAAAAGTGACCTAAAATATATTTTCAAGAAATAATTATCCAACTTTGTGAGTGTTTTGGTTCTCCTAATTTGACACAGAATTGAATCATGGTGCCTGCAATGCTTTTTCAGGGAATAGTTGATATAACCTGTTACTACGTTTTTCTCCTTCTTAGAGAAGGGACACAGGGGCGTGATTAAGCAGTCACTGGAAGAAAAAGAAGTTTGAAATTCTCAGTCTTATGTTTTCCATTTAGCCAATTCGGGACGGCAATCAGAAAGACTACTTGACCTTCATTATCTTTTCTGTGGATCTTCTAGAAATCCCCTTGCTACACTGTAATAAATTGAATGTAATATTGTACAATCATTGACCCTATGTTCAGATGTGGTCATGAACCTGAGGACTCATTTCTGGAACAGTTTCGGGGAGGTCATAACAAGAATGTGGATTAAGTTGATGCGTTAGTCCAAGTTTTCTCATAGAGCACAAAGATCTGAAGATAAATGTGACTCTTGGCCTTAGCAGAAGAAACTAACTTATTGTTCAGACTCTAAATTCAATCACTACACAATGAGTGAAGAAGGACTGAGTTTTAGAGAGTTGTCATGTTATAAAAAAGCGACACAAAGAATACTTCAGCTTCAAACGATGGAGCAGAGAGACAGCCAGTAAAATTTGCCATTGGGATTAGAAATACCAAATAAACAGTCATGAAAAACATTTGACTCACCTGTATGCACTCGCCCAGGATTCTAATAATTGAATTACAGCAATTTACTTCTTTGTAGTATAGATCTAGAGTAATTGAAAGATACTTAGGAATTTAAGTCAAATGTCTAGATAGAAACTCCTGCTTCAACTTTAGTATTTGGCTGTAGGGAATCAGCTCACCCACCAAGTGTCTGAAAATACAAGGTTCTGGGGAAGTGAGGCGCTACTGGTATACTTCAAGTGCATATTTTAAAATTATGGAATTGGTCAGTAAAACAGGAAAACATGTTTTAATTTCATGTACTTTTTACCAGGCTTTTAATTAGCAGTGGACTATTGGTGTTTTTTTTTTTAATTATGATTTCTCTTAAGCAGTAACTGCTATTTCTTCATTTTTTCCCATGTGTACCAGAGTACGTGAAAAGTGGTAGGTTGTCAGTGATAGAAAATGAGTATATGAATATTGAACAGACAGCAATAAAAGATTGAATTTCATTATTTAAGCCCATCTTTCCATTGAATGTTTTAAAGTGAATGGTATGGAAATAACATGAAAACAGTAAGTTATACGAGGGTGATTATTGGTGTAGGAGGATCTTCTTTTTATGTGTTGCTTTCATTGGTCAAATAAAGAAATTGCCTTGGCCTTTTGATAGGTCAGAACTTAAATAGGCAGGGAAGACAGGACTGGATGCTGGGAAGAAAGCAGAGTCAGGCAAATGCCATGGCTCTCTTCTCCAAGACAGACTCTGGTTAGATTCAGGCCGGTAATCCCCAGTCAAGTGGCAATACAGATTATTAGAAATGAGTTAGATCAATATGTGAGAGTTAGCCAATAAGGAAATGGAGATAATGGGCCAGGCAGCAATTTAATTAATACAAATCTCTATGTGATTATTTCAGGGGTTAAGCTAGATGGAGTCCAACCCAGAAAACTGAAGAAGCAACATGTGACCTGCCCCACTGTGAAAAGTACCGAGCCACATGGCTAGCATAGATAAGAACAATGGGTTAATATAAGTTATAAGAGCTAATACAAAGCCTGAGCTAATGGGCCAATCAGTTTATAATCTTATGGAGACCTCTGTGTAATTTTCTTTGGGGCTTTCTGGCTTTGGGGTACCAGGTGGGACAGAAACCCCAACAAGCTGGCTTTCATGACACAGATTATCAAGATAAATATTATGTTTTCTTCTATACTATGTTTTGATTTGTCTGTTATACTTGTTGACCTTATAATGTGATTCTCTTGAAATTTCATAAACTTCAAACAACTTCTTTATATTCACAAATTTCAGTTTCTTTTGAATGTTTTTACCATGATTTTTTTTTTTAATCTGAGTTTTTGTTGGGAACATTTGTAAGATAATTTTTTCAAATTCACTTCATTGTGTGTGTTTGTTATGCTGGAAGTTAAGTTCTGAACATTTGAGTATGATTAGAATTCCTCCATCACAAAACAATATCTATATCCCCAGCCCATGGAAAATTGATTAGAAAATGAAAATTAATCCAGGCATAGTGGTTCATGTCTGTAATATAATCAGTACAAAGACTGAGGTAGGAAAAATTACATTTTTTTTTGCATCCAGAACCCTTCTTCCTTCTGTCCCCTTTCCTCTTTGGGCACATAACACCATCCAGCTCAGTCTGTCTGGCGCTGGGGGCAAATCCTCAGGGCAAGTAGGCAGGCGAGACCTCCTTTGTCTCACTGGCCTGCCTGCAACAAGCAAGGAGAGACATCACTATAACACCAGGAGACTAGCACTGCAGAGAGCCATCACTGGGAAGGTACATCAGTAGGCAAGGAGACCTGATCCGGTAAAAGAAGATCCAGAGGGGAGCATTCGGAGAAAGAGATGGGCAGGCGCCAATGCAAGAATTCACCTAACAATCTAAAAAACTATATGAAACCACCAGAACCCAGCGACCTCCCAACAGGTGGACATGAACACCTTAATCATGAAGAAGTAGATAAAATTGACTTTATGAAAGTGATTGACGCCCTTAAACAACATGTAAAAAATGCCCTTATAGAAATGGATGAGAAGTATAACAGAAAGTTTGAAGAATTGAGTAAATCAGTGAATGATACCCTAGGAAACCAAGGAAAAACAATCAAACAGATAATGGAAACAGTTCAAGACTTAAAAACTGAAATGGAGGCAAAGAAGAAAACACAAACAGAAGGTCAGCTGGACAGGGAAAATCTAGGTAAACGAATAGAGACTACAGAAGCAAGCATAACCAACAGAATACAAGAGATAGAAGAAAGAATCTCAGATTCTGAAGATACCATAGAGAAAATAAACACGCTGATCAAAGAAAACAGCAAGGCCAACAAATTCTCATCACAAAACATTCAGGAAATATGGGACACAATAAAAAGACCAAACCTAAGAATAATAGGAATAGAAGAAGGAGAAGAAGCGCAGCTCAATGGTCCAGAAAATATATTTAATAAAATTATAGAAGAAAACTTTCCCAACCTAAAGAAAGATATACCTATGAAGATTCAAGAAGCATACAGAACACCGAATAGGCTGGATCAAAAAAAAACATCCTCTCGCCATATAATAATCAAAACACAAAGCATACAGAATAAAGAAAGAATACTAAGAGCAGCAAAGGAAAAAGGCCAAGTTACTTATAAAGGTAAACCTATCAGACTTACACCTGACTTCTCTATGGAAACCATGAAAGCCAGAAGGTCCTGGATAGATGTACTGCAGAAACTAAGAGACCATGGATGCAAGCCCAGACTACTATACCCAGCCAAGCTTTCGTTCACTATAAATGGAGAAAACAAAATTTTCCAGGATAAAAACAAATTTAAACAATACGTAGCCACAAATCCAGCCTTACAGAAAGTAATAGAAGGAAAATCACTAACCAAGGAGTCCAACAATGACCACAATATCTCAGACAACTAGAGACCCTTCACCAGCGCAACACAAAGAAGGGGAACACACAAAATTTACAACTTAAAAAATGACCGGAGTTAACAACCACTGGTCATTAATATCACTTAATGTCAATGGACTCAACTCTCCTATAAAAAGGCACAGACTAAGAGATTGGATACGAAAACAGGATCCAACATTCTGCTGTTTACAAGAAACACACCTCAACCACAAAGACAGGCACCTACTCAGAATAAAGGGTTGGGATAAGGCTTATCAAGTAAATGGACCTAAGAAACAAGCAGGGGTGGCCATACTAATTTCTAACAAAGTTGACTTCAAACTTAAATCAATCAGGAGAGATGGAGAGGGACATTTTCTACTCATAACAGGAACAATTCATCAGGATGAAGTCTCAATCCTGAATATCTATGCCCCTAATATAAAAGCACCCACGTACGTAAAAGAAACATTGTTAAAACTCAAGGCAGCCATCAAACCGCACACATTAATAGTAGGAGACTTTAATACTCCTCTCTCACCAATGGACAGGTCAAGTAGACAGAAACCTAACAGAGAAATAAGAGAATTAATGGAGGTAATGAATCAAATGGACTTAACAGACATCTATAGAATATTCCACCCAAATAGGAAAGAATATACCTTCTTCTCTGCAGCTCATGGAACCTTCTCAAAAATCGACCACATACTCGGTAACAAAGCAAACATCCACAGTTACAAAAAAATATTAATAACCACCTGTATCTTATCAGATCACCATGGATTAAAGCTAGAATTCTGCAACAATGCTACCCCCAGAAAGCCTACAAACTCATGGAAACTGAATAGTCAACTACTGAACCATTCCTGGATTAAGGAAGAAATAAAGAAAGAAATTAAACTCTTCCTTGAAGACAATGAAAATAAAGAAACAACATACTCAAACCTATGGGACACTATGAAAGCAGTTCTGAGAGGAAAGTTCATAGCACTAACTGCCCACTTAAAGAAAACAGAGAAAGCACACATTGGAGACTTAACAGCCCACCTGAAAGCTCTAGAAAAAAAAGAAGCAGACTCACCTAGAAGGGGTAGAAGACTGGAAATAATCAAACTGAGGGCTGAAATCAACAAAATAGAGACACAGAAAACAATTGAAAGAATCAATGAATCAAAAAGCTGGTTCCTGGAGAAAATCAACAAGATTGATAAACCCCTATCCAAACTAATCAAACGGCAGAGAGAGAATTTGCAAATTAATAAGATCAGAAATGAAAAGGGAGACATAACCACAGACACAGAGGAAATTCAGAGAATCATTAGATCTTACTACAAAGGCCTGTATGCCACAAAACTGGAAAATGTAAAAGAAATGGACGCTTTTTTAGATAAATACCATTTACCAAAGTTAAACCAGGACCAGGTGAACAACCTAAATAGACCGGTTAGTCGTGAAGAATTAGAAGCTGTTATCAAAAACCTCCCTTCCAAAAAAAGTCCAGGACCAGATGGTTTCAATGCAGAATTCTACCAGAACTTCCAAGAAGACCTAATACCTATTCTCCTTAATGTATTTCACAATATAGAAACAGAAGAGTCATTGCCAAATTCCTTTTATGAAGCTACAGTAACTCTGATACCAAAACCACACAAAGACACAACCAAGAAAGAGAATTACAGGCCAATCTCACTCATGAACATCGACGCAAAAATCCTCAACAAAATTCTGGCAAACCGAATCCAAGAACACATTAGAAAAGTTATCCATTATGATCAAGTAGGCTTCATACCAGAGATGCAGGGCTGGTTTAACATACGCAAATCTATCAATGTAATCCATCATATAAATAAACTGAAAGAAAAAAACCATATGATCGTTTCATTAGATGCTGAAAAAGCATTTGACAAAATTCAACATCCCTTTATGATAAAAGTCTTGGAGAGATTAGGGATACAAGGGTCATACCTAAATATAATTAAAGCTATATACAGCAAGCCGACAGCTAATATCAAATTAAATGGAGAGAAACTTAAAGCCATCCCACTAAAATCAGGAACACGCCAAGGCTGTCCACTCTCTCCATACCTCTTCAATATAGTTCTCGAAGTTTTAGCAATAGCAATAAGACAACATAAGGGGATAAAGGGGATTCAAATTGGAAAGGAAGAAGTTAAACTTGCATTATTTGCAGATGATATGATAGTGTACATGAGCGACCCCAAAAACTCCTCCAAAGAACTCCTACAGCTGATAAACGCCTTTAGTAATGTGGCAGGATACAAGATCAACTCCAAAAAATCAGTCGCCCTCTTATACACAAAGGATCTGGAAGCAGAGAGAGAAATAAGAGAATCATCACCTTTCACGATAGCCACAAACAGCATAAAATATCTTGGGGTAACTCTAACCAAGGAAGTGAAAGATCTATTTGACAAAAACTTTAAGGCATTGAAGAAAGAAATTGAAGAGGATACCAGAAAATGGAAGGATCTCCCTTGCTCTTGGATTGGGAGAATCAACATAGTAAAAATGGCAATTCTACCAAGGGCAATTTATAGATTCAATGCAATCCCCATTAAAATCCCATCAAAATTCTTCACAGATCTTGAAAGGACAATAATCAACTTTATATGGAGAAACAAAAAACCCAGGATAGCCAAAACAATCTTATACAATAAAGGAACTTCTGAAGGCATTACCATCCCTGACTTCAAACTCTATTACAGAGCTACAGTAATGAAAACAGCGTGGTACTGGCATAAAAACAGAGAAGTCGACCAATGGAATCGCATAGAAGACCCGGATTTTAACCCACAAACCTATGAACAACTGATTTTTGATAAAGGAGCTAAAAGTATACAATGGAAGAAAGAAAGCATCTTCAACAAATGGTGCTGGCACAATTGGATGTCAACCTGTAGAAGAGTGAAAATAGACCCATATCTATCACCATGCACAAAACTCAAGTCCAAATGGATCAAAGACCTCAATATCAATCTGAACACACTGAACCTGATAGAAGAGAAAATGGGAAGTACCCTACAACATATGGGCACTGGAGATCGCTTCCTATGTATAACCCCAGCAGCACAGACATTAAGGACAACATTGAATAAATGGGACCTCCTGAAACTGAGAAGCTTCTGTAAAGCAAAGGACACTGTCATTAAGACAAAAAGGCAGCCTACTGACTGGGAGAAGATCTTCACCAACCCCGCAACAGACAAAGGTCTGATCTCCAAAATATATAAAGAACTCAAGAAACTAGACTTTAAAAGGATAATTAACCCAATTAAAAAATGGGGCACTGAACTGAACAGAGAATTCTCAACAGAAGAAGTTAAAATGGCCAAAAGATACTTAAGGTCATGCTCAACCTCCTTAGCGATCAGAGAAATGCAAATCAAAACAACTTTGAGATATCATCTTACACCTGTCAGAATGGCTAAAATCAAAAACACCAAGGATAGCCTTTGCTGGAGAGGTTGTGGAGAAAGGGGTACCCTCATCCATTGCTGGTGGGACTGCAAACTTGTGCAACCACTTTGGAAATCAGTGTGGCGGTTTCTCAGAAAAATTGGGATCAACCTACCCCTGGACCCAGCAATACCACTCTTGGGAATATACCCAAGAGATGCCCTATCATATGACAAAAGCATTTGTCCAACTATGTTCATAGCAGCATTATTTGTAATAGCCAGAACCTGGAAGCAACCTAGATGCCCTTCAATGGAAGAATGGATGAAGAAAGTGTGGAATATATACACATTAGAGTACTACTCTGCGGTAAAAAACAATGACTTCTCGAATTTTGCATGCAAATGGATGGAAATAGAAAATACGATCCTTAGTGAGGTAACCCAGACCCAAAAAGAAGAACATGGGATGTACTCACTCATAATTGGTTTCTAGCCATGGATAGGGGCCACTGAGTCTATAATTTGTGATCCTAAAGAAGCTAAACAAGAGGGTAAACCCAAGGGAATACATATAGATATCCTCCCAGCTATGGGAAATAGTCATGACTGATGGGCAAAAAATTGGAATCTTGGGGGTGGGGTGGGATGGGGATGAGGGGTAATGGGGAGAGAAAAGTGTGAAGGAGAGGATGAGGGGAACTGGGGGAATCGGGGTGAATGGGGATAAAGAAAGGATGGATAGGGGAGCAGGGAAACTCATACCTTAGGTAAGGGAGCCACCTAAGGGGTGACAAGAGACTTGAACTTGGAATGGCTACCAGATGCCCAGGGCAATGTCCCCAGTTAGTTCATTGGGGCACCTGAGGATAGGGAACCTGAAATGAACCTATCCTATAATCTTACTGATGAATATCTTGCATATCGCCATAGAACCTTCATCTAGCGATGGATGGAGATAGAGCCAGAGACCCACACTGGAGCACCGGACTGAGCTCCCAAGGTTATAATGAGGAGCAGAAGGAGAGAGAACATGAACAAGGAAGTCAGGACCATGAGGGGTGCACCCAACCACTGAGACAGTGGGGCCGATCTATTGGGAGCTCACCAAGGTCAGCTGGACTGCTACTGAAAAAAACATGGGATAAAACCGGACTCTCGGAATGTGGCGGACAATGAGAGCTGACGAGAGGCCAAGGAGAATGGCACAGGAACTTTCATCTGGCGATGGATCGAGAGAGAGACAGAGACCCAATTTGGATCAACCGTCTGAGCTCTTAAGGTCCAAATGAAGAACAGAAGGAGGGAGAACATGAGCAAGGAAATCAGGACCACGAGGCGTGCACCCACCCACAGTGACAGTGGAACTGATCTATTGGGAGCTCTCCAAGGCCAGCTGGACTGGGACTGAATAAGCATGGGTTGAAACTGGACTCTCTGAACATGGCGGACAATGAAGGCTGATGAGAAGCCAAGGACAATGGCACTAGGTTTCGATCCTAATACATGAACTGGCTTTGTGGGAGCTTAGCCTGTTTTGATGCTCACCTTCCTGGGCCTGGATGGAAGTGGGAGGACCTTGGTCTTCCTGTAGGGCAGGGAATTTGGACTGCTCTTCAGTAGCGAGAGGGAGGGGGAATGGACTGGGGGGAGGAGAAGAGGAGTGGGGATAGGGGAGGGGAGAGGGGGGAGGGGGCAATGTGTGGGAGGAGGGGAGGGAAATGGGAAACGGGGAGCAGTTGGAAATTTTAATTAAAAAAGAATAAAAAAAAATATATAATAAAAAAAAAATAAAAAAAAATAAAAAATAATTTCTCACTCCTATAAAATCACTCATATTTGTGAAGCCTCAAAAAGTGATCAGAGCATCAGTCTAAGGGGTAAAGATGGAACATGAGACTCAAAACCTTTCCTTAAGTGTGACAAGGAAAAAAAGCTTCCTTTGTTTGCAGTCTTCAAATGAACTGACAGTCCCATGTAGATTTACAATGGAAGGGTAACCATTAACGTTTCCCAGAGCTCTGTGTGTGGTTAGGAAAGAACCTTTGAGAGTGTGAGATCACTTTCCATATCTGTTTAATGTCTATACTTCTCTTTACTATATTAATCATTCATGCAAAAGAAGGAGGAAAATTTTCATTTTACATGCTTTTATTCTACCAAAGTACCCTCAAGGGAGTACTTTGTGGGAATCTGGGCTCCAGAATGCTTTTCAATTTTCTAGAAAGTATGATTAGCACACCCTATGGAAGATATACCACATTCTATAATATCATAGGTTAGGCCACTGGCAATGAGCCATTTACTTAACATGCTGGAAAAAAAAGAGAGCAATTCAATTTATAGCATTTGGTATTCTTAAGTAGTGCTTTTGTGCTATTTGTCTTCCCTTGAAGAAAACTATTGCATTCGTATCTTGAATTCTGAACAGTATGACATTGTACACTTTTGACCAAATTAGATTGAGTTGGTAGTCCATTTATAGACACAATTCAATAACTGTGTTCTGATCACAATGGCACATCCTAAAAAATCACAATGTGGGTTTATCACTTTTTAAAATAGTTTTAGTAAGTGTCACAAGCCAACTGTTACACTAGAATAAATTTAGATGTATAGAATAAATAACACTAAAAAGCAGAGAGAATGTTGTCATGAATAAGAAAGTTATAATAACATATACAGAAGAGTAAAGAGGAAAATATATTATGTGTACTTTATTTAACACAAAAGACAGGATGAAATTTCTAGCATTTTTTAAATTTCATGCATCTACAGACTAAGCATCCTTGAAACAATATGTATTTTAACTTTGCAACTAATATATATCACCAATGCCATAGCAGTAATTTCATTAACCATTTTAGTTAATACTCTACTGAGTTCAGAGAAGTGAGCTTCAATACTATAAGTCACTGCTTGCCCATTTCTCATTGTAATAGAAAAAAAAAATGGTCTTTTCCTTAACCAAATTGCCTGTGAATGAAAAAAATCCATTAACATGTTAGACTATAGAGGAAATGGGAGGTCAGTGAAAAGTAAGAGGATACATCTTTTTTATAGATGAATCATAGAACTTCAAGCCATGATATAAAAGAAATGTTTGTAATATTCCGAAGTAAAAGCCTACATAGAAAAAGCCTTCATAGAAAAGAGATCACATGAGAGTGATCCTTCATTTAGGAAGTAAATAAAGAGACTAGATAGAAAGGGAAATGTGAGATTTTAGTATTTTGTATAGACTGAAATACATTGATTAAAAATTGTGCTCACATCTTCAAAGAGATGTGTTAATATCATATATGATCTTTTAATTTTGTTTGTATCACTGATATTTCTTATATTGGACTATTAAAATTAAAGCATATAAATATGGGTATTGATGTAATGAGATTAAGAACAAATGTGGATCAAGCAACAGAAACTGATACTGTGAAGTATATATCTGGACATACTCTTCTTTTCTCAACTTAGTTTTAATTATCATGTGAATATTTAAGAATCTGTTTACTGTGACTTAAAGAAAATCAAAAGTGGCATGATTATTAGTGGAAGCTTGTGAATTCATAGAAGATATGACTGATTAATAAGTGTATTTGGAGTTATACTCTGTGAACAAAGGGAAATATTGGTAATGAAATGATATGGAAATGTTATTAGAAATTAGAACAAGAGATGCACAAGAATATTCTAACTTCAATAAATTACTGCTTGGACAGTAATTTATTTGAATGTATCAAATATCAGAAGATTTGAATTCTAACCTTTTTTGGAAGACATAAGTATTATAATTTACATCTTGACAATAAATTAGAGGTTTTTTTCATTGTAATCCGTACTTCCTGATCGAATTGTTTTGCACATACAAACACAGGTTTGCATGCGCATGTTCATGGTGGAAAAGTTGTGTGGGTTTACACTTTAGTGACAAGTAGGTAATATCAGCTAAGAAAAAAATAATACTTTTTCAGGATTCTTAATATTCTTTGCAGTTAACTGCAACTTTTCAAGAAGTGTGGTATATTTTAAGATCTGCCAAAAAATCTTGAAATTCTCTATTATGACACAAATAAATAAGTTACTAAAATAACTAGGTCTGGAAGAAGAAATTATTTCCCTAGTGGTAACAGATTAGTGTTAGGTCATAGACCATATATTATCTTTATTTCTAATGCTAAATTTATACCTTCTGGTGCAGTACTTTTAAAAAGTTGGAAATGAGAAATCAGGGCTCGTTTTGGTGTTTGGAAAGCTAAGCAGGTAACTAAACATACACAGTAATTTTATGAGAAAAGAATGATGATATGATGGGTATTTTATGTCAACTTGGTACAGCTGGAGTTATCTGAGAGAAGCAACCCTAAATTTAAAAAATGCCTCCAAGATCAGGGTACTGGCAACCTGTAAAGGGAAGTTTTCCTGTCCCATAGTCACTCTCAGCAGCTTATATTAATTGCAAATGTTTGGTATATAGCTCAGGCTTGTTACTAACTAAAATTAACCCACATTTATATCTATACTTGCCACATGGCTCATGGCTTGTTACCTCTTTTTTTACACATCTTTCTTAGTTGGTAGCTGACTGGTATCTCTTGAAACTCTCATGACTCTCCCTTCCTCCTCCCATCATTCTTTCTGTTTTAGACTCTTTCACAAAATCTCTCTTTGCCCTGCTATTGGCCAGCAAGATTTTTATTAACAATGAGCATAATCCACAGCATAAACCCATAAGGTATTTTCTTATTTAGTGATTGATGAGGTAGAACCCAGTTAATTGTGAGTAGACCAATTCCTTGGCTAGTGATCTTGGGTTATATAAGAAACCAGGATGGAGAACAAGTCAGTAAGTAACACTCCTCCATAACCTCTGCAAGTGAAGGAAAAAAACCTAAGAGAAATTAGAAGTAGCACAGGAAAACTAGAATAGAGGAAGAAGAATAAAGAGACTTGTTCAGATAGGATAGTGCGAGAGAATTCATTCACCCTCAGATAACCTAAGCACCTTTCACTTTCTGTAGTGTCTAATCTGAACCATGAAGAGGACCCTGGGGCTGAACCCCAAAGACTCTTGATATATAGCTATGTTTATAAACAAATGGTAAAATAATATTTATTATTTTTAGTAGAAAAAGTGAGGTTTATTTAATGAATAAATAAATCTAGTCTGTTGTGACTCAGAGAATGCTATGGAAAATGATATCTTTGCCTCTTCTACCTTTTGTCTCCCCTTTCTACTTTTACTATTATGTTATTAATTCTCAATGATTTCGCTCAATATATCTTTCACAAATTGGTTCACCTCCACCAACTTCTTCCATAATTACCATCTCTTCCCATCCAACTATAAGATTATAAGATTTCTTCTTCTTCTTCTTCTTCTTCTTCTTCTTCTTCTTCTTCTTCTTCTTCTTCTTCTTCTTCTTCTTCTTCTTCTTCTTCTTCTTCTTCCTCCTCCTCCTCCTCCTCCTCCTCCTCCTCCTCCTCCTTCTTCTCGTTCTCATTCTCGTTCTTGTTCTTCTCCTCCCCTCCTCTTCCTCCTCCTCCCATCCTCCTCCTCCTCCTCCTCCTTCTTCTTCTTGTTCTCGTTCTTGTTCTTCTCCTCCCCTCCTCTTCCTCCTCCTCCCATCCTCCTCCTCCTCTTCCTCCTCCTCTTCTCTCTCTCTCTCTCTCTCTCTCTCTCTCTCTCTCTCTCTCTCCCTCTCCCTCTCCCTCTCCCTCTCCCTCTCTCCCTCTCTGTTTTCTGGGGCCCCTTTCAATCAAGTCAAGTTTCTTTTATCTATCTAGTCTTGGGTTTCATGTCTATCTGGTTGACATACCAGAGGTTATATTATTTTTTTAAAAAATGGCCCCCTCCTCCCAGAAGCTACTAAATGAAAATAACTCCTCACTTCTAGTGGGATTTTTGTCCCCATACTGGGGATTTATTTGGCTGGAAGTTGTACAGGTATTTTTTGTATGGTGTCATAATTGCTATGATTTTAAATATGTGACTGCTGGTTTTTGGAACACAATGTGTTTGTGATGTTATCAATAAACACTGGGTCTTACCAACTTCCCAGCCCGTCTCAGAGAAAATCCTTTAGCCACAGAGTAAGAGTGTGTTTTAGGTATGTACCCTCTAAAGTTTCTGAACCAGTTTGTGGTCTCTGTATTACTTGTCATTTACTGCAAGGAGACTGAGACACGAGATATGTTCCATTTTCGGGTACAGCTACAAATCATTAGGAATCATAGTGCTATGTCCATTTAATATAATAAAAGAATTGTGCCCTTCCCACAGGCCTACGACCTGCATAGCATAGGTTCTCAATACCTTTAAACAATGCGAGGCATGGACTATATTCATGTCTAATTCAGATAACAAAGGTATACACATACCACTAGGAACATATCAGGATAATAAATGAAGCACTCTGTTTTGAAATACAGTTTACTAGATAGTAATTAAAATAATGACTTATGGCTTTCCAGAAACACAATGAGCTTCACAAAAATAGTCAGAAATCAAAGAGAGGTGTACAAAAGTTAACACTGTCCAAAAAAGAAGCAGTGAATTGACTGAAATACAGATGAAAACACAGGCCATCAACATACAAAGTAAACATGTGCACGGTTATTGACCCAGTGTTTGCTTTCTTCTGCCTGCTCAACTTCACAATATTCTTAAAGAGAGACAAAATAAAATGGTTGGCACTGGACCTCAGTATAAGATTCAAGTAGGATGCTTAACAATAAAAAGACTACATACCTGGAAGGAAACTAACTGGCAGTTCATTGAATCATTCTACACACTTAAGTGTTTCACATTTATATTTAATGCTTATGATTCTCCTGAGAATTATCTTTGGAAATGGTGGGAAGCATAATTTACCTGAATAAAATATCCCAGAAATATAAGGATCATGGAATATTCATTCAATTGCAGCTGTTTGTTTAAGATAAATTTAAAATGGAATTTTCTGGTTGAGAATTGTGAAGTATTAGTATTCTCTGGATATAATATGGTGTCATCATTTTCCATTGAACAGGCTGAAGTGTTTCCTATTGTATCCCTGTGGGTAGGCTCATTTCTGAAATCTGAGAAACTCTTCTGTATGCTGAAACACCAAAGGGCAAATGCATTTTCCTAACAAGTGGTATGTACTTCAAATGTTGTGTGAAAAACAGGTTTTTCAATAAATACCATTCCTGAAGAGCCTACCTCATTAGTGAATTTTATTGCATTGTGGAAATATGCCACATCTTTCAGGGAATTCAATTGCATTTTGAGAATGAGAAGCACAATTCATGAAACCACTGAAATCTTATATAAAATAAAATAAGCTGTTTCCAACTTCGTTATCTTTCCCTTTGAGGCCCTTTAGAATATAGAGTTATAATATCCAAAACAAAGAGATTGAGAGAAGATGAAATGCAATTGTTTCGTACAAAAAAAATGTTATAAACATACACATTTAGGTTAATAGTCTCTGCTCTATTAAACAAGCATCTAAATTGTTTTAAATGATTGCTACTCTTCTTGAAGAAAAGCAAGTTATTGTATCTCAGGTTACCTTTTAGTCAGCACTAGCATAACTATAAATATACAACATAAACTCAATTAAATTTATTACCTAAAACTGAATATTAAGTTTAAGAATCCCTGCAGGAAAAAATACCAAGTATGCATGTTACAGTATACCACATTTCCCCTATAATTTATAACAATTTTAAGTACAATAATTGTATATATAATTGATTTTACCTTTACAAAAATGTTAGAAATTTTGAGTAAATATGGAATGACAAAAAGGAAAGCCCAGAAACAGAAATCTTAATTGGAAAGTCATACCTTTAAAAATAAAATTTTAAAATAATTTAATGGAAATCAATAAATCATTTCACTTTGCAATCTAGTTTGTAGGCAGAATTAGCATATTGGTTCATTCTGTGTTCCTAGAAACTTCTCACATACCATATTTCAACATCTGTGTTAAATTTTACACTTATTTGCAATAATTTATTTATTTTGTTTATTATGAAATATAAAACTGATCCTAAAATGTAGATGTGTTACAACTAGTTCTGGATGCAGTTCTGCATGAATGTTGTGATTCTATTTTAGACACAGTTCTTAAAAAATGGATCATAAAACTTATTTTTGTCATTAGAATAGATACATGCATGGTGAAGATAAGTATATATTGCTTTTTCAGATACACGTGATTCATACAAACTTTGGAGCTGTTTTTATTTGAAAAACTGCAAATGTGTGTGTGTGTGTTAATTCCATATTATATACTCGCTCACAAAATTACAGTAGAGCTGTGATGCTCAAAATCAAGTACAATAATATATAAATCATAGATGATGATAATAGTGATGAGGTCTTATAAAATATTTCTTTAGTGCAACTAAGAAAATGTCCCTATTTACTGGAAAATAGAAAATGGATAATGAGATTCTTAATGTTACCAGACTTATAAACTGATCACGTCTGAGTTATGGACCGGTTGTTTCAAGTCTTTGGTTGGATCTCAGAAAGTCCATACCTCTAGAAATAAGCTCCAGCTCGAGGATAGGAGGGACTCTGGCAATTCGATAAATTGATACAAGCCAGTATTCCTCAAGTACTTTGTAACAGGTCTACCAAAAGAAGTCATTTCCCTGGCCTCTCGCAAAAGAGATATTGACATGCACTTGTGATTGCCTAACAAGTCCTTTACTCCCTTAGTCCATACTACAAAGTAGTTACCCATTTCAGAATCATGCTAACCTCATCACTCTTTCCTTTCCCTGCAGTCCACATTAAAACCAAGCTACTCTTGCTATTTTCTTGGTATCTCCATGTCTCTATTTCTCAATATTCTCTCCATTGCTAGCAGATAGCTCTGGCCATCACCATAGTACTTGTTTCCCTCTACTCTGGACTCCACAAGATGTCTCTGGATATTTTATCTCTCTTATAAACAGCAGAGGTCTTTTTCCTAATAACGGAGTAGTCATGTCATCAGTTTCTTTACTGGGCCCTCTTGCAAACATCTGTTGTTGAAACCCAGGATAAATTATTAATCTAACCTTGCATAATGGTGAGTTTTATGTCAACATGACACAAGACAGTGTCAGCAGAGAGGAGGGAGCCTCAGTTGAAAAAATGTCTCCATAAAATCCTACTGGAAGCCATTTTCTTTATTAATTATCAATGGGGGATGGCCCAACCCATAGTGTATGGTGTCATCCCTGGGATGGTGGTCCTGGGTTCTATTTGAAAGCAGGCTGAGCAAACCATGGAACAAGCCAGTAAATTACTGAAAACTATTATCGTAACAGGCTATAATTTTTTTCCTTTGATTTTGTTTATTTTTATTATTTTTATTTTGTTTTATTGGGAGTATTGCTGTTTTTATTGCTGTTTTCAGACAGTATTTCTAGGTGTAACATTCCTGCTATCCTAGAACTAGCTCTGTAGATAAAACTGACCTTTAACACACAGAGACTGCCTGTCTCTTCCTTCCAAGTGCTAGGATTCAGGGTGTGTGCTACCACTCTGCTTTGTCTTCAGTTCCCATAAATTTTACACCTTTTTAAAGAAAAAAGGATGGATTAAAAATGTTCCTCTTTGTGCAGCGACTATCTCTATTATATTTCACTATGGCTCAAAGTTGTGAGTCTACTGCCGCTGTTTACAGATACTTGTTAACTGCTTTTTTCTGCGATGTCTTCAGGTTAGATTTCTTGTTAATCATGCTCTGCTTTCTCTAGCTAGTTTGTGTCTGTCCTAGCATATTTCACTCAGCTGACAGACACCATACAGAAATCAACTGTGGTCTTGCAAACAGACTGTACCTTACTAGACCCCAGTGTTCCTGTAGAACATGGTGAGGCTTGAACCAAGCCAATGTGAAGCAGTCCTTGATGCCAACCAGTCAAACCAGTGTGATTGGTCCCCTTGTCTTTCAGTCAACAAATTCCATGCCCCTGAGGGAACCTTCCTCAGGTCTATCATTTTCCCTGCTTTTGATCAGTCCTCCAGATTTCCCTCTTTTTGATCTCCAATCAGCAGGAAGCAGGAATAAAAGAAACTATTTTCTCCCTTATCATTAAATACTGCTTAATAGGTTTAAGGCAATCGATATATATCTAGAAATGAACTCAAGCTCAGTTATAAAATAATTTCTGGTAGTTACATAAAAGATGTATTTCTAAGAAGCTTAAAAAACAGGAATGCTGTTTTCAATAGGAGTTATTTACTGGCCTCTGGCAGAAGGTGCCTGGTTCTTCATTGACATGTATATATTGTATTGAAGAGAAGGGGACATGGGAGGGTGTTGAGTGAAGATTGCTAGGAGGAAAGAGATGAAGTGGTGTAATTCTATTTAAGTTAAAAATAAAAATACCCAGTTTATATGTATAGTTTCAGGGATGGTCAATTGGTATCAAATAAGCAATTAGGGGACTTATCCCAGAGGGTCATTCTTGGCCTTCCTTAGTTGCTTTGAGTTCTTTATTTACAAGTGGGGCCCTAAGATATGTTCTCCTTCAAATCTAATGTATCTGGTGGTGGTCTTGTTTGGGCATTCATATAGTCACAGTAAATTTGCATTTCTTCCTAGGAGACATAATATTAGAGCAAATTTCCTGACCTTCTGACCCTTACAGTCTTTCTTCCTCCCCTTCTGAGATGTTTCCTGAGAATTAGGTGAAATAACTGAGTTATATGTGTATCTATTTGGGCTAGGCATCTTATTTATGGTCCATTGTCTATGATGGAATATAACTTGTAAGACAGTTTGCAATATTAAGATAGTTCACAGACACAGAATTAATTGTTCCAGCTATGCATCTCTTCATCTTATGGAGGTATTCTAACTCTAGCAACTATATGAAAGTGTCAAGATAATTATGCCTCTTTCCCCTGAAGGCTGGTGGATATTGCCAAATGATAGATATGCTGAGAATATGATATATGGAGAAATACCCATATTTCATAAATCAGAATATTTGTCCCTATATATTTAACCTCCATTATCACATATCTCAAATTGCCATTTAGGTTTGAGATTTTTCATATGTGACACTGTCTGAAATACTCTTGGTTCTTTCTCTTTCCTATACAATTCATGTAATATTGCCTTTGCTATTCACCACTCTCATATGTGGTACTGAGCTTTATTAAACAAGTAAAACTCTTTACCCAGCAATTTTCTGAGTAGGTGTTCCTTATAGTTTTGTGTCAACTTGACATAAGCTAGAGTTATCTGAAAAGCAAGAACCTCAATTGAGAAATTTCCTTTGTAAGACTGAGCTGTAGAACATTTTCTTAATTAAAAACTGATTGGGGAGGGCCACATCACTGTTTGTGGTAACATCCCTGGGCTGCTGGTACTGGGCTTTATAAGAAAACTGGCTTACAGAAGCTTTTCAGTTTCCCCTTTACTAAACGTCAATCTCAAAATCAGTACTACTGCTGTTATATTTAGGAAGTGGTCTTCTATGTTAATGTGGTCAAGACTGTTTTCTATTTTCTCTTTTGTTAACTTTGATGTAATTGAATTTATGTTGAGTTCTTTGCTCAATTTGGACTGGAGTTTTGTACAAGGTGGTAGATATGGATCTATTTGCATTTTTTTACATCTCAACATTCAGTTAAGCCAGCAACACTTCTTGTAGATGTTCTTTTCTCAATTGTATAATTTTGGCTTTTCTGTAAAAAAAAAAAAATCATGTGTTCACAATTGTGGAGATTTATGTCAGGTTCTTTGAGTTGATTCTGTTGACCCATCTGTCTGTTTTTGTACTAATAGCATATGTTTTTATTACTGTAGCTAGAGACGGATACTGCCAATAAAGCTAAAAAGCAGCCTACAGAATGGGAAAACATCTTCACCAGTACCACATCTGACAGAGGTCTGATCTCCAAAGCATATAAAGGACTTAAGAAACTAGACATCAAAATAAAAAATAATCCCATTAAAAATGGGATACAGATTTAAACAGAGAATTCTCAACAGAATAATTTCAAATGGCCTAGATACATTTAAAGAATTGTTCATCATCATTAGACATCAGGGAAATGCAAATAAAAATGACTCTTAGATATTATTTTACAACTGTCTGAATAGCTAAGATCAAAAACAGTAATGACAGCTTATATTGAGAGGATGTAGAGCAAGGGAAATTCTCCTCTATTGCTGGTGGAAGTGAACATTTTTTTTTTCAGTTTCAAGAATTCACTTTTTTAACTGCTGTATGTGTCAAAGCTTCATATTTTCTTTTCTTTTTACTTAAAAATTTCCATCTCCTCCCCTCCTCCCATTTCCCTCCCGCTCCCCCATGCCCCTCCCCCTCCCTCTCCAGTCTAAAGAGCAGTCAGGGTTCCCTGCCCTGTGGGAAGTCCAAGGTCCTCCCCCCTCCATCCAGGTCTAGGAAGGTGAACATCCAAACAGACTAGGCTCCCAGTACATGCAGTAGTATCAAAACCCTGTGCCATTGTCCTTGGCTTCTCAGTCAACCCTTCTTGTCCGACATGTTCAGACAGTCCGGTTTGATCATATGCTCCATCAGTCCCAGTCCAGCTTGCTTTGGTGAGCTCCCATTGGATCAGGCCCATCGTCTCAGTGGGTGGGCGCACCGCTTGCAGTCCTGACTTCCTTGCTCATGTTCTCCCTCCTGCTCCTCATTTGGGCCTTGGGAGCTCAGTCCAGTGCTCCAATGTGGGTCTCTAGCTTCATCCCTCGCCAGATGAAGGTTCTATGGTGATATGCAAGATAGAAGTGAAAAATTTTACACTCACTTTTGAAATCAGTTTGGCAGTTTCTCATAAAACTGGGAATCAATCTACCTCAAGACATAGGTATACCAATCTTGGTTATACCTCAAAAAGATGCTCAATTATCCCACATGGATCCTTGCTCAGTTATGTTCATAGCAGCATTATTAATAAAATCCAGAACCTAGAAACAACCTAGATGTACATCAAACTAAAGAATGGATAAAGAAAATGTAGTACATTTAAACAATGCAATATTACTCAGCTGAAAACCAAACAAAAATCAACAACAAAAACAATGACATCATGAAATTTGCAGGTAAATGAATAAAACTAGAAAAAAAAATCATCCTGAGTGAGGTAACACAAACCCAGAAAGACAAAGATGGTATGTACTCACTCATAAATGGATATTGGCTGTGAAGTAAAGGATGATAAGACTGCAGTCCACAGCCCAAGGAAGAAAAGTTAGGTAACAAGGATGGCCCAAAGAGAGACACATCAATGTCCCTGGGAAGGGGAAATGGAAGAGATCTTCTGGGTAATCTGGAGGTGGGGAAGCAGTAGAGGGATAGAGGCATTGGAATATGAGGGATATGGCTTAGTTGTAAAGAATTGGGGGATTTGGAGGGAATAATAACAGAGATACCTTGATAGGCAACATTCTCAGGTTAACAAGAAAATTAGTGCTAAGGATACTCCCAGGAATCCACAAGAATGACCCCAGATAAGACTCCTAGCAATAAGGAGAGGGTGCTTGAACTTTTCCTGTAATCAGATTGTTGACTATCCTAGCTGTTATCATAGAACCTTCTTCCAGTAACTTATGGAAGCAGATTCAGAGATCTATAGCCAAGCACTGGGCCAAGCTGTGAGTCCTGTGGAAGAGAGAAGATAGGGGTTGCACAAGCCAGGGAGGTCAAGGTCATGACAGAGGGAACCCACAGAGAGAGTTGTCCTGAGCTCATGGGTGTTCCCCATCTCTGTCCCAACATCTAGAAAGCATGAATGGGATCAACGTAGGCCCTCAATATGTGTGTGAGAGATGTACATCTTGGTCTGTTTATGGCTCTTAGTAGTGGAATCAGGACCACTACCTGATGCTTATGCTGGCTTTTGGGAACCCAAACTTTAAGCCGTGTTGTCTTGTCCAACCTTGGTCCAGGGGGAGGAGCTTGGTCCTAGCTCAACTTGATGTGCTTGTTGTGTTGACCCCTGTGGGAGGCCTGGCCCTTTCAGAATGGAGTAGGAGGTGTAGAGAAAGGGAGAATGCCTAGAAGTGAAGTGGGGTGAGGGAACTGGAGGAGAGAATGGAGGGAAAATTGTTCCGAATGTAAAATAAATGTAGAAAAACAAGAAAGGAAAGCAGGCTGAGGAATTGTGGGCAGCGCCCCTTGATGGCCTCTTATCAAGACCTTCTTCTAGGTTCCTAACCTGCATGCCTTTCCACCCTTACTGCAAAGAAAGTGATTTAGAGCTTTCTGAAAAGTATGTCCACTTCAAACAGATGGTGCACAACATTGTTGACATAAAACTCATGTAGAAATCTGTCTGGCTGGAGGAACTAAATGAAAAGACAACAATAAAAGCTACAAAGTAAAACTGAAATACTGTGGAAAAGACAGAGTCAAAGACCAGTTACTTAAACAAAGAGCCTAGAAAAGTTTTTCTTAAAACTGCGGTTGGTGGTGGTATACGCCTTTAATCCCAGCCCTTGGGAGGCAGAGGCAGGCGGATTTCTGTGAGTTCAAGGCCAGCCTGGTCTACAAGAGCTAGTTCCAGGACAGGAACCAAAAAGCTACAGAGAAACACTGTCTGGAAAATCAAAAAAAACCAAGACAAACAAACAAACAAACAAAAAAAAACAAAAACAAAAAAATACTGTGGAGGGCTCTCAATGAAGACAACACCCAGGAGGCCCAGTGTACATCAAAGTTAAGAAGAATAAGATTGCCATAGGAGTTGAATTGCTACCTGATATGTCCAACTAATCTTGGACTAAGTTAATTGCCTATTTGTACCAATACATGACCAAAACAAAACTTTTTAAGAAGAAAATAGAAACTCCAAAAACTAATTCTTCAAACAAAAAATTAAATTCGCAACAATCCAGGCTATAAATGGAAACATATGATGGCTACTCTTCCTTAAACACTTATTATTGGGATACTGGTTTAATAACAAGTTGTTTTTTTTTCTTCTGGGACCAAAACAACTTCCGTGTCCAGTGAACTCCTTGGAAGTCTGAAGCAAGCATGGTCATGGAATTCATTCTCCTCTGGTCTTTGAGTGCCCAATAGGAATCCTATGATTCCTTTCCTAAAGCCATGTCTGTCCTACAGTGTAATTTAAAATATGTAAAATGTAATCACTGAAAGCTGAGCAGCGGCAGAAGGTGGAAGGCAGCACAGTTAGGCGCATCTGAACTCCTGTAAAAGAGAAATAGCTGTATTGTGAAACTCAAGTTCCCCAAACCCAAATGGTTGATGGATTTTAGATTGTTTGATTCAGAATCACAGGTACCAACCAAACTAGGAATATATATATTCCAGATTTCTTTCTTTCTTTCTTTCTTTCTTTCTTTCTTTCTTTCTTTCTTTCTTTCTTTCCTTCCGTCCGTCCATCCATCCATCCATCCATCTATCATCTATCTATCTATCTATCTATCTATCTATCTATCTATCTATCTATCTATCTATCTATCTATCTAATCTTTATAACTGCCATTGAAAATACCAAATTTATGTGACTATCAAGCTAGAGAAAAGAATTAATGATATGTTACTCTTTTTATAGAATAATCATGCATCTAACAACACATGTTGACACATTCATGTGGTCTTGCAGTTACAATCAAATTTGATCTTAGCTATAGAACATGATTTCATGCTCTTCTTTTTCCTTCTGAGAATAGCTAATGAAATATATTTCATAGAAATATTTCTTTGTAGGTCTTCTAGTGTGATAAATGGAGCGAGATAAAATTATTGCTGAGGTTGAATTTTAAGGAGGTTGACTTCCAGGAAAATTGTCACCCCTAATAAATGGAGTCAGAATGAACATAAGTGTTACAACCTCTACTGGCAAAAATGGCAGACAGGATTAGAAACATTACCCAACACTTTGAGTGATAGAAGTCATTTATTATAGCTGGGTTCACTTTGCTATATCTGCTTCAGGGTTTTAGAAAGGCCTGGATAATTTTCTTTATTATTTTATTTTAAAAACTAAACTATCTTTTTTTTTTCATTTTTACATACCAATCCCAATTCCCACCCCCTCGACCCATTCTCTCCACCTTCCCCACACCCTACTCCCCACCAGCTCCCCAGAGAGGGTAAGACATATTGCTTCAAGGAAGGAACAAGGTCCTCCCCACTATATCCAGGCTGAGCAAAGTGTCCCTCCAAAGAAAATGGGTTCCATAAAGCCAGAACAAGCAGCAGGGACAAATCCTCGTGCTACTGCCAGTAGTCTTGCAGTTCACCATAGCCATACAACCATCACCCACAATCAGAGGGGCTAACTTGGTCCTATTCTGGTCTCTTCCCTGTCTGGCTGGAGTTGGTGAGCACCAGTTAGCTAAGGTAAGCTGTTTCAGTGTGTGTCACCATCATGGTTTTCTCCTTTTTGCTCATATTCTCACTCCTCCGACTTTTCAACTAGACTTTGGAAACTCAAATCTTCTGTGGGTCTTTGGATCAATTGGATTCATAAATTGCTGGATGAAGGTTCTATGGTAACATTAAAGATAGTCATTAATCAGACTACCGGGCAAGACAAGTTAGGGCATCCTCTCCTCTATTGCTTAGGGTCTTAGCTAGAGTCATTCTTGTGAATTCCTGGGAATTTCTCTTGTGCCAGGTTCCTTGCCAGCCCCATGATGGCTCCCCCAATCAAAATATCTCTTTCTTTGCTCTCATCTCTGTCCTTTCCCCATCCCCACTATCCTTTCCCCTCAAGTTCTCCTCCCCCTCCCCTTCTCCCTTTCTCCTACTCTTCTACCCTTTTTCCCCCCTACCCCATTGCTCCCAATTTTGTCCAAAGAACTTCTCTATTTCCCTTTCTCTTAGGGTTAACCTTGTTACATTGCTTCTCTAGGGTCATGAAGTATAAGGCCTGGATATTTTCAAGACAGATGTCATCTGGAGAAAAGTAAGAACTCAACCCAATTTCTTTAAGAGAAGGTCATTTTCATGGCTTTAAATGCATTTGGCATACAAACGATCTTTTCTTCTCAAACACTGCCGATTTTCTTTGGCTTTATGCTGTGTAAAAGATTAACTGAAATTATAAAACAAAGAATGAATATGTTAACATAGATTGAGGAGTTAATTTGAATAAGAAATAGGGAGCAATCACTGGAATTTCTCATTTAAGCAGGGAAATTTCAATCACCAGTGTTTGGTATATTTATAATAGTTTGTTTTCTTGGTCACATCATTAGTGGGTTTAAAACCGTCTTATGCTCTGCAAAAGACACAATGAAATGTAATATACTTAAAGAAACCTTACACATTATGTAATACCTCATTCTACTGTCATTGTGCATTTGTTTCTATGATGTGTCTGCTACAAGAAAATAAATTTCATGGCATGTTATCTTTCTGACAATAATATAATTATATTATAATTCAAATTATTGTAAGTGAACTTTAAAGCCATATTATTGTTGAGAGTAAGTTTACTCACTTTTCTTAAGTTATTTTTTTTTTCTGATCTGAATGTCATGTAGGTGAACTGCACAAACTAGGGGCAAACATAGTGGATGCTAGAAATCCTTCTCTCTCTCTCTCTCTCTTTCTCTCTCTCTCTCTCTCTCTCTCTCTCTTTCTTGCCCTTTTAGTGTTCTTCTGAAATCACACATTAGGAAACTAATTCTCCTTGTTCTTTTCCACATACCGTATTGCTGGAGGACTTCTGACAAACAGAATAATGAAGGGTTTAGTCCCTAGTAATGAATGTCACCATCCTAACAATAAGATTCAACAAACAGTTTTAAGTGATGTAGTGAATGCTGAATTTTCTTACAGCACATGCCGAGTTTGACTGGTCTAAATAATTACTGGGATTTGACAGAGATGCAGGATGCACAGTACACTGTGATGGTGCCTGCTGGTTCATAGCATTATTTTGTAAAATAATAGTTTTTTCCAAAGGAATGGAAGCTTTATAGTACAGTAATTGAATGCACACATCAATGAGCTTGTTTTCTTTGTGTGCTTGAGAATCTCTTTAGTTTATTGTTGTGTTTTGTCATCCATGCTATATTTTTGGGGTGCTCGTTAATCTTTGTACTTTTCTTTTTAAAATCTTATCAAAGAAGAAACAGTGGTAGGCATATTAGAAGATAAAGTTTCAAAGCATGCACTATAAATTGCCCAAACTCAAATTATGCATTTGTTATTTGTTATTTTTATGTTGCATGTATGTCTATGTTACACATATGGGAAGAAGACAAATCACATTACATACAACTTGTTAAGGGTGAAATATTCTAATGACAGATTTTCTTTTTATTTTGTATGAGCTAGTCTTTGTAGGAATGTATGTTACCTGATACCCATGGATGCAAGGGGTGTAAGAAGCTATGTGGATTTTGGGAACCAAACCCTGGTCCTCTGTAAGAGTAGCTCTTGACTGTTGATCCAATTTTCTTTTTCTATAGCTATATCTACTTTTTAAAATTTTGTTCTTCAGTCTAATTTGGATCTAATTTCATTCTTTAAAAGAGTTGACATAAGCTAGGTGGTGGTTGTGCACACCTTTAATCGCAGCAGTGGAGAGGCAGAAGCAGGCAGATCTGTATGTGTTTGAGGCCAGCCTGGTTTATAGGAACTAGTTCCAGGACAGGCACCAAAGCTACAGAGAAACCCTGTCTTGAAAAACTAAAAAAAGAAATAAATAAAATAAATTTAAAAACCTAGTTGATAGAGTTTAAAAGGAGAGAGTTCAGGTGTTGCTCTACTTACCTTTCTGGGAGAAACTTTGAAACTATGCAAATTTAGCTTCTTCATTGTATTCAGGTACTAATATGGTCCAAAGGCAAGAGTTTCCAAAGTTCACTCATGAAATTTCCAGAGTGTGGTTTGACAGACAGAAGCATCACAAGTGGACATAATTACTCTCTCTTGTGGGTTGTTGTTGGATATTTTGAATGTATTTCACCACTAAAATCTTCCATAATAGCACTCGGCCTGAATTTCAAATAAAGGTGTCTTTCTATATTTTCCAAAGTGTGACTCACTTTTAATTACCTAGTTAGATCTTAAAAGAGTGGACATAAGGTTGGTATGTGCTACCGTTCAGACGAGGTCAAGGCTAGGTCTTTCAGCAAGTCGTAGGAAATGTTTCCTAAGTGTGAAGCTCTTGTTGGCCAAAAGGGAATGGATAAGAATATTAGGTGGTATTCTTACTCAACAGACAGAAAGCAGTGCTTACTTTTAAAGACTAATTTTTGCTTAAACTCTTTATTATAATTTTGCCTTGTTCATTTTTTCTTCTTTTATTTTTAATCAAATTGTACAAATTTGAAGCACTCTACTTTATGGACTCTGTTACCCTTGGCATCTAGAGTTGGTTGTGGAAGGTAGATGTGCCAAGTTGCCAAAGGCAATTCCTGCCCTTTATTGAGTATGAAACTGTGAAATTTCTGTCATTATTTGCACTAAAGAAACACAACAAACACTATCAGCTAGAAATTTCCCGTAATGTGACTATTGTGCATTTATTTTCAGAGGATATTCAATCTAAAAGCTCCAAAAAAGATAAGACTGGATTTTAATTAACTGCCATATACTTGGTTAGATCCCTGAAGGAATGCGTGCTCCATGAGATTCAGACCAAGCCAAATAATTTAGTAATAAACCTAGTGCTTTATTTAATCACGGCAATTACTCATCACCATGTGCAAAGCAAATTTGTATATTGATGTGAACAAAGCTTTTCACATTCAGGGCATTAAGGTTGGAGTTTAAAGCTTCTTAAATGAATACATGCTGTGTTCAGAACCATCTAATAACACATTGTGCTTTGTTGAAGAGACAAAAGATTGATAGGAAAGAAAGCAAGAGCTAATCAGTATGTTTATTTACTGAAATTATTTAAAGAAATAGTTCAAATGGAGTGGACAATATGACTAATTCTTAAAAGCTTACAACAACCACATTTAAGCAAGCACTCCTATATGTGATATATTATTTTTGAAATTAGTTAACTGATGACACATAACCTTTGGTTTCATTAAAAACTTTGTAGATAAATTGAAGAACTTGCATGTTAGTCCTTCAATAGAAACAAGATGAAGTTTATATTTCATTTTCAAGAATAAATTCTGATAAATTTAAGGCTTTTAAGGCTTTAACAACTATCTTTGCCAAAGCACATCTCAGGATACATAAATAATTTTAATACAGATATAAAAGTGATAAGTCTTCTTAATCTGTCAATACAAACAATATTCTATTTTATTCAAATAGTAATATTCTTTAGACAAATTTATATATAGTTATGTCAAATGATAACAAATATTTGATAAAATAAGTACTTTTAAAGCAGTCAGACATAAATTGGATCAATGTTGTTGATTTAGAAATGATCAATGTACAGAAATATCCCTTAAATATACCTTCATTGGAATAAATCATGGTTAAATATAGTACAACTTTACAAATAATCAAAAAAGAATTTTCCTGCCATGGATATGTTTTCTTAATAGAATATTATTCACAAGAGTTGAATGAAATACTTATTTAAGGATTTATATTGACCATGCATTTTTATAACTTTTATTGCTGGTAATTCACGCAAATCAAATTGAGGATATTTCACAAAATATATCTTATTATATATACATATATATGTGTGTGTATAATATACCTATATGGCTCATATATAGAGAGTTGTTAATGGGTAGAAGGAAACAGATATGCAATAATGAAAATGGAATAATTTACCCAAGTATACTGCATATTATTAAAAATTATTATGCATTTGAAATTGTCTAAGATTGTATTCATGAAATACATAGATGCACACCTAATATATTTTATGTTTGTTTTATGTAGGTTTTGTGTTATACATTATCTGTTATATATAAACATATAAATGTTTCATATTGATCTTGTTTTAGATTTTCAACTAAATCTTAATGAATTCATTGAAGCACTCTTCTGTTGGTTGATATTCAGTTTTTTTATCATCTGCTTTATTTCATGGAAAAGAAGAAGCAATAGTAATAATGTACTTAATATATCTTTGAGCCAAATGAAAAATATGATGTAATTACTACTCACATATTTTTAACTCTTGTATACATCTATAACTCAATAAGACACAGTTTTTAATACAGGAATTTCTCTCCACAATCATAAATAATAATAAACATGGGTTGAGAACCAATGTCTTAAATTTATATACATTTCCTTTATAGTTCTGAAAAACCGTGCTTGAAAATAAGAGACATGTAATGGATCTGAGTGTGTTATAATATTTCTTTTTAACTGAATGGAAACCATACTTCATGTGATAATACATGAAAGCATAAGAATTATGTGAAGACAGGCATTAATGGAAGAAACAGTCAAGACCATTCTGAGTTACATACAGAAAACCTATCTAAAACGCACTGACGTCTTATACACAAGCATGTGTCTTTGAATATTCAATACAGTCTCACACAGCTCACTTTGAAATTTAGCAATGCTCATCTGAGTGTGTATGTAGAAATGCACATATATTCTTATCATGTCAGATTTGAAAATATAGGACAATTTATACACAGTGAATATATTTTAATAGCACAACCCACCATATACAGATAAAAACAAACATGGTTTACATAACACTCTTCTGTTAAAATATTTCATAAATAATTTTCATTATCATTAATGTTAATTAACTTTCAAAGGTGTAATGATAGCCATTGTGTAAATTTCTTCATTACATTTATAGCTTTGGACGCTCAATGCATGAATGTAATTCCTTAACAAGCTGTGATTACAATTATACTATATATCAATATACTTTGAATAAACTTTTAACATGAATGTATATATGTACATGTCTCTTTGTGTGTATCAGTGTTTTATGTATGATGGCAGTGACTTGTACATTTGAGTGTAGGTGCCTTCAGAGGCCCAAAGAGACACTGGATCTCCCAGATCTGAATTGAAAGTTCACTGTGAGCTGCCTGACCTGAGTTCTAGAAACAAAACTGTTATTTGTCAGAATAATATGCACTCCTTACCCTTGGAATTACCTCGCTAGCTCCAGAATCCATCTGAATACTCATTTGAATCTCTTGTCAGGTACAAGCAACCCCAACGAGCTGATTGTTAGTTTACTCAACACTACAACAATTCAATGAGGAGTCCTCCTAGTAAGCATATGGGATTGAGTTCCTCTCTATCATGTCTAACCTCAGAACTGCATGGCTATTGACTTCTCTTTCCTTTTAAAGCGAGTGGTCCGGTATTGTCAACAAAGAAACAAAGTAATACAGGAAGTAACTAAGGACAGGGTTCTCCCCAGGATTGACCTTCAGTGACCTAGTTCCTTAAAATTGAAGCCACCTTAAAATTTCTAGAAAAAAACTATCCTAGAATAATGCCACCATCTGCTTGGAGAGCATTTGCACCATAAACCCAAGGCAGATACTGCATAAACTGCAACATATCATTTCTAAGAAAGTCATAAAATTATGAAAATTAAGACAGCTTATGTCTTGACAAGGATTGGCAGTTTCAGCAAGTAAAAATATGAAGTATATAATAGCATTTGAATTTCAGTTACAATTTGGGTAATATTACATATTTTAAATATACGTGTGTGTGTGTATATATATATATATATTAACTATTTTTATCTGCCATTCTAATTTAACCATAATCACTACATCATACTTAATCTCTTTCATAGCACATGTTATGTAGACAACTTTAAATTGTTTTAATATACTTTAATACTAAAATATGAATCATCAATTATTAAAGAGGGACAGTTGATGGCAACATCTTGAGAGATCTAAGTCATGAGCATACTGGTATCACAACAAGAAACAGCCAGCCGTCACATCAAATATCAACAAGCAAGTGAATTGGGCAAAGTCCACAAGGTTTCAATTCTGCACAATGAGTTATAAGAAATAAAGGAATTCCCTGTATAGAAGAAACAGTCTTCCTAGAAAAGAGTACACAAATTTGTTATCAATACCAAATGTTTGGAACAGAAAAATATATGTACAGTTAGCATTATATAATCTGATAAGATTTATTCATCCTTTAAATTATATATATATATATATATGTATATATATATTCATGAAACAACAGTTAAAAAATAGTTCATGAATTTTAAAAGGAGCAATGAAAGGTGTATGGGAGAGTTTGTAAAAGGAAGAAGAAGGAATACTATTTCTCAAAAAATTAAAGAGATGATTTTAAAAATCAAGGGATTTCACGTAACAAAGTGAACCAACCATAGGAATTAATATGGGAAAATTCAATTTCATAGCACATTACACCAATGACTGTTTAGAAGCCTTAGTATATGAACTGAAACAGTCATCCTGACTACCTTGCCTTCCCATTTAGCATGGGGAATTAATTATTTCAACCAACAACAGAATTCTCAGATTTATTTACAAAGATGGCTGTCTCCTATTTATATAGTTGCAGAGAGAAGGGAAGAGTACACAAATTCTTCTTTTCATGGCATTTGATATAAAAACAATAATCACTGGCTTACAGGTAATCTATGCAGTGATTTAAGTGTGTTTAAAGAAAAATACCTCCCAATGGTCCTTACGTGTAGCTATTTTTAAAGCTACATAGTAATCTTAAAGTATTAATGCTTTTAAATAAATATTGTCTGTTTTGTTATTTATTTGTAAATAATTATGGTGTTACTCTTATTATTGGAAGTTATATTATTAACTCTGCTAATACTGCATTGACTGAAAAAATTGCCTCAGAGCAGGCAGAGAAGAAACTCATCAATGCTTTGTGAGTTACTTTTGTATCACTTTACTCATATAGACCATCTTTGAACAATTATGTCCATCTTTTATTACAGAGGTAAAGCCACAAAATAGTTCTTGTTTTATATAATGTAACTTACAGAAGGAAAAAAATATTCTCATGGAACTATAAATCTGTGTTAAATGTGCATATAAGCCCCACTAGCCTACTAAATTATTTCCATTATACAAAAACCCCAAAAAAGAAAGTCATTGAAAGTCTTTGTAGAAGAAATTTTATGTAGCCTGAGCAGGTTGTATTTAGGCAAATATGCATATAGGTTGGCATAATCTATGCAATAATAATTAGAGAAAAGTGGCCATGGATTTAGGGAAAGTAAGGAATAGTGTGTAGGAAGGTTTAGAGGGAGTAAAGAAAGAAACACAGTGATATGATAATCTACAGAAAATCATGGTGAACTGATCTAATATTTATATAACTTATTTAATCCTCAACATCATTCTAAAATAATTTTGGCATTGCTTACTTTATACTTTATATTTTGATATTATTAGCAAAATTCACATTGATTTCTCCATTTTAATTTAGGACTACAATGTCAAATTCTAAATATAACTAGTCATGACTTTGGCTTAGAATGGTGATTAGTACTGCTCCAGAAAGGCCATAGTGAGAGTTGAGGGAAATGCTGTGAAGGGTTTTTCCAGTGAGAAACACAAAGTGCACTCTTGTACGTGTATTTATAACACCTAGGGGTGGGAGTTAGTGGATGTCCAATTAGTAAGAGGAAATACCTGAGGTCGGGAGGGATTCTCAATAGAGGAGGTTGAGTGATCTGAAATTACCTTCTTGTAGTGAAAACTGAAACATCTAATGTGATTACAAGGATGATAGACATTGCACATGGCTAACCAATGCAGTAGGAGTTTTGCTAAAACCAAGTTAGATAATGTCAATGCAGAAATCTAAAATTCAGACCTCTAGGAAAGAGGCTGAATATAAAATGGCCAATGAGAAAACTTTACCACAACAAATGACAGAAAGTAAACTTTTCTGATTGATGTGAAAAATACTTGACAGTTATTGAAATGTGTTTTCAGTTCATAATTAAAAGTCATCCAAATGGAGAATTTCATTAATTTATTAATCTAAGATATTACCTATCTTTTGTACACCAGCCAATAATTAATTTCTTCAGTGAGCAATCTTATAAACTTTGTGCATTTATGCCTCGAGTTCTTAAAATGTACACCTCATATTCATAATCATTGTGATAATCAACTGCAAGCTTTTAGCTAAAAATAAAGAAGAAAAAATACTCATAACACTGTATTTTGACTTATTGACAATATCAGGATTTTTAATTTTCCTTATGTGTATTTATGTTATGCCTTCATGGATTACTGCACACCACATGCATCCTAGTGTCTGCATAAGCCAGTGTACATCTAATCCCCCTAGAACATGAGTAACTTACAGCTATGAGATGTCATGTGGATGCTGGGGAGTTAACCTAAGTCCCCTAGAAAGCAACAAGTGCTCTTAGCCACTCTCGAGGTCCAATATAGGGATTTTCAAAACTAGAAACAAATGACACATTGGGAGTGTTTTGGTTTTCAACTCATTTTAGAGTCTCCACTAAATTCAGACCTCAGAATGGCTTCAGGGCTGAGAGTGATATTAATTCTTAAATAAAGATGTCCTGGAATGATGGACAGTGGGTAAATAAACAGAAAAGAGAATATAACACCAAGTATATTTAATTGTACAGATTTCCTTATTTTCTAGTCTTTGCCAAGTGAAAAACCAAAGGCATAAGAGCAGAGACACAGTATTTGAGAATATTTACTACAAAATTATTGTTTTGTTTTCATCTAAGAAGAATACCTGCTTTGCTTAATATGGAAACTGAGATCAGTGAATCTGCATAAGAAAATGTCTAAGTGCTTGCCCACAATATTGAAATTGCCTTTCAATATCTCTCAAAGGTCAGCACCAATACTGAAAGCTTTTTTATATTTACCATGAGATCTTTGAGCATAATAATATTAAATTATAAACCTCAGGAGAAAAAAGGTTGAGTGTATCATGTTTATGAGTGTTTCCAACTACCTGGCTTGCTGCCTAGCATAGAAATATTCAATAAATATTTGCTGAGTGGGAAAGGGAATACATGAATGAGTGAATGAATAAAGACAATAAAATATCTGACTTAAACTTTAGATTATTAAATATGATATTTATTTCAATTATATGTCACAACCTGAAAAATGTACCCTTTTAAACTAATGAAAAGTGTATTACAGTAATACAAAAAATAGATTTAAAATTGTGAGACCTTGTCTTTCAACATTTCATAGCTCATAAAAGAGGAAAGCATTCTAGGTATTAAAACATAAAGAAGAAGGAATTAAACTCCTAGCTTGGGAGGAAAAATTCTTTCAACAACCAAACAGGCACACAGTGAATAAAGCTGATTCATTCATTATTATCCCATGAAAAAAATACCTAGGCACACATTGTGTTTAAAGATTAGAGCATGACTCAAGGAAGACATATGGAATAAAAAGGCAAAGTATATGAAGCTCAAAAAACAATAGAACTACAGAACTCTTTACAGTCTGTTAGCAACTAATCTCATTGGAGAGCAATTTCTGTCATTTGCACTCATTTTTTAAGCTTTAAGAGGTTACTAGAATGCTCCTCTTCTTCTGAGGCCCATTTCTTTTTTTTTAAAAGATTTATTTATTAATTATGTATGTACACAGCATCTGCCTGCATGTATCCCTGCAGGCTAGAAGAGGACACTAGATCTCATTATAGATGGTTGTGAGTCACCATGTGGTTGCTGGGAATTGAACTCAGGACCTCTGGAAGAACAGTCAGTGCTCTTAACCTCTGAGCCATCTCTCAGCCCCGAGGCCCATTTCTTAAAGTGAATAGATCACAGTTCTTTAAAGATCAAATCATTGTTCTCAATGTAAAGAAATTGTTTTGGAGCCTAAATATGTTTTATATATATCCACACCTGTGAACAATTGCAAACCCAAAATAACATACATGATTCATTGACAGGTGTGCTTAACCTGTTCACAAGCTCTTTAAACAAATTTAGATCATGTTTATCAAAGACACCGCATTTCTTCTCTCAAATTCAATTGTCTTTAACCTGGAATGTTAGTCCTATTGTCATAGCAGGCTCTAAAAAATTTCAAAACACACATCAGACAGCCTTTGCCCCTGTTTTTCATGCTATGATCTCTCTCACCTGGATCTTCACATAGTGGATCTAAAAGTTCACTTTGGAGCACAGTCAATGCAGAAATTTAACTCTTCTATGGTGAATTTCTACTGGGAAAAGACCTCATAGAGCATTTATACAGCCAAAACTATATTCCTCAAACTTACAATACCAGTGGGAGAGAAAGTGATAAAAAATGTAAGACCTTACTTAGAAGAGATGTTAGAAGGCATGCTTGAGGTTCATGTTAGGAGAGGAGGTTCACAGAAACGGCCTTCCCCAGCTTGAGTTCTCTTAGAAGTGAGGACAGTATATAAATTTGAGATTTTTCAAATATTTGAGTCTGTGCTTGATGAGAAGTAGCAGAACTCTTCTTACTATAATGGTACAGGATTCTCAATGGATTTTAAACTTGGGAAGCATATATTTGTTGAAGTTATTTGTTTTGAAAATTCTATTTGCTTTAATCTCAATTTGGAAATCATTATATTGTGCTAGACTCACTTGTCCCTTATCATATTTTCATCAGAGACAAATCTACTATCTGAAGTTGATGTTGGGGAAATATTATGGGAAAATAAGTTTTAAAGTGGTCTTTAAAGTGGTCACTTAATAATCATTCTATCTATTATTATAGTTGATAAAAATCAGCTAGTGGATGTCAATACTGCTTTTTAAAATGCCCTTCCTGAAATCAATGAGAGAATATAAAGTAAATAAATCCTTCTTCCAGAGAGTCAACTTCAAGGCAGACTTTCATGGCTTTTCTGTAAACACTCTGAGATATCAATTAATCAATTCTAGTTACTGGTGGCGCTCTTAAGATTTACATATTGGCTCTTGTTAGACACTGCTACCATAGTCATCATCAATTTTGATATGCCATTTCATCAGTTTTCCTCTTTCTGAAAAATCTGTGTTGTAGAGTTGATAATGAGAGGAATCATGGATAGTAGATATACAGAACGAATATACAACCATTTTACAACAGTAATCCTCAGAAATGCTACAATTGCTATGGCACCTAGATGGGCACACCACAAATTTCGAAGTTTGACTGACGGTTACTTGAGTTGTAGTACCATAGCTCATGTAGGACAAGTATGTGCTTTGATTTCTTTTGTTGAACAGATTGAAATTAAAAGTAGCTATGGTAATTTTGCATTCCTTTCTATTCTTTTAACTGACATACATTTTGTAGCAAGAGCCTGATTGTCTCAGGGAACAGGACTGTAAACCTACTGCAAACTGTGAAAGTTGGAGAGCATCTTTAGTAGACCTGGAGAGTCCTGTAACCCTTCACTGCTGTCAATCCAGCTTCAGACATGAATCTGTGATATCAGTGCTTCTAAGTAATTCCATGTCTGCTTATGATATGTTTTCCATGTCAAAGAACTGGAAAAGATATGTGAGACCTGGTATGTAACATCGATATAGAGCCTGAGGTCCTTGAATGTTTAAGTTCCAGCGGGGGCAAATGAGGTATTTTTCCTTTCATTAAAGTAAAACAAACAAATAACAAACAAATAAACAAAAACAAAAAGCTCAGTTCTCTTCCGAAGCTTGTGAAATAAGTTTCACGCAGGGCAATTCTTTTGACGAAGTTTCCTGCTGATGCCAAGATATTTACGTGTGGTGTTCATTTCTCTGTCTGAAATATTTGAACTTCTTCTGTTGAAAAGTCTCTGTTCAGCTCAGTGCCCCATTTTATAATTGGATTGATTAACCTTTTACGGTCTAATTTCTTGAGTTCTTTATATATTTTGGATATCAGACCTTTGTCAGTTGCGGGGTTGGTGAAGATCTTCTCCCAGTCAGTGGGTTGCCTTTCTGTCTTAGTGACAGTGTCCTTTGCTTTACAGAAGCTTCTCAGTCTCAGGAGGTCCCATTTATTCAATGATGTCCTTTTTTTCTCTCTAGGACTGGGATTAAAGGCATGCACCACCTGATTTCTTATCAACTAGTGTGGCTACTGGGATTAAAGGTGTGTGTCATTTTGGATACTGGGATTAAAGGTGTGTGTTACCATAATTTTTTCTGTAAAGTTGACCAGTGGGACTGTTTTACTCTCAGATCTTCAGGCAGTCTTTATTTATTAAAATTCACTTGAAATCCCACTACAGATATTTGTATCACTAAATCCCATAGCACAACAAAAGACAGGTCACTAAAGCTAAGAACTTGGAGCACATTGCACAGGCTGCAGGCAGCTAAAAAGAATGTGGGCCTTCAAGGTGATTCAACTGGTCTGAATCTTTTCTAGATATCTCAGCTGGTTTGTGCATATTCCAGGCAGCTGTTGACTCAGAGTCTTCATAGTTTGTCTTATCTGAGAATGACTCTAACAAGTATGGTTTGAATAGTCTGGGAGGTCAAGTTTAGAAAACCCTTGAAGATATTTTGAGTTGATTACCATCCTACTTAAAGACTTCCAGGGATAATGAATTATTTCAGAATCAGAGGGATCTGGCACACAATGGCAACCAGTAGCCTTGGCATTATTTGCTATGGTATGAGAGAGGTATTAAGTGACACCTTTGGCCAAGAACTCAACAAGATGTAACCCATTGTTGGCACTGGAGATTTTACTTGGCAGCATTAGATGTTAAAGTTATCTTCCTTTTCCCTCTTTTTTTCTCTAGAGCAGTGGTTCTGAAGCCCTTTAATACAGTTCCTCATGCTGTGGAGACCCCCCAACCATAAAATTATTTTTGTTGTTACTTCATAACTGTAATTATGCCACTGTTATGAATCATAATGTAAAAATCTGTGATTTCTGATAGCCTTAGGTGATTCCCTAAAGGGGTCATGACTCACAGGTTGAGAAACATTATCCTGTACCTAATTGCACAGTCTCATCCCTAGCACTACAACAGATAGGATAGCCAAAATAATCTTGTACAATAAAGGAACTTCTGTAGGCATTACCATCCCTGACTTCAAACTCTATTACAGAGCTACAGTATTGAAAACAGCTTGATATTGGCATAAAAACAGAGAAGTAGACCAATGGAATCAAATAGAAGACCCGGATTTTAACCCACAATCCTATGAACACCTGATTTTCGATAAAAGGAGCTAAAAGTATACAATGGAAGAAAGAAAGTATCTTCAACAAATGGTGCTGGCATAACTGGATGTCAACCTGTAGAAGAATGAAAATAGATCCATATCTATCACTATGCACAAAACTCAAGTCCAAATGGATTAAAGACCTCAAGATCAATCTGAACACACTAAACCTGACAGAAGAGAAAGTGGGAAGTACTCTACAACATATGAGCACAGGAGATCACTTCCTACATATAACCCCAGCAGCACAGACATTAAGGGCAACATTGAATAAATGGGACCTCCTGAAACTGAGAAGCTTCTGTAAAGCAAAGGACACTGTCACTAAGACAAAAAGGCAACCTACTGCTGGGCAGTTGTGGCGCATGCCTTTAATCCCAGAGGCACAGGCAGGCAGATCTGTGTGAGTGAGCCAGCCTGATCTACAAGAGCTAGTTCCAGGACAGGAACCAAAAGCTATGGAGAAACCCTGTCTCGAAAAATCCAAAAAGAAAAAAAAAAGGCATCCTACTGACTGGAAGAAGATCTTTACCAACCCCGCAACAGACAAAGGTCTGATCTTCAAAATATATAAAGAACTCAAGAAACTAGACTTTAAAATGCTAATTAACCCAATTAAAAAAATGGGGCACTGAACTGAACAGAGAATTCTCAACAGAAGTTCAAATGGCCAAAAGACACTTAAGGTCATGCTCAACCTCCTTAGCAATCAGGGAAATGCAAATCAAAACAACTTTGAGATACCATTTTACACCTGTCAGAATGGCTAAAATCAAAAACACCAATGATAGCCTTTGCTGGAGAGGTTGTGGAGTAAGGGGAACACTCATCCATTGCTGGTGGGAATGCAGATTTGTGCAACCACTTTAGAAATCAGTGTGGTGGTTTCTCGGGAAATTCGGGATCAACCTACCACAGGATCCAGCAATACCACTCTTGGAAATACACCCAAGAGATGCCTATCATATAACAAAAGCGTTTGTTCAACTATGTGTAGAAGATTAGATGACACAAAATGAAGGCTTCAAGGATAACGAGAAAGATGACTAACTGGAAATAAAATTGGTGGAGAGATGTATCTTTTTTTCCTATAAAGTGTTCTTTATACACTGTAAATGGTTAATATAAAGATATTTTTCATCTTGTGCTGCACACATCAGTGCTGATCTAATAAACACATATTTATTTATTAATATATTAATTTAATACAACAACATTTACCTCCTAATAACATTTACCACAATGGAAAATTTTTATACTGCCTTTTTTTCCAGATCTTTCACTTTTACTGTATTTAAAATTATTAAACTGTATAAAATAGTGTACAACAGAGATTATAGATATTCTGAGAAATGGACAAAAATCACTTGATTTTAGGAGCTTGAGAACCATGAAAGTGTGATAAACAGATGATGCTGTTAATGTAACTGCTTGATAAAAAGTAATCACTAGATTGTCCCTGAAGACTTACAATATTACCTACTACTATTATTTTTGTTTGTATGTTTATTCACATACCTACCATCACATATTTAACAACAAAATTAAATTTACTAACTTATCAATTTACAAAATGGCACATGAAGATGGCAAACTAAGCAGAGAAGTTCATAATCCAAAACAATTTTTGAACGTATATCCTTTTCCTTCATTGTTTGATGAATCTGTGGTCACTTACCAAACCAAATCTCATTTGCTGGGAAATCACATAGTCAGTGCAAACTGAGACTGTCTATCTGAAACATGATGTTTAAAAACACAAAATACCAGATATTCAGTTCATGTTTGTGTAAGTGGCTGAGAGAACATATTTTATTTCAGAAGTAATCACTTGTTATGCTTTTACCTACTAAGAATTCTTTCAAAATTTCCAAACAATGTACATTGTTTGATAATTGCCAATATTATTGTAATGTTTTAATCACCTCAACTCTCAAAGTATTGTCTTAAAAGTATTAAGAATGTCTAAAGTTTATTTTTTTAACCTTTGAATTTTTCATCTGTTTGCATATAAATTTAAATCATTTTTGTAAGTTAGTTGTTCTTTTTATCTATACACTAAGAAAATATCAGGAAAATTATTTTTTTTTCTTTTTCCTAAGGGAACATGCATGGAATTTCCAATCGAAAACAAAAATTGTGAATAAAATCAGAGAAACTGAAGAAGGATATCATAACCCAGAAAGAACAGATTGCTCATGGGGAACACTGAGACCCTGTTGACAATTAGTTCTTTAGAGACATTTTATAAATTATGAAACACAAAATTACCTTCAATCAAATCATTTTAGTGATTTATTTTAAATTGTGTACAAAGAAGTTTCACATATTTAAGAACAGAGCCTTAGCAAGTGTTCCACATAATAAATGTATACATGATTTCTTATGATTCCTGAATCAAGTAAAACACAGAAATGTGTCAGTTAACAAGAAGACTGTCATGAGTGAGGAAAGGTGGACAAATATGAAAAACACGTCTAACTGGAAAAAGAAGAGTTTAGGTAGTTTTTCAAAAGGATGTTGCCAGTATATGAATGCACATTGTAGATAAAAATTAACACACATATATGTAATAAAAGTCTCATAACTTGGTGTGACATTCCTTTCCCATCTCATCTTCCTGTAATAAGGCTTAAGATACCCTATCAAAACAATAGTATTACATCTTACCGGATCAGTAATTTCAGCCTTTCTAATCCTCAGTCACTGCACCTGAGGCATTGTTTCTTCTTACATAACCAACACCATAAGCTGGAATTACATTCTTAACTGGCTTCTGGCCAACAAAAACAGAATATGCAACTTACTGCCTCTACTCTTTAAATACAAATGACAGGAGAAAATGGACTTTCAATTACTAGAAAAATCCCCTTGTTAAATACTTGTTTCTATTAAATGAATATTTTTGGTTTTTTTACATTTTTGTTCTCATACCATTTTTAAAAGCTTTATCCTTTGGGTCTTTTTTCCCCCTTTTATGAAGTTAAACCTGTAATTGACTTGAGAGACTATGTAGTAGGAGGCCGCTTGTTTGTTTCCCTGTTGCCCAGACTCCTGAAATAACCACACAGAAACTGTATTAATTAAATCACTGCTTGGTCTGTTAGCTCTTAGTTCTTATTGGCTAGCTTTTACATCATAATTTAAGCCATTTCCAGTATTTTATATTTTACCACAAGGCACCTGGCCTACTGGAAACGTTCTGGCAAGTCTGTATCAGCAACAGCTCCATGGCTTCTCTCTGACTACACCTCCTTTCTCCCAGCATTCAGCTTTGTTTTCCCTGCCTAACTAAGTTCTCCCTTTCTATTGGTCAAGCCAGTTTCTTTATTCATTAACAAATAAAAGCAACACATAGACAGAAGTACCTCAGACACCAAGACTGTATTGTTGATAGTGAGAACAGAGAGTCTAGGTTTAGCTCAACTGAACATTTTTCCTCAAGTGTGTATGTTCATACTAAAAAGTTTTCTACCTATTTTCAATAGGATAGAATCAACTGTTGGAATTTATATGTGGAGTGTTAAGTGTTATGGTTATGGTACACATGCAAATTTACTTATAAAATATGCAAATATTTTGATTTTATTAATACAACATCTGTCCAAACCATGTGTTATTCACAGAAAAAAAATGTTTGTTTTAATGTATGAATTTGCTTAATTTAGTACTTCAACACTTCATGTTTTATCATTTCCTGCATGTTTTGATTTTGGTCTTCCATTTGAGAAAATGAAGGCAAAATGTGTCATGATCTTGGGAAAATGATTCCTAAGCAAATGTGGTTTGACGATTGTAAAAAATTAATTAGAAACAGAACATGCTTTAGTAAGAAGTATACTTTTGGATTTCAATGTTTTTTTCCAATTATTATTTGAATTATTTGGAGTCATTATATCTTTTTTAATGAACTCTCTTAAATAAAAGAATATTATTATCATTTTCATCATAAGTGGCAACGTGTATATAAGAACCATTTAGATAATAGTGACTCAAATTATAGATAAAAAATTAATTGATTAAATGAAATACATCTTCATTTTAAGTCAAATTTATGAGCATTTATATAAGAGAAATTCAGAGAATTTAAATTCTAAGAGACAATTGAGGCAAGTGTTAGAGTGCAATCAGATATTTGACCCAAGAGCTGATATTATACTCTCGTAGATTTAATGTAAATGATATAACTTAAAGTAACAACTCATTTTTAGGTGATAAGTATTTTTTTCTTTTTAATTATAGTTCTTGTTATTTAGTGTAAATGTTATTTTGAAAAAAAAGTTATATAAAATCAATAGAAATAAAAATTATAACAGTATACAAAACAGAGATTTATAAATGCTCATGCAGTTAAATGCACCACGGCAGGTGCAGTTTTCACTTTCCAGGAGTTGCTCTCAATATTAATTACAAATTATTAGTCTTAATATTAATTACAAATGTCCAGCTCAGGCTTGCTACTAAATTGGTTTTACAATTTAACCCATTTCTATTAATCTATATGCATCTCCAAGGCTCACGACTTTTACCTTTATTCCATTTTGTGTGTATCATTCCTCTGGCTAGTGACTCTTCCTACTCTGCCCTTCATCCCATTCTTCTCATTTTGACTTTCCCTCCTAACCTTGTTCTGTCCAGCTATTGGGCAGTCAGCTTTCTTATTAAAGCAATTACAGCAACACATCTTCAAAGTGTACAAGAGATTATTCTACAACATATTGTTATAAGCAATGTTTGTGACTTGAGATTCCAAACTATAGACTATTAAAAGTGATTGGTTGCAAGGAGCTGCCAAAGAGTTAAGAAAGGCCTTGAAAGTGATTCCTCTTCTTTTGGAACTAAAATGAACAGGTATTGGGACATGTGCAGTTTTAATAATAATTCCACACATAGGTTCATTTGCTTGAATGCTTAGAAATCACATAACAGCACTACATTTAAAGGATTCATTTGGTTCATTTGTTTGAATGCTTAGACAACAGAAAGTAGCACTACTTTCGAAGAGTTATCAGGTATTTTTTTTCTTTTAAGAAAATGTGTCCCTGGGGTTGGGTGTTGAGGTTTCAAAAGCCAAAATCAGGCCCAATGCTGGCTTCATATCCAGAGGTAGGGCTCTCAGCTACTTGTTGAGCACCATTTTTCCCTCCTGTCACCATGCTCTCTGGCATGATATTAAGGGCTAAGTCTCTGAAATTGTAAGCCAGGAACAATTAAATATTTTCTTTAACGGTAAGAAATGGTAATGGTCTTAGTGTCTCTACACAGCAATAGACTACCAATTAAAACAAAATACAACCTAGCTAATACTTGCATTATTGATTTCCTGATGTGCTATTATATCTACCACTGAGCCTACTCCTGCCATATTCTTTTTGTTTAATAAACTTTATTATATATTATACACATATATAAACTTTATTAGATTTGAAAAGTATACAGATACTTTTCATCTTTCATGTTCAGAACATTAATAAATTAACAATGTTCTTTTATATTGTAAACATTCAATAAAATTATATATACCATTGGTAGGGGAAGAGATTGTCCTAGTCAAGCCAAGCTATGCTGTTATTCTTACTGTCAGTATTTCATTACAAACATTTTGATTGGTGGTGCAGACTTGGCTGGAAGCCACTCTGAGTTCACATCAAGTTTTTTAGCTGCACTCTGTAAATCACTATAGAGGCTATTATGAATTTGGCATTTAAACACCCTTAAATGAATCCCCAGCATCCAAAATGTTTATAAAATATAAAATTTAGAAAATCTTTAACATAATGTGGAAATACAAGGAAAATCTGACTAATTTACAAATAGAGAACAAATTCCTGAGACCAGTTAACTACTCCCAGGATGCTGTACATAATGAAGTCTCTAAGTTTGTTGCTGGCCTTGGTGAGCTCCCAATAGATCGGCCCCACTGTCTCAGTGGTTGGGTGCACCCCTCATGGTCCTGACTTCCTTGTTCATGTTCTCTCTCCTTCTGCTCCTCATTATAACCTTGGGAGCTCAGTCCGGTGCTCCAGTGTGGGTCTCTGGCTCTATCTCCATCCATCGCTAGATGAAGGTTCTATGGCGATATGCAAGATATTCATCAGTATGATTATAGGATAGGTTCATTTCAGGTTCCCTATCCTCAGGTGCCCCAATGAACTAACTGTGGACATTGCCCTGGGCATCTGGTAGCCATTCCAAGTTCAAGTCTCTTGCCAACCCTTAGGTGGCTCCCTTACCTGCTCCCCTATCCAACCTTCCTTTATCCCCAATCACCCCGATTCCCCCAGTTCCCCTCATCTTCTCCTTCACACTTTTCTCTCCCCATCACCCCTCAACCCCATCCCATCCCACCCCCAAGATTCCAATTTTTTGCCCATCAATCTTGTCTATTTCCCATAGCTGGGAGGATATCTATATGTTTTTCCTTGGGTTTACCCTCTTGTTTAGCTTCTTTAGGATCACAAATTATAGACTCAGTGGCCCCTATCCACGGCTAGAAACCAATTATGAGTGAGTACATCCCATGTTCTTCTTTTTGGGTCTGGGTTACCTCACTCAGGATCGTATTTTCTATTTCCATCCATTTGCATGCAAAATTCGAGAAGTCATTGTTTTTTACCGCAGAGTAGTACTCTAATGTGTATATATTCCACACTTTCTTCATCCATTCTTCCATTGAAGGGCATCTAGGTTGCTTCCAGGTTCTGGCTATTACAAATAATGCTGCTATGAACATAGTTGGACAAATGCTTTTGTCATATGATAGGGCATCTCTTGGGTATATTCCCAAGAGTGCTATTGCTGGGTCCAGGGGTAGGTTCATCCCAATTTTTCTGAGAAACTGCCACACTAATTTCCAAAGTGGTTGCACAAGATTGCAGTCCCACCAGGACCATGAGGGGTGCACCCAACCACTGAGACAGTGGGGCCGATCTATTGGGAGCTCACCAAGGCCAGCTGGACTGCTACTGAAAAAACATGGGATAAAACCAGACTCTCTGAATGTGGCGGACAATGAGAGCTGACGAGAGGCCAAGGAGAATGGCACGGGAACTTTCATCTGGCGATGGATCGAGAGAGAGACAGAGACCCAATTTGGAGCAACGGTCTGAGCTCTTAAGGTCCAAATGAGGAGCAGAAGGAGGGAGAACATGAGCAAGGAAATTAGGACCACGAGGCGTGCACCCACCCACTGTGACAGTGGAACTGATCTACTGGGAGCTCTCCAAGGCCAGCTGGACTGGGACTGAATAAGCATGGGTTGAAACTGGACTCTCTGAACATGGCGGACAATGAAGGCTGATGAGAAGCCAAGGACAATGGCACTAGGTTTCGAGCCTAATACATGAACTGGCTTTGTGGGAGCTTAGCCTGTTTGGATGCTCACCTTCCTGGGCCTGGATGGAAGTGGGAGGACCTTGGTCTTCCTGTAGGGCAGGGAATTTGGACTGCTCTTCAGTATTGAGAGGGAGGGGGAATGGACTGGGGGGAGGAGAAGAAGAGTGGGGATGGGGGAGGGGAGTGGGGGGAAGGGGCAATATGTGGGAGGAGGGGGAGGGAAATGGGAAACGGGGAGCAGTTGGAAATTTTAATTAAAAAAGAATAAAAAAAAGAAAGAAAAAAAACAAAAAACAAAAAAAACAAACAAACAAACAAAAAGTTTGTTGCTGTACTAGCTTCTACTCAGAGTGTAGCACAAAACACCTGACTCCAGATTTTCTCTACTTTTGTCTACATCCTGTCATTTCCCCATTCCCTTGGTGCATCAGTGGGGATCTGAGGACTAAGCAATGCTGAATGTAACAACATCTGATCACGAGGACTTATTATCATTAGAGGAAATATTCAAGCCTATCAATGTGAAATGTAGTAACCTAAGCCATTTTGATTTCACATAGACATCTGAAAAGTGAATTTGCTTGGTCAAATTGCACAAGGAATGAAAGGTCTAATAGAAATTAAGTCCAAGGAGTTAGGCTGTGATGCCTGTTACACTCCCAAATATAACATTTGATAGGGCTGCTGAGGTTGGCTGTGCCTTGATATATGATTTATAGCCCAGTTCCCATCAGACAGAGATGCGACTACTGATGTTCGTATTTGCAGCACTTTGGACACCTCTTATACAGTTTGTCCATTCATTTCGTTCATGTGTGTTTTAAAGATTTATGTACATATTATGTATACAGGGTTTTACTGTGTGTATGTCTATAGGCCAGAAGAGGGGGCCGTATCTGCTCATAGAATGTTGGAAACCACTGTGTGGTTGCTGGAAGTTGAAATCTGGACATCTGGAAGAACAGTCAGTGCTCTTAACTTCTGAGCCATCTCTCCAGCTCTTCTTTTGTGTTTTAAGTTTATAAACTTACAATCACTGTCTTATTTTTCTGAAATTAAAACCTAATTATTATGTTGACTCATTCTGATAGATGCAAAGTTAATTGCAAAGTCAAAATTTAGCTTTAAATCTCCTAAATAGGCTTGAAGCTAGAATTTTGATATAATTTAACTCTCTTTATAAGTAATATTTAATGAAAATTAAGATGTACAGTCATTTTTAAAATATTAAAATTATATTTAGGTTCTCATTAACTTGATATTGGCATTAAAAATGTTCCATAATCAAGTGACAACATTTCCCCCCATAAAGCAATTTTCAGTATTAATACTATTTTGGTTAGCGTAATTCATTTCTTGCCTTTAAATTGTATTTTTTAAAGAAATAAATTGCTTATCAATGTCAAATTGTCACAAGAATGAAATTAAAATGTGCTCTTTAGTGGGTCAGTGGTAGAGTGAGGAGAAGATGGGAGTAGCAAGAGGACATGAGGCAAAGAATATTGGGATTGCTATGTCAAATTAGATTGTTTTTTAAAAACAGTTAATAAAAATGTACCCTTAAGTAGTATGAATATTGTTAGTTGGCCCACAAATGTAACAATTGTTTAGTTTTAAATGTTTTAGAAAAGAATAGAACTGAATCTGTTGCTAAGTGGCAGCTATAGGCTTCCATATGAATAAGACATAGGAGAGGAAGTATTTGAGGCTAAAGAGTAGAGAATGAAGGAATGTACTGTATTCTAATAGTTTCTATTGAAAAATTGAAGGTCATTTGATATAGCTGCTAAAATAAATAGTGAATCGTAAGTTCCTTTCACTTACCTGGGAAAGCATCCCTCAAAAAGTCAAGTCAGATGCAGTGAAGAGGGAGGTAGATTCCTCTTAAAAAGACAGTAGAATGTGTAGGTCCAGATAACTTCATTTTCAGAAAATAAGTATGTATGAAAAGTAGCAGACTCTGGCATACTTAAAATAGGCAATGACCTTCATAGTCTTCTGTATTGGTTTACTCAAAAAATGTTCTCATTTCTCTTCTGTTATTCTGTATAGATTTGATGATATCAACCTCAGTGTTGGCATTCTTTGACAGCATTCTTTCTGAATGAGAGTTAATAATCATTTCACACATATCTTTTTTTAATGGATAGCATATTTCCTTTATTTTATATTTATCTATTAATTTCTTTTTTTTATTTTTTATTGAAAAAAATTTCTGCCTCCTCCCAGCCTCCCATTTCTCTCCCCCCCTCCCACTCATCTCCCCCTTCCCCCCTCCCCCCCTCCAGTCTGAAGAGCAGTCAGGGTTCCCTGCACTGTGGAAAGTCCAAGGTCCTCCCCCCTCCATCTAGGTCTAGGAAGGTGAGCATCCAAACTGGCTAGGCTCCCACAAAGCCAGAACATGAAGTAGGATAAAAACCCAGTGCCATTGTCCTTGGCTTCTCATCAGCCCTCATTGTCCGCCGTGTTCAGACATTATTCGCGGTATCCCATGCTTTTTCAGTTCCAGTCCAGCTGGCCTTGGTGAGCTCCCAATAGATCAGTCCCTCTGTCTCAGTGGGTGGGTGCACCCCTCACGGTTCTGACTTACAACATATTTTTTAAAGTGTCCCAGAATGCCTTGCCTGAATCTGAATGTACCAGATAAAAAGTACAAAGAGACATTTTCAGTTAAAATCTGAAGAGGGATTTTTTTCCTAAATTTATTCTTTTATTAATTCACCTCATATGAAGAAGTTTTCTAGTGTTTATAAACTGATCAACAGTGAAGCACAACAATTGTAAGAAAAAGGAAAACACTCTACTAAAGTTCCATTGGCTCTCTGACTGAGGAAGAGTAGCAGTAAATAGCTGGATATTAAAAGTACAATGGATGATATTTAAAAAATGGATAGGAGTTAAAAAGTTCATTAGAAAACAAATCTAGTGTAATCAGAGATGATTAGGGAAGGACTGTGTAATGAAGTAATATTAAAGTGTCAAATTTCATGTGAGATTTTAAAACTAAAGTTTTTATAAAAAAAGGCAGGAAAAAATGGAAAAGAATAATTAGTGATTTAGCTTATTTACTTTAGGTATTATCATTAGGTATTTTGCACGTATTTAATATGAAATGTTAATATGAAAATGAAAACAAAACTATTGCCATAAAAATGGGAGTTAGAGAAGGTGTGTAATTACAAGAAAAAGAAGACTATACAATTTAAAAAGACCATCCCTGACGTCGAGCTCTATTATAGAGCTCCAGCAACGAAAACAGTTTGGTATTGGCATAAAAACAGACAGGTGCACCAATGGAATTGAATCAAAGACGCTGATACTGATCCACATACTGTGAAGGCCTGAGTTTTGACAAAGAAACTAAAACTATACAAGAGAATAAAGAAAGCATATTTAACAAATGGTTCAGGGATAACCGGATGTCAACATGTAAAAGAATGCAAAGAGATCCATATCTATCCTTGTTCAAAAAAAATTTAAGACCAAATAAATCAAAGACCACAACCTAAATCTAGCCACACTGAACCTCATTGAAAAGACAATGGGAAGTTGCACACATGTACGTGCACAGGGGACCAATTCCTAAATATAACCCCAGTATCACAGACACTGAGAGAAACAATTAATAAATGGGAAGTCCTAAAATCAAGGAGCTTCTGAAAGGCAAACAACGTAGTCATTAAGACATAACAGCAACTTACTGAATGGAAAAATATCTTCACTAACCCCACATTGGACAGAGGACTGATCTCCAAAATGTAAAAGAACTCAAGAAACTAGACATCAAATTACAAAATAATCCAATTTTTTTTAAAAAGGTGGGTATAGATCTATACAGAGTATTCTCAAAAGAAGAACTGCAAATGTCCAAAAGACACTTAAGGAATTGCTCAACATCCTTAGCCATCAGGGAAAAACAAATCAAAATGATTCTGAGATATCATTTTATACCAGTCAGAATGGCTAAGATCAAAAACACCAAAGATAGCTTTTGTTTGAGAAGATGTAGAGTAAAGGGAAGAATCCTCTACTGCTAATGGAAAAGCAAATTTGTACAGCCACTTTCAAAATCAGTATAACAGTTTCTCAGAAAATAGGGAATCAATCTTCCTCAACCCTGCGGTCTCACTCATAGGCATATACCCAAAGGATGTACACAAATACCACAAAGACAGTTGCTCAACTGTGTTCATAGCAGGATTATTCGTAATAGCCAGAACCTGGAAACAACCTAGTTTCCCCTCAAATGAATAATGGATAAAGAAAATGTGGCACATTTACACAACAGAATACTACTCAGTGGGAAAAAAAATCACAATGACATCTTGAAATTTGCATGCAAATGCATGGAACCAGAAAAAAAAAAAACTATCCTAAGTGAGGTAACTCAGACCCAGATAGACAAACATGATATGTGCTCACTCATAAGTAGATATTAGATGTAAAACAAATGATTACCAGCTTATAGCCCACAATTCCAGAGAAACTAGGTAACAAGGAGAGCCCTAAGAGAGACATACATTGACACCCCTGAAGGGGAAAACAGAAAAGACCTCCTGAAAAAATTAAGAGGGAGAGAAAAGGGAGGGTGGTAGGGGCGGGAAAGGGAAGAAGAAGAGGGAGGAAGAGAACATGAAGGAATGGGATATACAAGAAGGAGAAAAACACAGTGAGGCAGAGAAACTAAAGAGATACCTTGATTGTGGGAGCCATTAAAGGGCTATCAAAAACCAACACTAGGGAGATTCCCAAGAATTCTCAAGGAAGACTATAAGCAACAGTAGAAAGGATGACTAAAGTTGCCTTCCACTGGAATCAAACTGATGATACTTTACTTCGCATGTTAGAACCTTCAACCAAAACCTGATGGAAGCAGAGATAAAGATCTACAGTAAAGCAGTTCGCTGAACTACCTGAAACCATCCCAAGAGAGGGAGGAGAGATAACATGAGCAAAGGGGTCAAGACCATGTTGGTGATACTCACAGAAACTGCTGACCTCAGCTAATGAGAACTCATAGACCCTGGACTGATAGAAAGCAAACACACACAGCACTAAATTAGGCTGTTTGAATGTGGGAGACAATTGTGAGGCTTGGATAGTCTGTGGGGCCACTGACAGTAGTACCAAGATTTGTACTTAGTGCTCAAACTGGTCTCTAGGAGCACATTCTTTTTGGAGGGATAACATGCTCAGCCTAAATAGAAGTGGGAGGACATTGGCCATGCATCAAAGTGGTATGTCAGACTTTGTTGACTCCCCATGAGAAGCCTTATCCTTTCTGACAAGTGGATGGAAAGGTGGAGTGGGGAAAGGTGGAGTAAGTGGGAGGAGAGGAAGTAGAGGTAATGGGGATAACTATGTAAAACGAGAAAAGGATGTATTAAAATAATTCTTAATCAAAATAAGAAAAATAAAAGATAAAGCTAAAAAGTCAAAAAAGGAGAAGTGTACTTGAAATGCACACAATATTAGAGGTGGGTGAGAACATGTGATGTGGGGAGAACAAAGATAAAAAGATAGCTGATTGACAATACCCTGGGCATTTTTACAAGCTGGAGCATATTATTATATAACAGGAGTAGCAGAAATCCATTAGAAAGATACTTCCCTTTTGGACAATAGAAAGAACTCCTTGCTTGGATAGGTCATATACATAAAGGAACACTCCTTAGCAATATGGGACCTTAGCAAGAGGGTAGATCATGAAGGATGATCTACCTTAAAGTAAATGAGAGGGATGGGAGAATAATTGCAACCCTAGAGAGATAATGTAATTTTCCTGCTCAGAGATCCAAGCCCCTAGCACAAATCTGTAACCACATCATGTTGTAAGATTAATGGTTTTTCTTGAATTATTCAGCAAAACATAATTGTCCTTTATTTTTCAATTGCTTTTCTAATCATCCTGTCTCTAAAACTTTGGCCATCATTCTTTTTCTAAAGCTCCACTTTCCTCCAAATCGCTTCTTGTCTTCCATGTGTCCACCCTCACATGTATGTCTAACTCAAACAACATGGTTTCTTTATTTATCTTCACTATCTTTCCCTTCTGGGCATCTTCTAAGACTTAGTTCTTGCTTTCCCTAGATTTTTTCTTTCAAACTTGAGTAATATTTTCAAGATTCGCTTTTTCTTTGATACTGTTTTTAAATTATTTTATTAACAAGACTAAGCAAAGGAAGACAATGATTTCCCTAGTAAGATGTGTCCAATCTGAAAGGACTCCCCCCACCCAAAAAAATTTTGGTATCGGTATGCCCACTAAGGAGACCACTAGGCTTGAATGTATAACTTTGAACCCTTGGTCATACAGATGATACAGTCAAAGTCAGTGTGTGTCATAAAACAACAACAAAGACTTTAAAATGTGGAAATGAACTTGTAGGTGGTAGGGGATATTATGGAATAAAGAGATTGGAGAGAAGATTGTAATAGTCAGAACATACATTATACAGCCACAAAATTCTCAAAGAACAAACTATAAAATGTAAATGTAAAGTAATTCAGAGATTTCTTATAGATAATAAAAAGCAAGAAATAAAAAGAACTTTAAGTAAATATCAAGTGCTATCCTGGCATGCTGTGTTAATTCTTGTTCATTCCAACAGTAAGCGTGAGACCAAAGTGTTGTGATATTGACATGGAGAATTATTTTTTAATATAACCACAAAAGCACAAGAGACCAATTCAAGAAGTAACAAATATAATTAAGGCAATATAAATAATTTTACTCACATGCTAAGGAAAATAAACCATTGGAGAAAAGAAAACCTACAAACTGAGAACACACAGGCCTAACAAATGTAGAAATTCAAAATGTAATCACAGCACCACCTCATGTCAAAGGAACTATTATCCAGAAGACAAAACAAAGACAGCATAGTCAAGGACAACTAGAACAGGAAATCTGTATACACTGAAGGATGGAATGCAACCTGATAGAGGCACTAAGGAAGACACTGTGGGAATCCTCAAAACCATATAAACCATCAGCAAAGTGTATAGATAATAGACATACAAAAATATTGGAAGCACATTGGGAAGATGTCTGTGCTTCTTCATTTATTAAAGCATTATTTATAATTGTCAAGGTTAAAATTATTTTCCCCTAATAAGTAAAGAAATTAAGTGACACTGGGCATGGTAGTCATCACTTTGGCACTGTAACATTCAAAAGATGAAGGCATGGGTCACAAACAATCCCACACCAGTTTGGAATTATGATTAATAGAATAGTTATTTATGTAAGGGGGGAAAACTTACAGATCGCTGTCCCAGACAACAGCCAAGACTTTGGTTCATTACTGAGCCATGGAAAGCCTGTCATGTTGGTCTCCATAAAGAAAAAAAAAATCTGTTAAAGCAAATAAGAAGATAACTGCCAAGAGCCATGCTGTGCAGCTATGGGCTTATTGTTAAAAAACATTCCAGAAATAACTGCATCTTAAAAGTCACCAAGGAGTAAGTAATTGTGAATGGTTTTCATGTTCATGCTTCAATAATGTTTATTGCTGACATCTGTGGTGATTTTTTAATAAGATGTTTCATGTCTACTTTTTAAACATGATGTTTATCTGTCCTTTAATGGTTTCCTTAGAAATGTTACCTTTCCCTTATATTTTTGAAATGATTAACGTTTGGTGGCAATTATTTTAAACAAATATAAAAGACCTATACAAATTATGGATTTTTGAGTGTTCTCTAGCCAACTGTGGAAAAATAATACAACTGACATTTTCAGAGCTAGTATCTGTTAAAATATAATTACCTTGCAGAGTTTGAATACCTTTCCAAGAACATGAAGTAGCTAAGGAAAGACATGTCTCAGGCTAACATCTAGTAACCAGCAGGTCTTGACAGGTGTGAGATCACATTTTATTTATTGTTTCAACCTCTAACTTCAGATTTGTAGAGAAGGTGCATAGATCATATTGTAAGTTTCTATAAAACTCTTACCTATCATGAACAATTATATCACTTTTGTGCAGTGGCAAAACGTCCAAGATTTACATTGGTGCACTGCCATCAACTAAACTCTAGACATGATCATTTAATGGCTTTGGTTGACCCAATCGACAGTACCATCTCTCCTTACAGATCCTGAATTACCATACCCTGTTAACTATGAAAGGTTTTCGATCTCTGCATGTTTTCATGACCCTGAGAGTCTTGGCTGTTTAGCAAACTTGAATATCTAGACCTTGCAAGGACTGGCCAACTAACTATCTGCTCCAATTTTGTTTTATTGTTAAATTTGATATGCCACCTTTTAACATAATATCAAAGGGTACATGAGAGTCATGTGAGGTTCTGCAGATTTTTACCTGTTTATCCAAATTTATTTCCACTTTATACTTATTTCAATATTTATATCCACTTTTATTTCATGTTCTAATTATTCATATATTTGAGATTGTGAAAACTTAAAATTATTTGATTTGTGTGCTTTTTTTCAGTACATTCTTTTTAAGATTTCATGAATATATGTTTAGGATGCAAGTTCTTCTTGATTAATGTTAGATGCATTGTGTTAAATTCTCCCTAACCCTATATCTTCATAGACATTTACTATGTTTATTTTCTATAATATTTAGGATGTTTAGGAGTCAGGATTGAGGGGAGAAATATGGCGTATATGTGTTGTGGTTCAATTATAGGGGTCAGAGCCACTTGTGAGGGTCACGTCTTCTTTCAACCTGGTAGATGTGTGGAATCATAATCAGGTCACCAGAAATTATTTCATTGGATTTCATTTGAGTTCTGTCAAATTCTTGCTTCATGCCTTTATTCTCTTTCCTTGACTGAGAGAACACAAAACTGTAATTTCTCATCTACTTCTGTTCTACTGGGTTTTACATTTTCTGTATCATTCCCATTATCTAGACATTTTTGTTCAAGAAGACAAGAATAAGATATAAATAAAAAATATGATTCTCATGCTCAAATATGTTTATATTTACTTTATTGTATTATAATTAACACAACACTGGTTTCGAGGAGCAATTTACCATTCATTTCCTTTGCACAGAGTCATGATTTTTTGTATACCAGATAGAATCTACTGTATATAGTCCTCATCTAAGAAGACTATATATTTTGTAATACAACTTGTACACCATCTTGTAATAAGTGTTAATGTCAAATAGAACATAAGTTTTATTTGATCTAAACATTGATCATGATTTCTTAGGGAAGTAAAGGAGTACATTCAACTCTTTCATAAATAGCAATATTCTAAGATGAGAATTACAGTAAGATTAAAATATCAGTTTGAGGTCATATCATTCAATTAAAGTCTAAAATTGCATTTTATTAGATTCACTAATAGCTAAGTAATTCTACTTAAATGTAGAAATACAAGTATAATGACTTATAGTGTTTTGGGTTACCTAAAAAAGGCTGAATAATGGTATAAAAGCTGTAAATGGTATAAAATTAAGACTAAAGAAAATGGGTACTGATTTCCAATTGACTTTTCTAAACTATGGCATATAATAATCTATCTCATTATTACTGGAGGACAAAATGAAAAATATATTCTTGCATAAATAAGTAAAATTTATGTATATATATATATGTATAGAAAATATAAAGTAATATAAGAGCAATCAAAAATAACTTTGTAGAGAAAATTGCTGCTTTTCGTGGAAGACTTCTGTGGGAAGTACTTTCACTTGATTCTTAGCAGATATACGATGCAGCATATCTCCCAGTCTTAACTGAAATGACAACCAAATACTTTAGTTTATGCCCATCCCTAGAGCAACAAAAAGGACAGGGAGGTCTATGTTGTGTTTTCAACCTCTATTTTTACTGTAAAATTTGTGTTTTGTTTCATCTGTTTTTTGCAACATACACCCCCATAAAAATGTGCAGGATTAATAATAAAAGTGAAGCACTACCTATGCAAACTTCTTTTCTCAGCTCTTTCTCCTATGTAATATCTTTGCTATTCGCAGACTGAAATCAGAGGTGAATGTGCCTTACTCCACTGTGACTTGCCTAGAGAAGAAATTACTACACTTTATTTCTTTTTTATGACTTTGTTATAACTCTATATTTAATACAAAATGTCACTGTAATTTTTTAAATAGTTTTTACCACACACAAACACAAAGAGAAATACATACACATGAATGTGTGTGGATATCACAGGTATATACAGCTGCAACTCCTAAATTCACCCATATTGTCCACTTTCTTAATTATTAGCCTTTTAAAGGTTTAAAATAAATTGTTTAACTTTATAAATTTTTCTATTGTTAATATAAAAAACTGAAAATTTTTTATTGAATTTGCAATTGTTATTGATGGTAAATGATTTTATCTTAAACTAATATTATTTGATCTATATTTTTATCTATTGTAGTTTAAAGATGTGGGAGGTTCTTCTGTCTATGTGTTGCTTTTATTGGTTAATTAATAAAGAACTGCTTTGAGACTACGGCAAGGAAGAACAGAACTAGGTGAGGAAAACTGGACTGAATGCTGGGAGAAGGAGACAGAGTCAGGGAGACACCATGGAGCCACTGCCAGACTCAGACATGCTGAAACTTTGCCCATAAGCCACTGCCACTTGGTGATACATGGATTCATGGAGATGGGTTAAATATGTAAGAGTTAGCTAATAAGGATCTAGAGATAAAGGGCCTAACAGTGACTTAATTAATATGGTTTCTGTGTGATTATTCCAGTCTAGGTTAGCCGGGTAGGAACCAACAAGCAGCCCTTCCTCCAACATAATTCAGTTTCATTCAAGACACATTATTTAATTATTTCTGCTGTCAAAAATCCATAACAAACACTTCATCATTTCTTACATTTATTATACAAATAAATAAAATTAAATATATTTTATTGACATTGTGGTCATGATTTAAATCAAAAAGTTTTTAAAACTAAGAAGTGGTTCAAAAGCTATGAGCAGTAAAAATGAAAGGAGAAAAACTCACATCTGTCATTTTGGAAGAAATTGGCATTTCAGTAAGCAAAACTGAGAACAATGTGGAGTGCTGAGGGAGGACATCAACACAGGGAGGAGGCAAGCCACACGGTGTCTTCTAGGATTGATGAGCAAGTCATATTGACTGCATCATTTGACATATATTGAGAAACAGTGTGAGAAAAGACTGGAATATATAGCTCACCAAGGAATATAAATAGTCAGATGTAATTTTAAAACATTATTGGTCATAATATATAGTTGTCAAAGGCTTCAGAGTAGGGAATTTTAATGACAACCCCTTAGATATAAATTAATCACCAAGTAGCTATGTGTTAATTAAAGGAGCTAGATGAAAACAAAAACCGAGAAGCTAAAAACGTAACAAAAGGGCTGCAAGATGGGTGTGAGGCAAGAAGGGATAGTCTGTTGTTATGGCTTGTGTGAAAAGAAATGAATACTTGAACTGAAATAACACTTGGAAATGAAGATCTACTTGAAACAAAATCTGTTTGATTTTTCATTGCTCAAAGTTATCACTGATCAGAAGCAGGCAGGCAGGGGGTACATGTTTTAACGAGAACTGCCAGAAGAGCGATGATAGCCAAAGGCATGCAAGCAGACAGGGCGTGTGCACATATAAGGACAAGCAGACAGGGCGTGTGCACATATAAGGACAAGCAGACAGGGTGTGTGCACATATAAGGACAAGCAGACAGGGCGTGTGCACATATAAGGACAAGCAGACAGGGCATGTGCACATATAAGGACAAGCAGACAGGGAGTGTGCACATATAAGGACAAGCAGACAGGGCATGTGCACATATAAGGACAAGCACAAGTGAATAAAAATACTTTTCACCAATTTTGTCTGCTGAGTGAATTTAAAAATCTTAGCAAAGGTAGAGAGTAAAGACTAGAAGAATCCAATTCTCCATATTGCCGTGTAAAAGCATGTTTCTAGAAAGCCTGACCCACGCAAAAAGAATTATGCTTTTTAAATGCAGATGATCAAATTATTTGAGTGAGACTTTGCTTATCAAAATTTCCAGCACATATGAACCCTAATATATTTTATGATTTTAAATTTGATCAAGAAATAGGAAGTGTTCCTTTGGTTCATCAAATAAAGAAACTAGAAGACCTAATAAAACGTGTTGAATTTTACTGGGACAGAATATGTCAACAATGAGTGAGCCTTAAACTTCTTACTTATGCCATCTAAAAGAAGATTTATTGACATCAGTCAATTTCTCACGAAGAGAATGTTCAAACAAGTAACACAGTTTGAGAAACAGAATAATATCTACTACTAATAAAAAATGAAGTGTCTATGAGATAATTTAGCATGAAAAAATAGAATAAACAAATGTTTAAAAGCTACATTCATTGTATAGAAATATAAAAAATAGTATATTTTGACATATAATACCCTCAGAGATAACGTATAATTGTCTACATAAGTGTGACTTGTGTTTAGCTACTTGCTTCCAAAAAAGTAAATATGGAAAATTAACAAGGAGTATGTAATAATGAAAAAATCTGTCATCATCTCAAGTTTATAATAAAGATTCATATTATTGTTAGCAGAAGAATGTAACAATGTCGGGAAATGGTATTTTAATTCAGTGACTATTGTAAAATCTGTTTTTCCTGTCTAGTGTAGAATAACTTTGCACAAATACAAATTGCAAATCTTTCTGTGGACTCCTTTACTCGCTCATCTATAAAACTGTGAATCACAAGACAAGAAAAGCTTGAAAAATAATCACAAACAAGAGATAAAATATCACATCTTCTCACATGAGAACTTAGCATAAAGTAGTAGTAGGGATATAATCTTGGGACAGAAAGAGGAGATCAGGAAAAAATAATGTTCTCTAACTAATTTAATAATATATTAATATTGATTAAAACTTAATAAGGATGGATACTTGACCAAATGATAGGAACTATTAAGGATGCTAACACATTTGCTAAGTAAATCAAAAGTTATAAAATGTTGAATTTTTGTCACTGTAATTATGAATTTTCCAATCCAAACCTAGTTGCACACCACCAAGAACTTAGCAGAGGATTTTTCTCTGCAAGGAGAGTAGACGCCTGATCAATATTTTTCATCATCTTTCTTAGTTAGGCTGTGTATTGCTGTGACAAAACACAATGACAAAAAGAAACTTCTAGAGGAATGATTTCATTTCAGCGTATAACTCTCAGGTCACACCCCATCAAATATCAGAGTCAGAAGAGGAACTCAAATAGGCAGGGTAGTAGAGCCAGGAGCTGATGAAAAGGCTGTGGAAATATGCTGCTTACTGTCTTGCTTTGACTACTTTGTTTAGCCAATAAACACTCCCAAATGCTATGTAACATGTACAAAGTAACATGACAAGGTACAAAAACAAGAAAAAGATTCCTAAAATGGTACACATATCAGTGAAAGTATTATATTTAAATGATATTTGTGTGTGTGCAATTATGTCTTGTAAAATAACTGCATTACTCAATTTCATTCCCAATTCAATTTACCAATATGGCATGCGCTAGAAAAGGAAATTAAATGATCCAGATTGTTCCCTATTAATTAAGGTAGACAATGAAAATGAAAATAATTTCAATAAAATGAAAATTAAAATGTGATCTTGAATCAAGAAGAATAATCTTATAATAAAGAATAAAAATACTTGTATTAGTAATATAATATCAACAATGAGATTACTGTATTGATACTAATAGAATGATGTGTTTAGAATAATCCAAACTTAATCAGGAGAGATATTATAAGCATCCATGATATGCTGGAAGAAGAATCCAAATTTCAATTCTTTTAAAATTATTAATGTTTTGTTTGAGGCTCCTTAGAAGGAATGATCACATGACTTCTGATTTTTCTTATGTAGCAAATTATCTTTCTTGTGTTCATGCTTAATTAAATAGAAATTCAGATAACATTTTTGGATGTGTTTAATTTTCTGGTCACATTTTGCTTAGTAATTTTTTTTCTTATTTCATCACTTCAGTTAGCATTTATCATGACCCTTTAAATACTCCAGCTAAAATATGAACAAAGCTGTGTGGCTATTAGTACAGTCGTTCATGGCAAAACATTTTGTGACCTAATTATTTTTGGTTTCTAACATTCACCTAAGTGTCTACAACAGCACAACAAAAACCCTCAATACACTCATATAAAATCATTAATACATGTAATGCATAATGATGGCAGCTATGATATTTTAAAATAATTCTAATATTTCTTAAATATACAATATAAGATTACTTAACATTGAGTATCAGAGTTATAACATTATAAACGCTGTGATATTTTGTTCTTAATTAAAGTTTGGTATTGACAAAATATTAATTTGTTCTTATACTGTAAATTGTATTATATGTAACTACTGATAATATTAGCTATTCTGCTACTTGTTTCTTCAAATTAACTTTTTCTTCATATATATCCTAGACTACAACAGTTAATACAGATTAGAAAATAAATGTTTCTATTACTAAGCATTCACTCTTCACAATAATTTATCACAGAAATAGTATTTAAACAATTCTATTTAAACTTAATTCCTAAAAAGAATTCAAAGTATGCCCATAACCCCCACAGATTATGATACATATGCATAATGCTGAAGTTAGATCTGGAAGAATTAGATTCAATTCACATTTTCAAAATCCTGATTTATTCACTTTATCCCATTTTTTGTTTGATCTTACTAACAAATCCTTTTATTAAAAGTAGTGTATTCTTTGTTTTCTATCCTAAATCTATTACTGAATTAATTCTCAACATCCATTCTTATTTTCTTCACAACATTGCCTGGGATTATGTATTACAGAGGTACAAACTTAGTCCTAATAACAATGGTTTCATTTCCACTGACGTTGTTACTGAAGTTCAGTAAAAGTCTGGAATTATTAAACAAAAAACCCCCAGAATAGTTCACAATACTGAAGCATGTATTATTTTGAATTTCACAAAATTTCAGGAGAACATTATCCAGATGATATAACATGAAAGAAACAACTAAAAAACTCTAAAAAGTGAAACTATGACAATATAGCCATATTTGAATTGTTCTTTAATATTTCTAGCTATGGGGATGTAGGACTTTTCAGAGACAGTTGCCTGTCACATATGTATCCTTACCTCAGAACTGATTCTGTGCTAGATTCCTGTTCTGCTCTGCTAGAGAATGAAGGACTTTGAATTTTGAAACTATCTAAATTAAAGATTTTTTAAATCATGAACATTATGACAAATGTAATTGCACCTCAGATTTGAGACAAACTGGACACATTATGTTCCAAAAGAATCTATGAAATAATAGTCACTTACCTTTTAGTATCAAAACAACATATTTATTGAGGTTTCAAAGAAATGCAAATTAACCTATTCATTTTTTTTTCTAAATTCTTGCAGAAATTGAGACCAGACTTAATTCTATTCATTATAAATTACCTGTAAGGATATTTACCTGATGATTAAACAAGAACAAATGGATGCTAAGAGATGTCAACTATTGACTTAATTTCACATTCAATATTCACCAAAAACAAAATGTTCTATACAGAGAAAAAGATCACCGTTATGTTTCAAACTTTATTATGCTGATATAACAAAAGAACTATTAATGGAAATAAAATATCTATAGAGTAAATGTTGAGAAAACAATAACTGAAGTTTGACATTTTCATTTCTTTAGTCAGAATAGTGGAAACAAACCATTGTACCTTGTATGCAAAGAATGAAAGAGCTATGAACGTGATGAGTACAAATAGAAGTATTAAAACCTCAGTGTTCTTAATAACTAATTCTTTCTATGCTTATTAATTAGAAAACCTTCTTCTGGTTTTAGAAGAAGGTTTTCTAACGAATGGTTAGACAGAGGCAAAAAACATACTTAAGTTGCTACATGAATACCCCACCCCAAGAAATGATTCGCATGATATTTACTTTACTGTATATAAACACGGTGATAGGATTTCTTACAAGAATCTGCATTATTAATACTTTTCTCTTACTGTTTAATGTTTGGGGAATTCTATGGTGAAATTTTCTTATCAAAATGAATTTTACATTGACATGATTCTGTCGAACACGGGAGAAGGTGATCAACCCCTTTGTCACTAGAAATCCTTTGTGAGATGCAAATGAAGCATATTAAGTTTAGGTCTTGAATGCATGGTGAGTGTAAACTGCACTTGGTCACCCCTAAAGTCTTTTCATGATTGTCTGGCTGTGATAAACTATCCTGATAAAAGAAACTTAAAGGAGAAAGGGTTAATTTTGTCTTACAATTCCATGGTGCATACCATCGTGATAGGAAATTTGTAACATGGGATTTTGAGGGAGCTGGTACTGTTCTGCCAGGAATCTGAGAAGAATAAACACTAATGAATTGTGCTTAGCTCCCTTTCTCTCTTTTGTGAAATCCAGGCCCCAAGCATAGTGAGTAATGCCATCTGTGTTTAGTGTAGATCCTTCTACTTCAAACAACCTCATCAAAATAAGCCTAATAGTCATTCCAAGAAGCTGCATTATCCTTCATAGGTATGCAGGAAGCTTGTTTCATCGTGATTAATAGCTAAGTTGGCATTAACACTAACCACCAAAGATTCCAGTATTTACTTTTAATAACTATTATGTTTTACAAGTGACTTACATTTGCACTTGCAAACAATATGCTTGTGAATTTCCTAAGACTAAAGGAGAACATTGTAAATGCTAGATCTAATAATACATTGCAAAATTTATACATCAGAAAAATAAGACCATCCTATAATACTGAAAAGATGCCGATGTTCTGCAAGTCTCCTTTGAAACTGTTATAAGGGACATCCCAGGGATTTTTGGAAAACATCAACAGTGTATAGAATTATCAATATAAAAACCCACACCCTTACTGCTTCCAACTCGAACAGACTGACTGAATCCCAAATGCTATCAAAATTTAATAATTTATACCTTGTATAAAAATCATAACAACATATGGTATGCCATTTTATATCAATGAGAAATATGCTATTCAAGTCACAGGAAAAGCAACCAGTCCATAACAACTACAACGGGAATCTAAGTTCCTATTTCTGGATTCTGGATAAACTTAGAGAATGTTTCTCAAGTTGTAGTGAATAACACAGGAATTAGCTCAGACTTTGATAATTCATTTGAAAGAATATACAGACAAGACACAAATTTCTAAGGAAAATGACCAGAGTCCAAGTTCAATTAACAAACATTAGATCTACATGAGATAGAAATTTGAAGATCAGCACATTGCCCTACCCAGGATGCAATTGAATAATCAATAGTAAATGAATGATGTCCTTCTCCACAGCACAGAAACAAACAAGTGCAAATATGAGGACCAGCACTCATTGCTCTCACAGATTCCAGAAATAGTCCATTCATACTGAGCAGAAAGGAAACCCTGATAATTCATGGATAAATTGTTCCACTAAGAGAGACTTTCCTTTGCAACAGAAGCAATCAACATTAGGACCAAATGTTGCTGTACACTCACCCAAATATGTCAAATGAATAATTCACAGGTACTGACAGGTTTCTAAGAAACAGCATATTTTATAACAAAGCTTAAGTATATTCAATTTCGATGAAATACCTAGCATCTACCATGATGAAATGTAATTCAAAATTACAGAAGTGAAGCATGGAGCTTCAACTGTCAGGAAAGACGGAAAATATAGATTTACTTAAAGGATCCACAGATTGATGTGACATGTTGGATAGCAGACAGTTATAGCTGTGGTCCTTATGGGGAGCAGGGTATAGAAAATGTGGAATATGTTAAGTAGAAACAATTTAAAGAAATAAGTCAAGTTTCAAAAAAATTAAAATGCCAGCGATCAAAATATACTAGATGGTATTAAAATGTTAAATATTTTCAAAAATTATATTTTAAGGCATTATTATTATTCTGAAGTAAACTTTAAAAACAACAGAATACTAGTGAAATGTGATAAAATATAAACCAATCATGATGAAATATGGCTGAAACTTTTTTCTTGGTTGATATTATGAACACCCACTTCCAATAGCAGCATAAGACTCAGACTCTATGTAAGAACATAGATTATCAATTAATACCCCCAAAGGAAAGCATCTTCCATTTGTATAACTAAGGCTTAGTTTGTCTTTAAACCCCTTTATTGTGACAGTTTTGTTCAGCACGTGGCAAAGTGATAAGGTCTTATATCAAGATGATTAGCTCTGGAAACTACCGTGGTTTATATATACACAGACCAGGATCTATAGATGAAGGAGAACAAACATTCTTTGCTATTTTTCTTTTTTCTAAAACTGGTTACCGCACATAACATTATAAATACTGCACCGATTTTTCCATGAAGTTTGTGACTTTATTTTTCTTTGAAACTGAATGTGCGTGTGTGTGTGTGTGAGTGTGTGTATAAGTGTGTGTGCATGTCCATGTGTTTGTGTTCAAATTTGCATTATCTGCTGATGGACATCATTTATCACAGATGTGCTAATATCATTATGGCAGTATCTGGAGGTCTCTGGATATATGGTCAGTGAAAAAAGAACTGTATATTTATCAGGAAAGCTCAATGTTTCACGCTTTTAAGGAATACGCAGTCTCATTTCCATAATGGTTGAACAATTTGCACTTCCAGTAACACATCCTCTCTGAGAGATTCCATGGTGATATCCATTTTGGATGAGGTGTGGTCACATATCAGAGCAGTTTTCCCTTCCCTAATAACCTCATTTTTCTTTCTTTCTAACCTTTTCTTTTTTAATTGATTTTATTGAGCTCTACAGTTTTCTCTGCTCCACTCCTTTCCCCTACCCAAGGGTCACTATGCTCCCAATTAACTCAGGAGATCTTGTCTTTTTCAACTTCCCGTGTTGATTACATCCATGTATGTCTCTCTTAGGGTCCTCATTGTTTTCTAGATTCTCTGGGATTGTCATTTGTAGGCTGGTTTTCTTTGCTTGATGTTTAAAAACCACTTCTGAGTGAGGAAATATGATAATTGTCTTTCTGGGTCTGGGTTACCTCATTCAATATGTTTTCTCACTCCATCCATTTGCCTGCAAAATCAAGATGTCATTTTTTTCTGTTGTGTAGTACTCCATTGTGTAAATGTACCTAAATACCCCTGGACCAAAGATGGATAAGGAAAGTGTGGTACATTTCCACAGTGAATGCCTAATGACCTTCTGAAATAGTGTCTGGCTATTTGTTTTGTTGCCTCTGCTGGTGTCTCAAGTGTCTATTCATGTGCTCATTGCTCCATTTCCTTGCCATTACATTTCTTTGTTAATTTTGGAAATTATCCCTTGTCTGAAGCATGACTGGTAAAGATTTTCTCCCATTCTCTGTGTTTTCCATTTGCTGTACAGATATCTCCTTATTCTTTGGAGAAATTTTATAATCTCACATTGTGCTATCTGTTGGCATTCAGGGCCTGCCCCTGAACAATGGAAGCTCTATTCAGAAAGCTCTTGCTTACCTCAGTATCTTGAAAACTATTCCTGAAAATTTTGTTCAGAAATGTCATTCGTGATTCTAGAGAAGTTAAATAAGAAGGTGAACCCAAAGAAAAACATATAAGCATCCTCCTGAATATTAACCTTCATTAGGCGATGAAAGAAGACAAAGACAGAGACCAACATTGGAGCACTGGACTGAAGTCTCACGATCCAAAGGAGGAGCAGAAGGAGAGAGAGCACGAGCAAGGAACTCAGGACTGCGAGGGGTGCACCCACACACTGAGACAATGGGGATGTTCTATCGGGAACTCACCAAGGCCAGCTGGCCGGGGTCTGAAAAAGCATGGGACAAAACCGGTCTCGCTGAACATAACAGACAATGAGGACTACTGAGAACTGAAGAACAATGGCAATGGGTTCTTGTTCCTATTGCACGTAATGGCTTTGTGGGAGCCTAGGTAGTTTGGATGCTCACCTTACTAGACCTGGATGGAGGTGGGTGGTCCTTGGACCTCCCACAGGGCAGGGAAACCTGCTTGCTCTTTGGGCTGAGGAGGGAGGAAGACTTGATTGGGAGAGGTGGGGAATGGGAGGTGGTGGCGGGGAAGAGGCAGAAATCTTTAATAATTAAATAAATTAATTAATTAATAAAAAGTGAAAAAAAAAGAAATGTCAGTGTTTCAGATTATAAATTAAGTTCTTGGATACCTTTTGAATAGGATATTTTGGAAGCTGAAAAGGATAAATCTAATTTTACTCTTCTGTAAATATATACCGAAGTTTTTCAGCACCATTTGGTGAATAGGTTTCAAATAGTCAAAAGTATTTTTTGTCTCCATTGTACAAAGTTAGGTACATACAGCTTTTTGGTTTATTTTTGGGTTCTCTGTTCTTTTTCATTGTCTCTATGTTTTTATGCCAGGACTAGGCTACCTTTTAGCTATATCTTTAGTGTAATTTGAAACCAGGTATTATGATACCTCTATGTGTGTTCTTTGGCTCAGTGGTCTTTGTGGTAATATATAAATTGTATTGGCTGTGGGCTTTTGTAGTTATATATAAATTCATGTTTTATCAAGATATCTGATCAATGACATCAGAAGTTTATTTTTAATTTATTAAATCTGTAGATAAATTTCTGTTAGATGGGCATTATTGAAATATTACTTCTACCAACCCACAAAAATATAAAGTCTTTCTACACTTATTTTTTATTTGATATCCTGACATGGACCAGCAGATTGTCTTCAGTGACAGGATCCTGATACAGATAAATGGTTTAAATAGTTTTAAAAATGTAAAATTTTAGAAAAAATCTATAACCCTAGGCAAAATTCCAGGGTTTCAGACTGGCTGTTCCAACTGTATAGAAACTCATTGATATAAACAGAGTTTGGGATGGAGAAAGGATCTAATTGAATATTTTAATTAATACTATGAAGGTTATTGCAATAACATAGCTTTTATTTAAAATGTGGCCACATAACTTGAAAATAATCATATGGGGAACTTGAGGGATCTGTTTCCTCCTTTCATGTCACTGTAACCAAAATACTTGATGCAACAGCTTAGAGGAGGAAACATTATTGGGTTCATTGTTTTTGTGGATTTGAGCACACTGTGGGAGTGTGTATTATTACAGGGGAACGTGACAATTCTCACTGTGGAGCTGAACATAATGTGGAGAACAATGTGTACCAGGGGTCAGTTGTCATAAGCTATCACAGAGCAACACTTGTGATAGCTTACTTCAGCCAGCGTAGGCCCACAGCCTAAAGGTTTCATAGACTTCCAACATAGCATTACTAGCATGCTAAGACATTTTCAGATAATGAGGTTCTGTGGATTCTTTCACATTGAAACCGTCACAATATCATCTATGGTAAAGATTCAGTAACTTTCAAAAAACACTCTTACAAACGTTAAGTCAGATGGCCAGTATTATTAGAAACTTGAAAATGACCAGTTCATATTGCATACAAAATAATATAGAGATTAATTAATTGTTGAGAGAATTCAAACACAAAAAAACATAAATTAGATTAATTTTCTACTCTTCTAAGTTAATTTTTCTGTATTTTTCAGTTCATCATGACTTTAGTAAATGCCATATAGCTGATATATATAAAGTAGGCTCTCTCTTTCTCCTTTTCCCTCTTCAAACACAATCTCAATATATGCCCTCAGCTGCATTGCAGTTTGCTGCGTAGGCTAGATTAGCCTCAAACTTACAGGGAACTGTCTGCCTCCTGCATTTTGAAGTTATTACATATATAAGTCATGCATTAGTCAAAATAATTAGCTACTTGTGTTGAGTTTTGCTAAATATATTTATTTACTAATTATACTTGCTTTTATATTTAACAATGTGTTTGCTTAGATGGTTGTGTCATATTGAGTATTAAACAGGGAGTCAGACATGACAAGCAAGCATTTTACCATTGAGCTGTATCCTCAACATTTTTTTTAAGTTAATAATCATGATTCTATCCTTGGACAGTAGAGGAGAGGGTGCCTGAACTGGCTTTGTCCCATAGTCACACTGATGAATATCTTGAATATCACCATTGAACCTTTGTCCACGATGGATGGAGATAGAGACAGAGACCCATATGGGAGCACTGGACTGAGCTCTCAAGATCCAATTGAAGAGCAGAAGGAGGGAGAAGATGAGCCAGGAAGTCAGGACCTCGAGGGGTTGGTCCACCCACTGAGACATTGTGCCTGATCTAATGGAAGCTCACCAAAGTCAGCTGGACTGGGACTGACAATCATGTGAACAAACCAGACTCTGAATGTGGCTGACAATGGGGGCTAACTGAGAAGCCAATGATAATGGAACTAGGATTTGTTTCTACTGCATGTACTGCCTTTTTGGGATCCTAGTCTGTTTGCATGCATACCTTCCTAGACCTGAATGGAGGAGGGGAGTGTAACGGCATAAATGAATGCAGACAGATTGTAAAAATATATACAGCTTTAATGGGGAAATAGACTTACAGAACCACAGGTTCCCGTGGAGAACAGGAAAGCAGAAGGGTGGCTGGGAGCACGCCCGGCAGATTTATATGTAGACATTAAATATAAATTAAATAGGACCATGTCCCCTAATGGGCAGGGCTTATCCCTACAGGGGAGGGCTTTGGACTTCCCACAGGCCTGGGTACCCTGCCCTCTCTTAGGACTGGAGGGGAAAGGGGAAGGGTGAGTGGGGGATCAGGAGGGACATGGGAGGAGGGGAGGAAGTGGAAATTTTGAATGCTATTATTTATAAAGCAATAAAAATTAAAAAAAAATCATGAGTCTGATTTTCACTGCTTTTGATCCATACCAGCTTGTTCTTGCTACTCAGATTTCATGGATTTTAATGATATCAGAAATACATCGGCTGGACACAGTGTTGAAGATTCACTAGATTAGAGCTACCCTGAACAATCACAAGGCAAAACATCAAGAAAAAGTTTATGCTAAATTATTGGGAGATAGTGCAGAGGGTACAAGGAAACAGCACAGTTATCCACTAGGATTTGAGAACCACTGTTAATAAATTGATGATGACTCTAAGATACCATATCTCATACAGGTGAGACTTAAGTGGAGCCCATCAGTGAAGAAAGTCCTCTCAGGGTTATTATTCCTGATCAATTTCGAGCCAGCGTTGGTATTAAAGTCATTGCTATAAAGTAAAAATTAATCATTGTAATAAATTAATTATGTCTTTAAAATAGAAAAATAGTCCGTCAGCATGGTTGGATATAATTCCAAATTACAATTATCAGACACTATATTTACGAACTAAGATTGCACCACCTAGGACATTTTAGACAAGTATTTTGAAATGTTTTTAAAATTACAGTTAATGAGAACATGATGATCCTCTTGAGTATTGTTGAGAAATATGTGTTATTAAAAGACAGTATATTTAAATAATGAAAAGAAGGAGATACTGTTATCTCTTATTTTTTTCTTCTGGAAAAAAGAAATGGAAGAATGGATGAGAGGAGTCTTGAGAAACTAATTTAAGTCTCTTCTTTGCTTCCCTAAGTTAAGCTTTATTTTTCATAATTATATCATCCTAGACATGAAATGCAGTGACAGTAGATACCACATCAAAACATTTTACTCTTAATCCAGAACAAAAAGAAATGTAAAGAAGGAAATAAGCTTTGACATCTTTGTCAAGTCAAAATTGCAGGTAATTATTTTAAAGTAGGTCTCCTTTTTCATGCTAAAATTGAAGATAGAAAAGTGGCCATAATTATTCTGTAATGTAAATGTAAAAGTAGTTCAGTTTATAGTTTTTGGAGTTATAATTTCTTATCTATGTGTGATGCAAAAGGCACTAAACAAATAAAAGGTGAAAAACTGTAACCTAGTATTATGAACTAAGTACAATTCAAATTACATAAGACATTCAAATAAAGGACACTCTGTTGGGTTATATGATATTAATACTATCTCATAAATATTAAAATCCATGAAAATGTTCACAAAAGTGACAAATCAAAGATATGTAAAAAATGTCCATTGTTCTCAGCCTAAGAACAACTATAATGTTTACTGAAATAAAATAGGCACCATTAATGTTATTATACCACAGCAAGCATGAGCAAATTTTTTATACTTTTTTTTACTGACTATTCCACATTAATGCAACATTCTTCTCTAAAAAGTAAATGCTACCTTTCACATATTCATAAGAAAATCTCTTATATTTGAATCCATATAATGTTTGGGTTAATTTGAACATATAAAATATTCATGGTAGTTGAAATATTTTCAAAAAAAACCAAAGAAACAAACAGATGGTTAACTTAATAACCCATAACTGAAAATATGTCTAAAACAAAAAAAGTAACAGAAATAATAATAAAGCTTAGTCTTCTTTCTTCTGAGAGAACAAGAGAATACCCCTTAATTTATATGGAATATGCTGACTAAAACTTAGTATTTGATTTCTATATTTAGAAGTGGTGAACATTTTTTGTTTGTTTGTTTTTTTGTTTTTTAAAAACACATGAATATTGAACATATTTTTATAGTATTAAAAGACCCAGTGAGATCACCCTTCACACACACACACACTCACACAAACACACACACACACATATGCCACTCATTATATATTTAGGCATCGGGGAAATGCAAATCAGAAAAACTCCATTTTACAACTTTCAGAAGAGCTTCAATACAAAAGACATGTGACAATTCATGCTGTTGAGGATGTGAAGCAAGGGGAACATTTTTTCATGGCTAACCACAAACTCAGCCCTACACAAAATACTAGAAGTAAAACTCCAACCCAAGGAAATTGGCAACACCAAAAAAAAAGAAAAAAAAATAGACAACTGATGGTCTTATAGCAGCAAATCACAGAAGGGAAAAATACACAAATTAATATCACCAACATTAAAAATTAAATTAACAGGAGATATCAATCCCTGGTCATTAATATCCCTTAATATAAATGGATTTTTCTGCTTTTCTTGTCCCATCATGGACAGTAACCCTCTGAATCTATAAGCGCTAAGTGTAATGCTTTACTTTAGAGGTTGCATTTTACCATTTGGCCATGGCTTTTATCGTGTCACTAGACTGTTAAGATAGACATTATAATCAGGGAGTAGCCTGTTGCTGTGACAGGCCTGATTGTGCTGTATTTTGTAGAAATGTGAAAAATACTGGAACTTTGGACTTGGAAATCCATGGAATGCTGTAAGGAAGGCTTAATTGGACATTCCAATAGGTTCTTGAAGGACAATACTGCTGACAGCCATGCGGACTACAGAAGCACAGCTCAAAAGGTTACAGAGAGAAAAAAAGCAACTATACTGGAGACTATTTGCATGCGTGGTATTTGGAGTACTAATAGGAGGACAAAAGGAATGAAATTGAAGACCTAGATATCAATCCACACACCTACGAATACCCAAAAAAGCAAAAAATATAAAATGGAAAAAAATGAAAGCATATTCAACAAATGGTACTGGCTTAACTGGATATCGACATATAGAAAAATTACAAAAGATTCATGTCTATTGCCATGCACAAAACTAAAGTCCAAATGGATCAAGACCTTAACATAAAACCAGCCACAGTGAACCTCATAGAAGAGAAAGTGGGAAGTACATTTAAATGCATTGGCATAGGAGACAACTTCCTAAATATAACCCCAGTAGCATAGACACTGAAAGCAAAAATTAGTAAATGAGAAATGATCAACAAGACAAAATGGAAGCCTACAGAATGGGAAAGATCTTCACCAACTCCACATCGGGCAAAGGACTGATCTCCAAGGTATAAAAAGACCTCAAGAAACTGATCATCAAAAGAATAAATAATCCAATAACAAAATGGCTACAGACCTAACAGAACTCTCAACAGATGAATCTAAAATGGCTGAAAAATACTTAAGGAAATGTTCAACATCCTTAGTCACCAGAGAAATGCAAATCGAAACAAAACTCTGAGATTCAATCTTACATATGTAAGAATGGCCAAGATCAAAAACACTGATGACAATTTATTCTAGAGATAATGTGGTGCAAAGGGAACACTCCTGCATTGCTGGTGGGAATGTAAACTGGTACAGATTATGTTTTTTAAACTATTTTTTTTTCAAAATTATGTGTAATGAAACTTAAATATAAAATTGAACCTATATTTTGATAAAGACTCCTCACTATTTCAATAAATTAAAAACTGTTTTCCAAATTGCCTGTTAAATAAATTTTAAATCTACATTTAGAGTTTGTCCATATATTTACTATATATAATTATTATTTTGTGGAGTCTAACCTATATGTTCAGTAATTGTAAGCAAAGTAGAACAAAATTCAAGAACCAATTTATACAAGAAAAAAGCTTAATTGACCATTGATAATAAACAATTATAATTATCTTAAAATACAAACTTCTCTTTCAGTTTTCAATAATGAACATTAAACCAAGATGTGAGGTTGTCTTATGTTACAAAAGAGTGTTTATAAGACAGATTGAACAGTAATTATAAGAGTTTCTTACATTTTGAAAACATAATTTAAAGTTTTTCCAAGGAGAGTCCATGTTTTATTTTATCCTATATAGACCTAAAATGAACTCATAAACTCCTCATTATTAAATATCTCTTTGGTTAAAAGAAATAGCAATAAAATTCTTAGGCTCAGAAACCTTATTTCTAATATTGTGCAAACAGTAAGTCGTGAAGTCATAATCAGGTGTTGGACTTTTCATTGTTCAAATGTTTTTGGTTAATAAAAATGCTATTTATTCTTTCATTGAGATATAAATACAAGGATTTAGATGGTTATCTGTATATCTTTTTGTACCATATAAAAATGGTGGTTCATCTCTAGGGTTGAAAAGTCACATGGGAAGGGTAGGTTTGCAGTAAATGGTTTCTTGGACACAGAAGGGATTGAGAATTCTGAACTTCACTGTTTTAAGGAATACATAACTCAGGTAAAGGTCAATATTGTCAACTCTTGTTGCTTTTATTTTAGTCCTTTAAATGTCACTGCATTGCTCAAAAAATGAAGAAACTATGAATTCTTGGTGTGCTGAAGAGTGGAAAGATGAGAGCAAGGTGTGTTCTGGTGGAAGCAAAGTGTTTTCGGTGCTGTACAGTGATAATAATTGAATGACATCCTCTAGGATGCAGAACAAGCTTAACTCCTAAGTGAAAGTGAAATCTCAACTGCTAAGGTATCCTGGTATATTAAATATTAAAAATGAATTAGGTGTGTTTTTGTCTACATGTATTTTTCAAGATAAATATCACAACTAAATTTTGGTATGTTCTATTTTATACTCAGTGGTGAAAAAGTCTTGCCATTCAGAGCACATATAATTATGATTTGTAGAGAAAACCAAAGTGTTCTATGATTATACTCAGTCAATCATATTTACTCAATGAGAGTTTTAGGCTCAAGGTTTACACACCACTTAGGAATTTTAATTATTGTCAGTGTTTGGATTTAGAGAGCTAGGCAAGAAGGGACTTCTAACTAAGGAGGGGAAAACTAAGGAGGGAATAAAAGTTACTAAAGTATCAAACCCTTCAGTGTAATCTAATTTAACTGTAATTTAATTTGACAGTGTTTCAGTAAGTGTCCAGCAGAAAAATAATTGCAAGATGTTGGGCAATATAAGTTTATTTTAATAATAAAGTAATTGATAGGTCTACCATCACAATGAAAGGAGACTCTTAAGCTCGCAAGGTTAGGCAAAAGATCTTTTACTAAACTTGAAGAGAGGTATCCTGATGTTGAAAGCCTATTTGCTATTTGTGGCTATCGTGATAGGTGATGCTTCTCTGATTTCCCTCTCTGCTTCCTTATCCTTAGTGTATAGAAAGGCAACCCTGATTGCTCTTCGGGCTGACGATGGAGGGGGACTTGATTGGGGGAGGGGGAGGGAAATGGGAGGTGGTAGCGGGGAGAAGGCAGAAATTTTTAATAAATAAATTAATTAATTAAAAAAAAGAAAAAAACATAGCCAATGCAAATGTGAACTATGCATACAGTACTGGATGTACAAAATATTGGTCCTGCCAACAGTCAATTATGGGTCAGGTAGGGACTCATTATGGAGCTTTGATCATTGATTAGTGATCATTGATTAGTTATTTGATTACTGATTAGCTATTGATTAGTGTTGGATTCTGGGTGAAAGAGACTCACTGTCTTTAGTTGTGTACCCACCAGTAAGCCCACCAGGTTACTATACTTCCAAATCTATGTTCAGATAGACAGCTTTGGTTAAAATTGGTGGGAAATTACAAAACAAAAAGACGCAGACAAGGTAATGGGATTGTTAGGGATGAGATGAGAGTTTCTATGGATAAAAAGGAGATAGAAGAGGATTGGATAGGAATAATTAGAAAACTATATATATATATATACATATATATATATGATGTTGTCAATGAATGCATTCATTTAATAAAAGAGAAAAATAGCTTGTGAAAAAGTAAAAAAAAAAAGAAAGAAAGAAAGAAAGCCTATTTGCCATAACTAGAACACATTCCAACACCAGGGACTATTTCCAGAGGAGACAAGAAGATGTATTCATCTTAACCACCTTTTATTCTTTGCCTGTCACCTGTCACTCTTTTTATCATAGAGCCATCAGGCAACCATTCTTGTTGATGAGTATGTCCATTCTAGCTTTTATTTCCTTGTCAAAAATGAGAGTCATGTGGAAGTTGCTGCCAGAATAATTACAATACTTTATCACTACAACTTTTAAGATGAAAGATGGAAAATGAATGGCATACAAATCATTTTCATATATCTTATCAATGTAAAACAAAACTCTAACTACAAATAGAATAAGAAATAGTATACTATGAAAGACGATTGCTTAGAACACAGAATTAGGTTGTACCCAATACAATGCTTCCATGCGGAAGCAGGTTTATGAACGTTTTAGTCACAAATCAAGAAAATAAACAGCTATATTAGAGGAAATATAAATTATAAGGGTGAAGAAACCTTCTGAAGTTACAGATGTTGTCTGAATACATTCTTAATCCACTTATTGCTGTGCTAAATTAATGCAGTCTTAAAAAAAGTTTTAGCTGAAATTTAAAGTAAATAGAGTCATATACAGAAAGTGCTATTAAGTGACTATTAAAGGCTCTAAACAGATTTCAAGGTAATTTTGGTTCTTATATGGATAAAATTCCAAAACCCCCAAATTACAAATATTTCATCAGTTAATTATTTTAGTAGGATATTTAACAGGGCTATGGCTCTTTGGTGAAAGGAATTCAGTTTACACTATGTACTATAGATTTCATTTTATACATTGCAACTAACTTTTTTATAGGACATGTTCTCACAGTAATTTTTATTTCATAAAAGTTTCATTTGATACTAAGGTAGGTAACCAAATTCAGGTGTTCATTTTGGTGTGTTGAGAGGCATACCCACTTCTTTCTTTTAAAATTTCCCTTGCTACCCATCTGCTATGAACTTGTTTTACTTCTAGGAGGTTTTATTTTTCTTATTATATTATTATCACTCTCAAATATATTCTTTCTTAACTCCTTTTACTCCTGCCCGACTTCCTATTCCCCACAAATCCTTTTAAACATTTATTTCCCTACTCCCCACAAATCCTTTTCAACATTCATTCCAAGTTCAACAAAAGCCATGTTCATCACCATGACTTTGAAACTCTACATTGAAAACTGGTGGGTTCAACCATAAATACACAACTAAAGGGAAACAACCCTTTATTCCCAGTTAGTGAGCATTCTTTGGAAGGAAAAGTGTTGGGATAGATTCGAACATACTGTGAACCTCAAGCTAACATTTGTAATAATTAAATAAAATTGACCTTGGCTCAGGAGTCTGAGTTAACAACTAGTTGACAGAACGTAATCATCTCTAAGTAGCCTCTGTCTGTGAAACCATCCCAGTCTTTACCAATAAGAAACTATGCTTCCAAAAATGCAGCAGACCTAGGAGTTAGAGGTGGAAAACAGGGAAATGAGCTGGTTTTCATGTAAAGAAATCCCATAGATTAATTTGTTTCAATATTTGTTTCAGGTGCTAGAAGTATTTCAGAAGGTTTAGGATGTTTAACCTTGTTGCAAAAGATGTTTCACTGCAGATAGGTTTTGTGTTTTCAAAAAAAAAAATGTATCATGCCCAACTGTTATTCCCTGCCTCATACTTGTATAATCAAGATGTATTTGATATGCAATTTCTCAACTGTTCCTACACCCTGTCTTTGTTCTGTCATCATGGTCTCTAACTCTGTGAAACTAAACCCCAACTTAAATGACTCTATTATATATGTTGCTTAGTCATGTTTTTTTCCAATGCAATAGAAAAATAACTAAGACCAGAGACCTTTAAAATATGGTATATATTTACTAAATTCTTAGTAATATTAAATATTAAATTTTTTTAAGCTTTTGTCTTTAAATAATTTTCTTTCCAAGATCTTTCAAAGTAGATTTTCCATTGACGAATATAAATATATCAATAACAGTAAAACAACTCTCATGTATTTCCCTTTCACAGGAAATTGGTGACTTTTATTAATCACCACTTATGTTTTTGTTTTTCTATTATTGTATCTCCTCCTTTGAAGAGGAAAAAGAGTGCTTGACTTCTATAACATTTTTCCATTACTAGAGACAAAAATTATTCTATTAAAATCATCTTAGAACAAACAACAAATATTTGCTAATGGATGTATGAAATAATTAATTGCATGCTGGGCTCTTAAAGAACTCTGGGCTATTCTGTGAGTGACATGTCAAGTTACTGTGGACAAACTGCATTTTAATGCCACCAACATTTTCTTTCTGTGCAGCAAGCAGATTGAATTTGGCTCTGCTTCAGTAGACCACTTGACTATGCAAATGTACAGCTTAAATGTCATTGTGAGGGAAAAAGCTCCACTACTCCAAACGATCATGTAGGATATTATATTTTTGAGAACTAAATTTTCAGGACGGAATCTGGCAGCTTAGTGGGAGAGTAGCAAATTTAGAGTGATATCTTTCACCTTACTGTTAGGTGAAGCAGAACAAAAATCTGTTATGATCTGGATTCTAAGATTGTAAATGAGAAATCAGTTGCCTCCTGAAATATAGTTTAAAAGAAGAACAATTGATTTAATTGCTTGGAATATTTAGTATGTAATGTAAGTCTAAAGAAATGTAGAAGCACAGACATTTTCAAAGATTTGAAATAAGGATTAAGTCCCTTTTGCTTCATTAGATTTAAATGAACCTATCGCAAGAATTCTCAACTCAGACATAGAAAAGCTCAGGGGTCCCTGCTGGGATTTCACATGTGTCCTCCTTGAATAAGGCTCACATTTGCCAGTTCCTTAGATTCTTTTCTTTAGTTTTGCTGATAGAGTCTCAGATATCAACGTTAGATATAAAATCTACAATTTCCCAAATTTAGTTTCTTCATTTTTAAGAACCTTATTTATATATTTTTGACACATCTTCCATTTTAGTATTGCGAAATTAGTACATGTATTAAGAAGAAAAAATTAGACTGGATAAAAACTCAGTGGTTCAGAATATTTTCTTTTATTGCCCAGGACCTGGGTAGTGCTCATATAACTAACATGTGGGTTCACCACCATCCTTAACTCCATTTTCGGAGGATCTGAAGCACTTTTCTGACTCCTTCAGGACTACACCTACATATGGTGTACGTACATATAGACTGGCACACTCATACACATAAAATAAATTTAACCCACCAATATGATTTTGGGAACTGTACTTAGTGGATATAATGCCAGCCTTGCATACTGAAGTCCCTAACTCCTTTTCCTAACAACTTAAAATCCAGATAAGTGGCACACGGGACTCCAATCCCTGATAATCCAAAGATGGAAGTTGGAGAATCAGAGTTCCAGAACAGCTCCTGGCACAACTGGAACACATTATATCCTATCTAATAATTCCTATAATGTATTTACTTTACAGAAGATCATTTTCATTTAATCCCCTTTTTAAGACTTTTCACACACAATCTTTTCTCATTTTACATAGCTATCCCAGTTTCCACTGTCTCTCCTCCTCTCGCTCCAGCCTTCCCTCCATCCCATCCCCCCATCCACTCCTCAGGATAAGGTTTCCCTTGAATAATCAACAAAGGCTGACACTTCACTTTGAGGCAAGATCAAGACCCTACCCCCTAAATCTAGGCTGAGCAAGATATTACTCCAATAAAGAATGTGCTCCTCAATGCCAGCTCAAGCACTAGGCATAAATCCTGGTGCCACTTCCAGGGGCTTAGAAACTGTCCAAGTCTCACAACGGCCCGCACATCCAGTAGGCCTAGTTTGGTCCTGTGCCAATTCTCCCACTCTCCGTCAAGAGTCAGTGAGTTCTCATTAGCTCCAAGTCAGCTGTTTCTGTATCACCATCATGATCTTGAACCCTTTGCTTATGTTATTGTTCCTCTCTCTCTTGGATTGGTCTCCAGTAACTCGGCCTAGTGTTTTGCAGTAGATCTCTGCGTCTCTTTCCAACAGTTGCTGACTGAAGGCTTTATGATAATAACTATGATAGTCAATAATCTGATAACAGGACAAGGCAAGTTTATGAGTCTTCTTCATTGCTGCTTAGGGTCTTAGCTGGGGTAATCTTTGTGGATTCCTGGGAATTTCCCTATTGCCAAGTTTCTTGCTAACCCTTTCATGGCTCCCTTAATCAAGATATTTCTTTCCTTTCTCACCCTCACTGTTCCGTTGTAGGAACTCCTTCATCCAATAGCCTTTCAGATATGTGCCCACTTTTAGTGTAATGTCATGTACTATAAGAACAGACAAAAAGCATGCATGGGCCCTTTTTCTGCTGTATTTGGTTTCAGTTCCCAGTGTATTCAGAAGACTGTTGATTACTACCCTTAATGTGAGTTTATTCCAAAATAAATAAAAGTTTGTGATACTCCATTCTGGACTATAGTGGAACTCTTTGATACAACTACAGTTTGGTGCCAAATGTGGGGCACAAACGCATGACCCTGAGTCTCAAGCTTTGCCCAAGTAGCCATTGTTTCTGTCACTTCTTACACATTTTGGAAGTTGCTTGAATGCACTTCTTGTTTACTTAGGTAATATTATTTCCCTTCTCGGGTCTTTGATGTGGTGGAAGACTAGATAATCATAGTTACTTTCCTCTTATGACTTAGCCAACCTATTTTTAATATAAGACTTAGACTCCTGAAGAAGATATATATCGAAACATCTAGCATATATTTCTTGTTTGATGCTGCTCATTCATGATGGCTGTAATTCTAATTTTTGTGTTTGTTTTTGCCTCTTCTTTTTCCTGTACAATACTTGATATTTGTTCTTAATGTATATAGTTTTGTGTTAGGCTTGGTACTTTCTTATTTAGACAAAAAGGAAAAATGTTATGAGACCTACTTTATCCAATAGCATTTAAGATACTGTCCCACATTAGGTGTAGGCTTGAGTATTATAAGCGAAGACAAAATGTGTGCACTACCCTTGTCCAGCTGGATGCAGTTTCGGTTCCTAGCACACACAGATGACTGTGGATTCCTTCCCTTACTAAGAGTTTATCCTCAAATAAATAAACCTTTGTTATACTCTAACTGTGCTATTGTGGAGCTTTCTGATACAACTACACTGTCCTTTTCTGTTCTTGTGATTGTTAATTTTAGGAAGGAATATTGTTTGCTTACACACCTATAAAAATGTAATGAGTGAAAATACTTATTCTATTATATCATTCTTTTCAGAGTTTAATATCATCAAAGGCAAAAAATAATATCTAATGATTGTTTTCTATTTTCTAATTACTAGAATCTCTTGGTAACTACATCTAATTCATTGGAAAGAATGTTCATAAAAACTTATAGTGTGTTTGGATTTTTTGTGTTTCTATTTTATCTATTAATATTTTCTATTAAGGTATTCTATTCTAAGTATTTATATTCTAATGTATTCTTTGTTTGGGACACTGTCAATTCAAATGTGGATGGTTTCAAGATGTTTCTATGGTCTCTTTTTTTTACATTTTCATCCAGTAAATTCTTGTCCTCAGAGTAACAGGAACTACCATTTTAAAAAACAAATCACATCGTAAACTGACTTATTCCAAAACATGACCTTTCATATTCCATTCACAATCAAATTATGACTATGTATCCTAGTCGGTTACTCTGTTTTCTGTTGTTATAACTGAATATTACATGTAGATTGTATCATCTTTGAAAATTAAAGTCATATTCAACTGAAGATTCTGTATGCCAGGAATTTCAAGATAAGAGGACTTTATTTTATGAAAGCTTTCTTACTAGGAAAGAAAAATGTTGTGTTCAATGTCTTATCAATTATACAGGGAGAAGTGCACTCACAAAGAGACAGGGCCAAACTGGCTTTTCTAATAGATTGACTCTGAGACAAGTTATTAACCCACAAATCCATTAATCTCTGAATGACTTAATCAATTTGTGAGGGCAGAGATCTAGTAACCAAATCACTTTTTTTTTTTTTTTTGGTTTTTCGAGACAGGGTTTCTTTGTAGCTTTGGTGCCTGTCCCGGAACTAGCTCTTGTAGACCAGGCTGGCCTCAAACTCCCATGGATCTGCCTGCCTCTGCCTCCCGAGTGCTGGGATTAAAGGTGTGCGCCACCACTGCCTGGCACCAAATCACTTCTTAACTATTCCACCTTGTCTTGTATATAAATCATCACAATCCTAAATCATCACAATGGGGATTATAACATTCAGTAGGAGTTCTGATAATATAGTTAGTTCTTGCATGTTTGGTTTTATGATTTCTGTGTTTCTTTATAATCCTCTGTCTTACTTTTCTTACTTTTTTTTTTTTTTTTGGTTTTTCGAGACAAGGTTTCTCTGTGGTTTTGGAGCCTGTCCTGGAACTAGCTCTTGTAGACCAGGCTGGTCTCGAACTCACAGAGATCCGCCTGCCTCTGCCTCCCAAGTGCTGGGATTAAAGGCGTGCGCCACCACCGCCCGGCTCCTACAATATTTTTACCACATAGTTAACTATACATATTATTTTATATAAAGTGACAGCTCCATATCCGTATTTTCCTAATTCATGCTGTTTTTCATTTAAATCTAGTTTTTTTTCATTTATTTCTTAGTTGACATGAAACTTTTTATGAGTATCATTGATTATCTTTCTAAAGCTAGCCAGTACAAATTTCATCATTAGTTAAGCCTTACTTTCAACCCCCACATTGAAATCATCATTCTTCTGGTTTCTTCTGTTTTTTTTTTTTTTTTTTTTTGGAGGGGGTGTTGAGGAGGATCAGTGTTTCCATCAACAATTAGCTCATTCATTCTTAAACATTTATTCTGCATAAATGTTTGTTTGATTTATTTTATAAAATTGACTCATATAGTTATAGAATCTGATTGTAATGGAAAATTATAGAGATTAGGGAAAACTGGGCAATTTCAACTTAAGTGAAAATCGCCAAATCTGATGTCATAGTTGCAGTTCAAAGACATAAAACTTAGGAAGAGCTAGTGGTCCAGGTTTGCAAAGAAGTGTGCAAAGTCAAAATTTCAAATCACTATCTCTTCCCCAGATGTGCCATGTTAATGTCTTATTGAGAAATTGTACAAATTAGACAAGCAAGCACTGACAATATTATATGGAGCAATATGTTCTTCCTAGTCTGCCAATTTAATTATTGAGCCTTATAAAATGACAAAGAACAATCTTTGAGAAACATTCTTTCATCAATTAAAGTTAACAGACTTTGATAACTAAATCTGAAAAAGTAAACTAATCAGAATGTATATTATTTACTATTACTATGCATAAAATATCTCAGATTAACATTATTATAGATTACTACATTAATACTTATTATATGAGGAACCTGTACTTCAGAATTATGAAGTAACTTGATATATAGGCATATGTATTTATGTCTAAACTTATATATACTTGTGCTTTTTATGAAAAAAATTAATGAAGTATACCTTAAATGTGCTGAACAAATTTGGACCAATTAAACTATTTATATTTCTAATATCCTTTTTGACATATTAGTAAAAGAGCAATGTTACTTTCACTCTGTCACATATTTTCCTTGTCTGTAATTCTGTTTACATGAAGCAAAGTCTGTAGTTTTTAGCACAGTCACACTTGCGAATTTTAGGACTTTGTCTCGTTTTCAACTATAGAAGTATTTGCGATAATTTTGACATTTTGATTATTTCATATTTGACAAATTCTATAGCCTCAATTATATTAAAACATTTTATTTTATTGTTGTTTTTTCTTTTTATGAATTTATTTTTATTGTATAATACTTTATTTTTTTACAATCTCAGGTCCCCCTCCCACCTTTCTTCCCACTCACCTAACCTTTCTTCCACCACACCCTCCATCCTCAGAGATGGTAAAGCCTCCTCTAGGAATCATCTAAGTCTGTCCCATCACCTCGCTGAGGCAGGACCACAACCAGCACCTCCCCCCCCGACACACACACACACACACATACTCATGTGTTAGGAAGTAGGAAAATATCAATTGTCATATATATGTTGTTATTGAGCACAACTCTGAGAAATTTATTTATTTAAATATATATATATGCTAAATAACATATATATGTCATTGAACTCAATTTTGAGACACACATCAATTCACAAAGGCCTAACTTCTGATGATTTCTTTTCATTTGATTGTGATGATTTGACGTTAACATACCAAGAATTTAATAATTAAAGAAATAAACTGAAAATAACCTTACCATTATGTAAACTCCATGCTTTCTTGTGTAGCGCAATTTGTGTACAAACAGCATAGCCTCAGTGTGTATAGACTGACAAGAACACTGTCCGTTGGATAAACTTTCTCTTACCTTTAGCATGTGAAAACAGAATCTGGGAAATTAGGGATTTCTGGCCCATTTCCAAGATTCTCCATCACTTCTCCATATAACTGAAAACTCAATTCTCAAAAATTCACAGTAATCATGCTTTCACTTTTGAAACCTTCAGGTTAAGATGTCACAATTTCCTAGACACTTAAATTACCTATCCTCTTCTAGGGCCAAATCAACTTTTTTGAAAAGTTAAAAAAATATGACTGGCAAATATCCATTAACATGCCCATTCCTTCTTATACACTGAAGTACTGATGAAAAGCAATATCTATAAAATACTGCATTAACTTCTGGAGAATCAATAAACCAGTTTTGAAATATAAATATTTAAAATATGTTAATACATATCATAAGGGCATATTCAAATTTTAATCATATACTTTTTCAGCCAATATATTGCAATCTGATCTGAACAAGGCAATTGGAAGAAGCATTTGTAGGTGGTTGCTAAAGGAGCATTAGAGAGAAATGGGTACAGACATGCTCATGCTTCACTATTTGCATGCATAAAATTCTTACAAATAAACAAAAAATAAATCAACAAATTAATATCCAAATAGTTATAAATAATAAATAAATCACAAATCTTAGTAACTTAGGTACTTAATTTTCTGTTTGGATGTATTTAATGTCAATATATCTTATAAAAGTACTATATAAAGTAGGCACTTAAACATAAGAAATATCAAGACCTGATGGCTTTAAATATTATAATTACACAAAACACTTAGTTTATGATACTTCATCCCGATAGATAACTTTATTTAGAGGTCAGTTTTCCATGGAGGGGCATGACATGAGACTCCTTTCTGACACTATGAATAGTGTTGGATTAAAAAATTAATTTACTTGAGTGCTCCTTGAGCCATATGTTATATGCTCAAAAATAAAACATTAATCTAAAGTGAATACAATAGGTACTGTTTGAATTGAAGATTGATCATCCTTTTCTAAAGGTGTGTCCCAGATGAGGTGGTCAATTGAATGTTCCCACGGTGTCTCAGAATATTTTGCAAGTAAAGGGTAAAAGTGCCTCTTGCCTCTTATTTGATATTTCCAGAATTATAAATGAACATATGTAAGTTAATGTCATAGATGTTCTATTGAGAGTTGATGTAATATATGCAGGCACGTGTGTAGGTGAGTGTGTGTATATGTGTATCAGTGTGTGTGATTGCATAAGGGAAGAACAGGGATTTGGGGCAATGACAGAACTTTATTTACACATTACATAATTGCACTAGAAACAATAATATATATTTAAAACAATGGTCTATTGACAAGTAAATGTACATGATTAATATTTATCTACTTTATATTCCTTTCCTAGAAATAAAAATTCTAAAACGTGTTATGCTATTCCTTAATTCTAAAAAGAAAGTGGAGATGATGAATGAAGGTGGGTAAAATCTGTCATTGATAAATACTAGGAGCAAAGAATTTGGTTTTTTTATAACTATGATAGAAAAGTTATATTTTTTCATACTTAGTACAAAGAAGTGCAAACATAGTTTTTAAAACTGTCATATAAGTCCTCATACATCAGTTTGTGGTGAAAACAGCAATAGATGAGGCTTTGCTAAAAACCACATGCCAGGATAGGTTTGTGTATAAGGGGTGATGTTTACACATAATGACATCCTAGTGTATAAGGGGTGATGTCTACAGATCAATGACATCCTAGTTAACTTCTAGAGGAGCACTGAAAAATAAGCACATGTGCCCAAAGCAAGAGATCTTAGAGAAATAAACACTGCAACTCACAAGGAACATAGAACCAATTACTTTTAAATATCATATTTTATGAGAAGTAAGCAGTGAAAACATTTTATTATGTACATGTTCAATTATTTCATTATAATGAGCCATATTTGAACATTTTTAGACTATTTCCCAAGATGCTTATTGTATCTAGACTCTGACATATTTGTAATGACTATTTCAAGTCTTTTTATTTGATTGGTTATTCCCTGCTTTAATTTAATATAAGACATAAATTATAGTCCTAATAAAAAATCATTTCCAGAGGGGATGTTGTGATACCTTTGTACCTGATATTATTTTTCAACTTTACTGTGAGACTCCATGTTCAGTGGCTCATTTATTATAAATTAGAAACTCTAATATTTCTGAATTGTTTTGTATTAACTCACTCAGTGAAAAGACATGCATAATATCAATTAACCATTTAGACAATGTCAGACAGAAAGTGTAGAAACACCAAGATTAATTTTTACCTAAATTTTAAGCTGATATTCTCTTTTTTTTTTCATTTACTGTATTCTCAATAATCAAACTTTCCTAGTCCAGCTACACATCCTCGCTTCTTCAAAACTCTCATCATGTGACTACAGTGGTTTCATCTTGGTAACATTCTTTGCAATATCATGATGACAAACATTGCATTTCAGAGATCACAATATCAAAATCCATAGTAAACAGAGAAGAGGTAATAGAAATGAATCCAGATTTGCATAATGATGACCAAAAGGTCAAAGAAGGATCTTTTCCAGAGTAACTCCAGTGACTATCCAGTGACAACTAAGTGAGTCATTTGTTGGTAGTATGAAAGACAAAGCATTTGTCTTTCTCAATCTGACTTCTTGTTCAACATAGAGATCTACAGTTCTATCCATTTTCTGGTAGAAATCCTGCTTCAGCCTTATCTTGATAATGCCATTCCATCTTCTCTAATATTAGAGAAGCTAATTGTGATGGTTAATGTAGTCAATATTGTGATGGTAGTTTAGTGACCAAATATAGATCACCTGATAAATGGCCTGTGGTCAAACCTGTAATGGAATATCTTAATTGCATAATTAAAATGAGAATATTTGTTCATTATGGGTAGCACTAGCCCTTGAAAAGGATCTTAGGTCAGAGAAATTGAAAAGGAAACTGGACTTACTGAACTCTGTTCATGGTTGTAGATTTGACAGAACCAGCTATGTCAAGTTCTTACAATCTTGAAACCATGAGTCAGAATAATATTTTTCTCCTTTCATTTGCATTAATTTGTGTATTTTATTAAATCACCTTTCTTTTCTATAAATTTTATCTTCATAGTATTGAAAAACAATAGCATGTGTATCATATATCATGATTTTTCTATTATTAATCACATTATGTATAAAACATTATAACATAAAAAGAAATAAATTTAGTCAAAATATAATTTTATCATTGTTCTCTTTAATAGTAATACTTATATAGTATTAGACTAAATCATGTGAATCAAAATGTTCTATTCAGCTACATATGCTGCATTTATTAATTAAGTTGAGAATATGTCATATTTCCCTCATCTTATTATTAAGTCAGATGGCATGCAATCAATTATGGGATTATATTGCTAACAATTAAAACCAAGTTTTTTATAAATTAACTACATTTGATTTATTAATATGTTCTTTGTTTTATAAGAATTGGTGTACTAATAAGTAATATAGTAAAACCACTTTAAAAATACAATATAAATAATACTATCCACTTTATTATATACTAAAAATGTAGGTTAAGCCTTCAGAAATGAGCTGGGTTGTGGTGGTGCACACCATTAATACCAGCACTGGGGAGGCAGAGGCAGGAGGATCTCTGTGAGTTTAAGGCAAGCCTGGTCTACAAGAGCTAGTGCCAGGACAGGCTCCAAAGCTACAGAGAAACCCTGCCTCAAAAAACCAAATAAAATAAAATAAAATAAAATAAATAAAAATGTAAAAAGCCTTTAGAAATGAAATTTCACTGTTTAAATAGTTATTTGAGTAGTCAACATGTAGTTCAGTAAAATAATATTTGTCTTCTTGTCTGACATGATGGAGGCCCTATGTTTGATTCACAGTGAGACACAGAAACAAGCATATAAACACACACACACACGCACATACACACACAAGTAACACACACAGAGAAAGAGAAAAGGAGAGAGAGAGTACGTCCCTTTCTGTGTAAGGGAATGGAAATCATCACAGAATAGTTGTTTTAAAGTATAAAGTCTCAATATAAGCAGTGTTAAGAGGAAAGTTTGTTGCAAGGAGGGCTGCTTGTTGGTTCCCAGACACTTAGCCCTGAAGTAATCACACAGAAATCATATTAATTAAATCACTGCTTGGCCCATTAGCTCTAATTTCTTTTTTTTTGTTGTTGTTGTTGTTGATTTCATCTTTTTTATTCTTTTTTAATTAAATTTTCCACCTGTTCCCCGTTTCCCATTTCCCTCCCCTCCTCCCAAATATTGCCCCCTCCCCCTACTCCCCTCCCCCTATCCCCACTCCTCTTCTCCACCCCCGTATATTGTGTCCCACAAATTTGGATATGCTGTGTGGTCATTTTCATTGAATTTTAGAAAGCCTGTAATTTCTTCCTTGACCCATTGATGATTCCATTGAGCATTGTTTAATTTCCATGTGTTTCTGGGCTTTCTGAAATTTGTTTTGCTGTTGAATTTTAATTTTAAGCCATGGTGAGCTGATAATATATATGGGGTTATTTCATTTTTTTTATTATTTGTTGAGGTTTGCTTTGTTACTGTGTATGCAGTCGATTTTCAAGAAGGTTCCATGAGGTGCTGAGAAGAATGTATATTCTTTGATGTTTGAATAAATGTTTGATAGATGTTTGTTAAGTGCATTTGAAAAAAAATAAAGTATAAAGTCTCTCTTGCATAATATAATCGAATTGGATACTCTAGCTGGTGATCCCAGATCTTGGAATGTCTTGTAATTTATACTGATATCAGCTACTGAGTTTAAAAGTAAAAGTTGCCCAAATTCTAGGTACTGGTGGAGAAGAGGAATAGAGTCACCACTTTTTGTTTACACCACAAATATCTCATTTTATATCTATTAAAGCTCCTTATACAAATAATGATCTTACGATTTTAGGAAAGCAAAATTTAATTGTATTAAAAATTTAATTCAAAATTTTTATGCATATGTATTAGGTGAGTAGAATAACAGAAACCATTTTATTCTTTATTTGAGGTAGACCACAGTATGATGAGATTAATTTTACAACAAAGTAAAATTTGAGATATTAAATTTCATGACAAAAATATCTTACAAAAGTTTTTCTGGAACATTTGGTGATTTATGGGGACACTGGAAGAGAATATTTAAAAGCAACATTGCAATGGAAGAACAGATTGTAAATTGGCCTCATAAATCATATAGAAGCATTTGCCTTTTTAGTCCATACAACATAATTTATACTCATTGTGAATTAAAAAAAATATTCTTTTTCTAAACCATCCATATTACTTTTATATGTCTCTTGTTTTGACATGCACTGTCATTGGGAAACAGAACCTACATGCATGTTTTAACAGTGAACAAATCATAGTACTTATTTAATTATCTTATTATTTTACATTTCAGGAAAAAAGGAGATATTTGGACTTCTCTGTGACAAATTTAATTAGTTCAGCACTGGAGTTCTTGGTGTGCAGATTATAACATGCTTCATGGTTTCACTATCCACTGTAGCTTCCTTACCCGATAGAAAGGAAATCTATCTGTTGTGATACTAAAGTCTCTTTTTACTTTTTTCTTATTTTATATGATTTGTAGTTTGGCTCATCTAACCAGACTACAAAAGTGTAAGCATTCCCTTTTATGATTTATAATTCTGTTTCCCATTAGAAATTCTGCTCCTTTTCTCCCAATGCTTAAAACAAATTGTTGTTTTTATATAAACTTGCAAATAGATAGCTGTTATGAAACTGGGGCATCTTCACTTCTTGATACACAGTAAATACATTTGCTAAGTCACCTCTCTATCTTTAACCTCCTTCACTCACCAATTAGACCACTTCCTGTAGTATAAAAGAGTATCTTTTACCCTATCTATTGTATTGTAACTATTGGTATAAAACTCTTCTAGTAGGCATAATCAAATAAAAATATATGTTTGTCTTTAAACCATTTGCACTCAACAGACATGGGATTCTATATACATTTTCCAGAGTCTTGAACATTGTGTTCAATCTTATCAAATGTTGTATATAAGCTTAGACATTGCTTCTACCTTGTTTTTATTCTTTTGAATATTCCATTATATAGTAGGTCAACTGCATTTGCTTGATTCCAGTTGAGAACCTTTTATGTTACTTCCAGATGCTTTCCACAGCTTCGAGAAATATTGGGGGAATTTCTTACTCTACATTAGAAGTTAATTCTTCTGTATATATTTTAAAATGTCTAGAATTTGCAATATGCACAATGAGAGACTTTATTTTTATTTTATGCTCAACTGCTATCTGTAAAGTGTTTAACACTTTGTGACCCTATTGACTATGGAACAACATGTTACAAGAGTTTAATCTATGGGGTTTGGTTACCTAAATAGTTTCTATGTAATAATTTGTTTGCCTTGGTTTTTCTTTTTCTCAGATTTTTAGACAAAGAAACACTTTCTAATCTTGAATAGTTTGGAGCTTTGTATATATAGAACACATAACAGGCCGGTCTCAAACTTATGGTAGCTTTCTGCCCTCTGTCATTCCTTGTTTAGGAGTACAGGTATGCGTCATCTCACATGGCCTGCTAGATTAAAAAGTACAGTGGGGTTCAAGTTTTCTGCTCCCATTTTTATTGTTTAGTTCAGTGTGGAAAACACACACACAAGTAACATTATACAGTCATAAGGTTGTATTTATCTATTTAGAAATATCTGCACATACTGTGTACATATAAACATATATAAAATTGTAAACATGTGTAAAAGTGAGAAATGAAGCCACATATTTAAAAGAGAGTCAGGAATGGTATATGGGAAGATTTGGAGAGAAGAAAAAGGAAGGGGGAACATAATGCAAATATATTGCAATAAAATAATTACAATATATGCATACATAGTTATTTATGTGACCTTATATGTATGCATATATGACTATATATATGGCTTATATAGATATGTTTATATATGAATATATATATGTTATATACATGTGTGTATGTGCATGTGTGGTTATGCGTCCTTTAACATCTCCCTTTCTTCTTCCTGTGCCTCCTGTGTTTGCACATTCACATCTCTCCCAAATTCAAAGTCCTAGGCATTTCGCTTAAAAATGTGAACTCACTTTCCACATGTACTCTGGTAGGTTCATATTATCCTGCATGACTTCCCTCCTGTTAAGCCGGCCTCAAAGTTCATAAAGGAGAGTTAACATTTTCATGCATGTGGGGATTTTTGCAATCTGCCTTTTCATATCGTTGACATTTTTCTGTGAGTTGTTTTTGTAGCATGTATCAAAAGGTGCTGACTCAGTCTCCACAGCTCCTGATTTCAAAGACAACGCTTCTCACTAGCATAGTTGTGGCAGGTTTCTTATTCAGTTTCATGGCCAGAAAACTTAACAGAATTTTTAACAGGGATAGTTGAGTGCATTTTGAGGAGAAGTAAAAATATATGGAGAATCATACTCGTAAACTAACAGCTCTAATTAAGTGTGTGTGTGTGTGTGTGTATACATGTATACGTGTTAGATATTTATCACCAAGTTCTATTTCCATCAATTATTATTAACTATCCTGTTAGCTGTTTGTTGAATAGCACATTATTAAATCCTGTCAAATTGAATGTACAGCAATAATAATAATAATAATAATTCCATTTTATTGAACTAGTTTTAGCTGCTCCCAATCCTGTGTCTTCTACAGATGGGCATATTTCTCTAAACTTTATGCTATAAAAATTCGCCTTTTATGATGGCCTGTGATGTTTAATTTTACATTATCTCATTGTCTTGTTTTTGTTTTAGTATCAAAGTTCATGGTATTTGGTATATTAATTCTGTATTAATTCTGATTAATAACATGATCTCAAGTTATTTCTTGCAGTGATTTTTAGTCTTTTTCATCTGTCTCAGTATAAAATTATAATATCTACAAAATAACTATGTCTTTCATTTTCCACTTTAATTTTTGAATTTCTAACAGATTGTTCTCTTTCAAATATATTGTTTCTACTAGCTAATATTCTAACTATTTTTATTGATATAACATATTAAAAATTTATAGTTATTTACAAGTCTTTATACTATTGATTAATGTATTATATTTTACTTTTGAGACTAGCTTGTCAGAAATTCATTATGTAGACAAGGTTGTCTTTGAGTTCACTGAAACTCACCTGCCTTTACTTCTCATCTCCTAAAAGTAAAGGCATATGCCACCTATAATTTCAAAAGATTTTCTTTTAAGATTATGGTTTAAGTTTTAAAAAAATCTGAAGAGAATTTATATATTATATAATATAATATACAATAAATTATAAGTACATATTATAAATATAGAAATAAAAATATTTATCCTAAGAATGACATGTCATTTACAAAATACATTAATTTTAAAATAAAAGATTTTATTACATACCCTCATTAGCTATATTTCATAATAATATAACATAGAAAAGTTGAAATAAACTTTTCTAGTTTTATGTGAATTCACTGCTTAGCTGTGGAACTATACTGATATTATTAAGCTCAATTTGATTCTGTGCCTTGTTCTCTTTTAACCGTGGTTCAGCATTGAAGTATTGTTATCTTAATTATGTTCTCTCCAGTATCTATTCTCTTTTCTTTGCTTTTGACAGCATGGCTTCTCAGTTCTGCTCTCCATGTTTTATTAAACTTAATTCAGCTATACCAGGTGTTCTCACATGGTTGATAAATGAAACAAAAACAAGACAAGAAGGGAGTGAGGATCCTAGAGCCCAAAATTCAGAATAGCACAATATCTTTTCTGACACAATTTATTGCCAAAGTCAGTTTATGCACAAGCTTACATATGTGAAGTGAATCTAACTTCCTTCTTAACAATAGCTTAAGAGTTGTGTTGTGTTGTCTGAGGTTTCTGTCCTGCCTGGGTCATTAAGATCCAAAGAAATTACACAGAGACCTACTATAATAATCACCTGATTGGCCTATTAGATCAGGCTTCTTTTTAACTCTTATAACTTATATTATTCCATAAATCTTGTCTGTGTTAGCCATGTGTCTTGGTACCTTTTTCAATGAGACAGTCACATCTTGCTTTCTCTGTGTCTGGTCTCCTCTGTGTCTGGGTGATGACTGCAGACTGAAAGTTCTCTCTTCCCCAAATTTTCATTACTCCCTCTCTACTTCCTACCTGGTCACCCCGCCTATACTTCCTGCTTGGCTACTGGCCAACAGCACTTATTTAAAATACAAGTGACAGGGTACAGACCATTGTACCACAGCACTCCCCTCTTATTTTTTTTTTTAAACGAGAACTCTGAATCGAATCTCCTTTGTTTAGCTTTTCTACTGACCATTATCCATAACAACTTGTAACCAACGTTCTAAACAAAGACAAACATTCATAATTCACTTTTGGGGAATGTGGACATAGTTTTCCAGGCTACTTCCTGCTAATTGGGGGTCACTGATAATCTTATGGTGACCTAAAGAAAATTTAGAATTATGATCAAGTTCTGTCTGAAGTATCTTATGAGGCTTGATCATCTCACGCAGAAGTCTTTCAAATGTTCTGGATGTAGAACTCAGACATGTGGGCCATTCCTCCTATCAGAGATTTCTCGGGGGTTCTTCCTTGGTTAAACCTGATTTTTCTTAATGCAGAATAAATCTACAGTCCCTCATTTCCTGTGGAAACAAAAGAAAAACCTCTTCTCCAAAGTAACATATCTTTTGACTTAAATTTTAAAGTCAAACCATTATATATATATATATGATTAATTGATCAGCATTTATAATCAAATGTCTTTTAATAGCTTTTGCTCTTTTCTCAGTCACCAAATAATTTAAAGACAACACAATAACGTAGAATATCCAGACTCTGTGTATTTTTCATCTTTACGTAGCTTTATTTTTGTTGTGCCCAGATTACAACCCCCAGAGAGAGACCACCAGAGAGGCCCAAACTGTAATAAGCAAGGTTTAATCAGCATAATACAAACATGTTTGGAACTCATCTCCATCCCTGTCACAACATGGTAGAGAGGAGTTGTATCTCCTCTGTGAGGTAAGCTTTTAAAGGTATAACTAGAAAGAGAATCTTTGAAGATGCTTTGGCATGGGTACAAGGACTTTTGCTCCCTCCCATTCTGCTAAGTCAGCTTTTTCCTTGTTTTCAGAGCAAGGCCACTGTTCTTGAGTTAGGCCATCTTTATCAGCCTGGTCCAGATGGCTGGCTGGGCTGAGCTAAGTGACCTTGTGCTCAGAGTCTCCTGGGTGGGAGAGGAAAAGGCCACTATCTTCCTGGGAAAACATTCTGCCAAGAAATTTCTTCTTGTCCCGTTGAGAATAAGGGGTGAGGGTGGCACACGCCTAAAGTCCCAGACAATCGGGAGGCTGAGACAGAAGGATCGCTTGAGTCTAGGTGTTCTGGGCTGTAGTGCAGTAGGCCAGTCGGGTGTACGCACTAAGTTCGGCATCAATATGGTGACCTTCCCGGAGCGGAGGACAACCAGGTTGCCTAAAGAGGGGTGAACTGGCCCAGGTCTGCCTTGTACACCCCACCCCCACCACCCACCACCACTCCCCCACCCCCTGCGCGCTTTGTGTTCTAAAATCCAGTTCGCGAGCTTCAGGTAAGGGGCTGGCGTTTGAGGAAACACTCGCAGAGACAGACCGACACACGGACCTCCAATTACTGGTACAAAAGCCCGTCTTTAATAGCACTATGGAGGCTTAAATACCCTGCAGTCAATGGCCAACAGGTGAAAATCCCATCCTCTGATCCTCTAGGCTATGCACAGCTTCTAGTAACTTCAATTAGAAGGCTCTAGACAGGGAAGAGCAGGTGAAGGCCAGGACTCAATTGGTCCCAACACAGGTCGGAAATGGAGCAGGTCAAAACTCCCGTGCTGATCAGTAGTGGGATCGTGCCACTGCACTCCAGCCTGGGCACAACAATTTTAACCTCTATTAATTTTATTTTTATTTTTAACTTTTGGATTTTTTGAGACAGAGTTTCTCTGTGTATCACTGGCTGTCCTGGAATTCACTCTGTAGAGAAGGCTGTTCCAACACTTGGGAGGCAGAGGCAGACAGATATCTCTGAGTTGAAGTTCTGTTGGCATACACCTTTAATCCCAGCACTTGGGAGGCAGAGCCAATCCGCGTTTATTTTAAATACAAGTGACAGGGTACAGATCATTGCCACACAGCAAAGTTGCATTGCAAATGGGCCCCAGGGTTCATTCTAAAAGCAAATTAATGGCTTTTTGGTGTGAGTCATCCAGATAACACGTTTTGAAAGACTGAGAATTAAAGGAAGAAGAATTGATCTGGATAATGAGACATATGAAACAAAACAAAACAAAAAACTAGTATCATTGTCAATTAAATTAGTATCCACCAAAAATACATGCAGGTAAAACATTCTTGATGTGGACGATATGGAAGATGGTATTTATGTACCACATAGTAAATACATAAAAGAAAACAAAGTAAAAATTAAATCTTGTTACACATGCATTGTACTTAAGTGAAACTGCCAGTAAATTCCTTTGAGATTATTTTCCTCATCACTCATTTTTATTCATATCATCTCTCTATAGACAAAAATATTTTGTCACTATTACCATTAAACGTCACAACAGCCAACTAAAGGTTATTGTCTGTAATCACCTCCATTTTATTGTCGAGAAAAGAGTGCATGGGGAATCTAAAGTTGTTGACCAAAGGGGTCGCACGGAAATACTCAAACACTGGATGATTTTGCCATCATTGTGATGCTATCTACAAACTGTCAGAAAAACACCATTGCTGAAGACAACACATAAGTCACTGAACATAGAGAATTCAAACTATTAACATTCTAATGTCTTTGGTATGGGAAGGTACTCTTCAGACTACCAAAAAGAAATGAAAACACCAATCCAGCAACAACACCTTTACAACCCGACTTACTGCAATGTACACTAGAGAATGATTACACAGGCTATTGCCTGCACAATGGGGGATGGAAGCAAGATTTGATTTTATGCATGTATGAAATCCACAAAACATCAAAATATTTTGATGTGGGGTTTCCCTCTGTATGCTGGGATTACCATTAATCAATAAAGGAATTACTTTGGGCCTATAGCAGAGCTATAGGGGAACAGAGCAAGGAGGGGAAAATTAAACTGAATGCTGGGAGAAGGAAGGCAGAATCAGAGAGAAACCATGGAGCCCCACCATAGCCAGATGGTACTTTAGCCGGTAAGCCACACTCATGTGGTGATACACAGATTGATAGAAATGGATTAAATTAATATGTAAGAGCTAGCCAATAAGAAGCTAGAGCTAATGGGCCAAACAGTGATTTAATTGATACAGTATCTGTGCCGTTATTTTGAGTCTGACCTGCTGTGTGGTAGAAAAATGAACGAGCAGCCCCTCCCTCAACAATACTTTAAAAAATATATAAAATGTTTTGAAATAAGTATAAATTAATTTAGCATATATTTATCTTCTCTATACCCTCCCTATGGTTATTTATTTATTGCTCATCATATAACTGAAACACACATTAGATTGATCACTAATAAAATTTAAGTATAGCATAAACTCTGTCTTATAATAATTTCTATCCTTGTTCACATAGTGCTAATTAACTTTTAATAAGAAATGCTGTGTTTCTGCTCATCATTTTTGAGTCTTTGGTTTATGATCAGGTGAAACATTGCTTTAGATTTCTGGTAGGAACCCAGGTGTGAATATTAGGGCACAGTTAGAAGAATAAAATACCTTAAACTGTAGCCATGGAGTAAATTACAAAAAGAAGGAAACTAGAACACAGCCACACAGTCCTTTCAAAGTTATACTACAAATCATATAAGACCCTCTGTGGTTTCTCATCTCTTCATAACACCTCCGCCCCATCATAGTAGCTAGGCAAGAAAGTTACATGTCTTCCTTCAGGGAATATTTTGTTTCAATGTGAAAGAATTACCAATTTATTTTTGACAAGGATGAAGTACAGATGCTCTTTTATTCATCTCTTAATGATAGTGAAATTCTTAGTTTCTTAGATCATTTGTTTTGTTTTATACTTCCTTTTAATTTTATATCCTGCCAATTTCAGACATTTAAATGAATGCACTTAAGGATTCATCTAATATCCTGTGCTTTATCCTGCTTTCTTCCTTACAGAATTTTAAGGAAGGATTAACAGAACCTTGGCCAATGATCTGCCAACTTTCTCAGGAAAGAGTATGTCATAGATTTTTATAATTTTTATCCTCAAAAGCATAAGGCAGCTTGCTATGACATTTTATTTGGCTGATACCACTATTGACTCACAGAACAAGTTGATTTAAGTTAAAGATAAGCAGACTTAATATAATATGACTTAAATATAACATGTAAAAGACTGACTTGAAATGAATGATGTAAGAATAACCAGAAATTGAAAGAAGGTGATTCTGAGATTTGAGAATAGTATCTGAGAGAAACAAAGTGAATGCATTGAACATAACATCTTTGAAGCAAATAGTATGTAGCTATCATTACAAATATCTAGAAAAAAATAGCTGACTCAAAATATTTGTTGCTCAGTTTTTCTATACATATATTCTATATACACAGAGTGGAAATAAACACTGTATAATGCTGCTATTTTGCAATTATTTGTGATTGTTTCCTATTGATGTTCTAAAAATCTATTTCTGTGCTTTCTGATAAAAGGTCTAACTCTGTAACAGTTGAAGGTTTGGAATTTATTATGTATACTAGGCTAGCTTAAACAAAGATATTTCCCTGCTGTACCACCCTACTGTGTTATTAAAGGTGTGTGCCACTATATCCAGCCCAACATGATAAAATGCAAAATTAAAAGCTGAAATAAGTGATAACTAGAAATTTTAAAATGAATCTTTTTCCCACATTAGATTACTACAAAGTTCTATAAGAATGTTTACTGATTGTTTCTTTTATACTTCTTAAAATTTTATATCTTGCCACTTTTAAACACTTTGATAAATTCAATTCTTTATAGACTATAAATATGTCTATATTTCTGTAGATTTCATGTTTATATCTACAGTATTGTATTTTTTAATATAAATTGATGTCCAAATTTATATAGCATATAAAAATAGAGGTACACACCATTCTTCTCCCTCATATAACTTTGGTAACCTGATAACATAAATTGATTATAATCCTATGAATCTAGATTCCATACTGTCATTATTAAGAAGAGTCACAATTACGGTGAACCTTAGATTTGAAGCATTTTACTCCATGGGCACTTTCCCAGCTAAGGCTCAATTTGATATCCTATTATAGAGTTTGTTACAATCTTGTTAAACCCACCTTGAGTGTGATTGTGGGTTTGTTTTGTCAAAAGAAAGATCTCCAGAGATTAAAGTATCCAGGATCTCAAGGCAATATGTGTGTCATTTACCTACCTGTATATTAGAGGAACTGTGGAAATGAAGAAAAATTTATCTCCAGCTAGTAACCAGTACACAAGGCTCAAAAACCTGGAGAAATTGGGGGAGATTTATTTATAAATTATTATTATAAATTATAGATTTATTTTTGATTTATTTATGAGTAGCTGTATTTATGTTTTTACATGTTACTGTACAGGCTGGCATAGAGGTGCACAGAGAGGCTAGAAGATGGTTAAGGCCCCTAGAAGTAGGGATACCAGCAATTGTGATTCATAGGATCTGAGTGTCTACTGTTCAACTCCCATCCTCTGGAACAGCATTATATACTCTGAATCATTGACACATATGCCTAGCCTCAAATTTGTGTTTTGTTTAATCATCTATGAAAGACTGTGGGATATACTGCATCAGGTAGAATTCACAGAAAACGATTCCTCCATTAATGATGATAAATAGCTACGTGATTGAAAGCTACTCTCTAGATGGCTTTGGTTAGCTTAAAATTATGTTGTTATATTTGATTCTATATACTTCGTTGTGTGATAGGATAAGATATTCTTACAAAAAGGAATGCACACAAATGAGCAAACAACATATTTGATAATGCAAGGCATTCTGTCAAAACTTGCCAATCATGTTAAGAAACATATCACACAAAACGACAAAAAAACATACTAATGTTGGAAACAGTGTCAAGAATAAAAAGTTGTCAAGTGTCAAGAATGAGTAATTGAAAGGAAGAGACAACCTTGATCAACTGTTATCAAAGATGGTGAAGGAAATAGGGAACTGAGAATAAAAACATAAAATCATTCTGATATAAAATTTCTAGCAAAAAGGGGGACTAATTATTATCAAGTAGAACCTCTGATACCAATAGTCACTTAAATGATATTGATAAAAAACAATAAAGTAAAACACAGAAAAATGCCCCAAAAGATAAATAAATAGGAATGAAGATTACCTGGCACAATTAACATCATGGTGATGATGTGTCTGTACAACTTCACATAAAAAGAGGACAAATTGGATAAATAAAAACTACAGAAAAGAGAAATTTTCTCAAACTTGACCAAGCACAATAAAAACTCACAGTGTATCGTCTCTACTTGGTAGGGAAGAGTTCATTTCATGGAAAGAGAAAGCAGTAAAAGAAGGTAAGGTAGAGTATTATGACCAAAGGACATTGTATATTTACATATACATATTTATATATAATAAAATGTTTAAAAAGGAAAATTTCAGAAAATTAAAAATATATCCACCAGCAAACAGTAAGGTACATTTTTCTACACCAGTTATAATCAACCTTTCCAAGCAAGCTGTAGAAGAATTGGCCAATCCAAGAAAGCAGCATCTGGAATTTGTAACCAAAAGACCCATAAAAATATTTGCAAAAATCAATAGATACAATTGAAACTATTGCCAGTTTATAACTGACTCACCATTATTTTCTTCTGTGTCCTGAAGCACTTTAAATAACCATACCATTAAAGTCCTTGTATTCTTATGTATTTCTGTATGTATATCTTCATTCTCAGAGGATTTGTTGAAATGTTTGTGTTATTATTAAGTAATCAATAAACAATAAATATCATTTCTGTGTTATAAATATTACTTTTGTTAAAATTTCCAGCAATATTGTCAAATATGTTCACATGTTTAAACAATTTTTATGAAATATATTACATTTGGGAAAAATCATGAGATCAAGTAAGATGGCTTTTATAATTCCAATATTACTTTCTTTTTCTTTTATTTTCTATTGGTATGTGTCTCACTAGAATATATGAAAGAGGAATAAATATCATGACTTGCATAACCATTTAGTAAACAATATAGCTTTTGTGAAATCAGTATCATATTTCTGCTTCATTCATGCGGTCATTTTTTTTTATTGGCAAAATGCTGTGATGTGGAATTTCCCTCTGTATGCTGTGATTACCATTGATAAATAAAGAAACTGCTTTGGTCCTGTAACAGAGCTAAAGGGGAACAGAGCTAGGTGAGGAAAACTACATTGAATGATAGGAGAAAGGAGGCAGTGTCAGAGAGAAGTCATGTAGCCTTGCTGAAGACAGATGCCAGAATATTACCTGGCAAGCCACTGCCATGTGGCAATACACAGATTAATAGAAATGAGTTAAATTATATGTAAGAGTTAGCCAATAAGAAGCTAGAGATAATGGACCAAGCAAATAATATAGTTTCTGTGTGATTATTTCGGGGCTGAGCTGCCAGGAACTAACTAGTGGCTCCTACAACGATGCTGATTAATACTTTTTCTATCAGCAGTTTTAGCATAACTGTGTGAGTGCCTGTGGGTGTTTCTGGATAACGAACTTAGCAATTGTGCATGTTACAATAGTGACTAAGCTACATATTTTGTTTTTTCTAGGAGTTTTGGTTTTTGAAAGACTATCAAATGCATTCTTTAAAATTGGTGTTTATGATTGATGTTCATTAATTTAATAGCAATAAGTAATAATAATGTCATGAAGTATAGTGAAGTAGATATGCTTAACTTCAATGCAGGAAGCCTATATTTAAACTATATTATGGCTGCATTTGTGAATAATAGGTATTTATGTGTGGTTGTAAACATGTAAAACAACAGCACATATGTCAAGATCACAGGACAACTGTTGGAAGCTCAATCTCTTTTTTCACTGTGGGTTCTGAGGGTCAAACTCAGGTTGCCAGGCTTTCTGTAGCAAGAGATTATCTAATGGAGTTATATTTATATGATACTCAGGTTTTGTGTTGTTCTGAGACAGGTTTTAATGTATATCAGATAGCTTAGGAGCTATACTGAACTCATACTCCTCTAAACTCCATCTTTGGAGTGTCTGGGATAACAGGCCTGTGTGACTTTACCACTCTGGACTAGACAGTCCTGGAACTGGAGCCTCTTTAGTGCTTGGTTGGGTTTTGATACATCCTGATGTATTCCAAGCGTGAAATACATTTTAATCAAAATAATGCCTTTTACTTCTCTAGTTAACTTCATTATTTTTCTGATAATGTTATGTTCCCACCTAATATTATTTCATTATATCTTAAATATTGAAAAAGAATACAACATCTTGTTTTACAGTAAAAGGTAGGAACCTGACAAATTCTTAGCAAAGCCATTTTCTATGTTTTTGAGACATGATGACTGATTCTAAATCTATGTGTTGTCTTTCCCCATTTTCTATGTTATATTTTATTTGTATTTTTGAATTAAAAATCTGATGATATCAACTGCTTATTCCTGGATTGTAAGCATATAATTTTTAAATGTATGTTTCTATTTAAAACTCCTAACTAGGAGACACTTACATGGAAGGGATTAAACTCTGAGAGCCTCTATCCTAGACAATGGGACATATTTAAGAAAAGAATGCTGAGAACAGGAGAAATAGTCTTACCCAGGAAAATTTTTTTTTAAAGACAAGCAATCCCTAACTTAGTTATTTAATACTAAGAATTTAAAATATTTCAGTAAGAAATGTTACAATGAATGACATCTATACAACATATATATCATAGTAATTATATATATGTATATATATCACAGTAATTTTAATTCATCAGATTGATACTTTACTATGAGAAGCCATGAGAGCAGCATATGCAGATTTAGAAATGTGCACAATATTTTATTTCCTATTAGATAATGAGTTATCAAACTAGAACCAACATATGACACTATCTAAAAATGTGTAACTATTTCTATGTACAAGAAAAATAGTAGCCCTAACAGTATTCTCATTTAAATGTATAGAGTTGGCTGGCCTGTTCACAATACCTGGGAAATGGAATTGTTACAGATGTACATCAACTGATGATTAGATAATGAAAGTGAGAGTATATGTATATACATATGGATATGGAGTGGAATAATACTCATCTTTAAAGAAAAATTAAATAATGAAATTTGTAGGAAAATGGAATGATTATACTAATGATATCTACATTTGGGCTCCAAAAGAAAATCTCACTATTCTCTCATCTGAGAATCTGAGCTTTAAATCTTGAGTGTGTGTGTATAATCAACTGAGACAAGTTAACTTTTTTGTACATGTATCTAGAACTGACCACTTGTGACTAGAAAACCTAAGCAGAGGTTGAACCTGGAAGACACTGGTTCTCCCTTTTTCCACGGGCTTTGTCTGTGGTTCTTCATCTTTAGAAGAGACCGTGATCCTTATGTATATTAGCATGACAAATGATTCTATCATTACAATGTTTTTTGAGAGGGGCAGGGGAGAATCATATTGTTGAGAGTTTGTGGGTACAGCTTCCCTGTCATCTATAGAGGGTCCATCTCATAATAAACATCTGTACTTCCTGGCTTTTAACTTTTCAGTTCTCCTCTGCAATTTCCCCAGAGCCTTAACTGTATGGCTTGCATTGCTGATGCATTAGTTGGATTGATAGCTCATGTTCACTGATTATCTGCCTTTACTAGAAGTAATTCTCTGTAAAAATACCCATCTTTTGAGAGAAACAAAAAACTTCTTTGATTGGAGGTTAGAATTTCACCCGCCAGTACTCTTTTACATCATCTCTAACCCATCTCACTATCACCCCAACTCTTCCCACACATACGCCTTTTTAAATTTAATGACGCCTTCTGGTTTTACACACACACACTCACCGTGCTAACTCTTTTTCAATCTCTCCTATGTATATCTGCTTAGAGCTGGCCACTTAGGATTTGAGAATTTGTCCCTGAAGAAGATATTTGTTTTTTATTAGCAGCCATTAATTGACTGTAGTTCTTTATCTGAAGGTGGCAGGACTGTGGTGTTTAAGAAATAAAGTCTTTAGGTTTGTTTACATGTCCCCAAATTTCATTAAGTCACATAATCCATCCTTATTTATGAGAAAGTTCCTTAACCATACCTGTTCTCAGGTTCCTTGCATGTATAGGATTGACAATAAAAACTCAGACTTATGGAACTAATTTAAATTATACAGTTCTTGTAAATAGCAGCATTAGAATGGTATAGGCACTGAAAAGAAACAATTTCTTTGTTACAAGATCTGTAATGCTTTTTAATAAGAGTCATGAACAAATAATCAACCATTGTGACTATCCAGCCCATATTCTCTGTCTTCTTTACAATTTTTATTTTGTTTACTGTTAAAAATCATGCTTTATATCCTGAAGGCATTTCAGTAATGACAGTGATTTTGGTTCCTTGGAAATAAAGATTAACTCAGGAAATATTGGTAAAAATGTTTATGTGGTTATTAATCAAGAAATATTTCTGCAACTGATTTCTGAAATAGAGATGGAGGACTGTACATCTGAAATATCTTTTTCAGAAATTCTTGCAAGAATTATAGAGAAATATAAACATATTAATATAAAATCCAGCCACAGATATATTATGACAAAATAGTTAATATGTAAAGTTATAACAAATGACAAAACTAAGATAGTCCTGTTTGACCCAGAAAGAGGGAGAAAATAGCAGAGGTTATAATTTGTTTATTATTATTGTGGAGGACACAATCAACAAACACTTCACCATGGAATGACTACTAATTTGAATGAATGAGAATAATTGAGGAAAAATTGTCATATTAATATACATGATTATGCATTTGACTGAGATCTGTTGATGCTATTTTGAATAAATTTATATAGAACACTTTAATATACCTAAATATTTATGATATATTAAATAGCATATTTAAATAGCAAACTGTTCAATCACTAAATCAAACACTATGAAAGATTTTGTAATTATTTTTCCTTTCAATAATCTTATATAAGGATGTTCTATCATCTAATTACAAATTAGTAAGCATATTGAGAGAACAATTCTGAGCAAATTGTAATGCTAGCCAGAGCCTAAGCCAAGACATAAATTTGTATTTAAATGCTACAAGTCATGGCTGCTAACCATATTGCCATTTTAGAGAGTCTGCAGTGCAAACAATAAACTGTCATTCATCTCTTTTGTCTATAAAAACTTAGTGAGGGTTGGGTGTGGTGGCACACACCTTCAATTTGAGCACTCAGGAAACAGGGGAAAGCAGATCTCTGAATTCATGTTCAGCTTGTCTTCAGAGCTAGTTCTTAGTCAGTCAAAGCAACACAGAAAAACCCTGAGTCACAAAAAGAGAACAAAAGAATAACAACAAAAGCTTACTGAAGAACTACTAGATCCTGGAATTACACATTTTAATACAGCACTGAGTTCTCCTTAATCTATATCATTGTCAAATAAAATATTCATGTTGACAAAATATAAGGAACTCTAATCTGAGGCTTGATGTGATACTGTTATCATCCTGGTAATGTTGGGTCAGCACTTATACTTTTCATAAAATGCTACATTGAGGAAGAAAGCACACTTTCCCTTGCAAAGAGATTACACACTGCTTAAAGCATTAGTAAGCTTGAGCTAGAGACAATTCCACGGGGAAACAGTGCTGTGTAGTATATTTAGAGATGTGCTGTGTTAGCTAGCTAAATGCTTGTGAAGTGTTTAGGTTCAGACAAAGGAAGAGGGCATTTTGAGGGTGGTGATGGATTTTGGAATCTGGTTATGTCAGACACACACGCACACACACACACACACCCAAAAATTAAATAAAAAAATGAAAGAAATGAAAGCCCAGGATATCAGCTTACTAAGATAATGTGAAGCCCTGTTAACTTTGCTGTGATTTTGAAACCGCCTTTCATCCCCACACCAAGGTTAGTGAACTAAAGCCTCATCATAGCCCTGTTTTGCTACATTCATCTCCTTGAAACTCAGAGGCTGACCCACTTTATATCTCACTTAGAAGATTCAGGGAAATCTGAATTGCCCATTACACCATGAGAAGAAGAGGTTGTCACTTTCACATAATACAGAGCCATGCTCTGAGAAAATCCGTCAGCGTTTGTTATCTAAGAGAACATGGCAACCTAACAAAATGCTATGAACAGTTGAAAAACAGGAATAAATTGTATGGAACCTGCCAAATTATTCATGGCAATGAGTAATTTCTTCAGTGCAATTTCTTTAGTATCGATTAGCTGAGTTTTAACTATACCTACAAGACATATTCGGGTATTGCAACAGCTAAGAATTAAGATCTCTAATTAGAAGTACCCTTGAGTCAGCAACAAACACACAGGGCCAAGGTAAGCTAATAACAAGAGCAGTTTATTAAGACATAAGTCACACATTGACCTGGCTTGCAACAATACGCACAGCTAAGTGATACAGAAGCTAAACCCCTGACAAAGCAAGGCAAAGAACGAGTCATCAGTCCCAAGCAAAGCTGAATTTAAATTGGAGCATTTTCCAGTGAAAGAACAACATGGAGAGTTTTTTAAAGATACAATCTCATATTAAGAAACTCTGTTCGCATAATTGATTTTTCAATATAAACAATGTTGCCGGTAAAATAAGCCCAAAGTTGGCAATAGTGTCCTGGAATATTTTATTGTTGATGACCTATGTAAAAGACAGCCATGAACAGAAAAATCTGTGAAACGGCCCTGTGGTTGGAACAATGTGCTGTTGGTCCATAGTACCAGTGCTTTGCTGTGTTTCTATTACAATGGTGCATTTATCGTCTTTTTTAATAGCTAAACTGAATTTGCCATAAAGTAATTAAAGAAACCCCCTTTTTCTGAACACTTTTATTTGCTTTTTTTTTTCTTTTTCTCTTCTTAATTAATACTGATAGAAGAAAACCGTCATATACAGAATAGTTTTCTTTGATGCTTGTCTTAGCTAGGATTTTATTGCTTTGAAGAGGCACCATACCATAAAAACTTTTTAATGTTGATTTTTTTTAAAAAAAATATTTACTTATTTTTCATCACCTGCTACAGTTTCCTCTCCCTTGTCTCCTCCAAATTCCTCTTCCCCACGGACCTCTGTTCCTACCCACCAATCCACTGCTCCTCTTTTTCTGTTTAGGAGAGGGAAGATCTCCAATGAGTACCAAAAATCATGGCACATCAAGTTGTAGTAAGACTAGGCACCCCCACCCCCATGTATTAAGACTGGGCAAGGAGATGTGGTATGTGGAGTAGGGTCCCAAAAGTGAATAAAAGAATTAGAGATAGCCCCTGTCACTGTTAGAAGTCCTTCAAGAGGACAAAGCTACAGAATCAGGACAAAGCCAGAGGACTTGCATCAATCTCATACAGGCTCCCTGGTTGTTGATTCATTGTCTGTGAGTCCCTATAATCACAGGTTAAATGATTCTGTGAGTTTTTTTTTTTTTTTTTTTTTTTTTTTTTTTTTTTTGGTTTTTCGGACAGGGTTTCTCTGTGGTTTTTTGGAGCCTGTCCTGGAACTAGCTCTTGTAGACCAGGCTGGTCTTGAACTCACAGAGATCCGCCTGCCTCTGCCTCCCAAGTGCTGGGATTAAAGGCGTGCGCCACCACCGCCCGGCTTCTGTGAGTTTTCTTGTGGTGTTGTTGACCTATCTGGGTGCTACAGTCATTTCTTCCTTTTTTTTTTTTTTTTTCAAGATTCTCTAAACTCTGCCTAATGTATGTCTGTGTGTCTACATCTATCTCTATCAGTTGCTGGATGAGACCTCTCTGATGATAGGGGTAGAAAGGGGTAGAAACAACTCTGGTCTCAAGAGATGGCCATTTCAGGCTAAATAGACACTATTGATAGGTATCATAGCTGGCATCATTCTTGTAGATTCCTACAAGATTCCCTTGTGCCAAGTTTTTACATGACTCCAAATAGGAAAACATTTAGTTGGGCTGCCTTCCAGTTCAGTGTTTTAGTTCATTATTGTGATGGCTGGAAGCATGATGGTACACAGGCAGACATGGTGCTGGAGATGACGCTAGGAGTTCATATACCTATGGATCCAATAAAGCAGGAAGAGAGAGTGACACTGGACCTCGATTGAGACTCTGAAACCTGAAAACCAACCCCTGAGTATCACACTTCTTCCAAAAAGGCCACAACTACAAATACTGCACCCTCTATGAGCCTATTGGGAACATTTTTATTGAAACTACCACAGTACTAGAATATATATTAAATGGCATATAGGTCCTTCCGCCAATGATTGAACATGCTCTTACTTCATACTGTTATGACAAAAGCAGCTAAAAAGTCAATCGGCATTTCTGACATTTAAATCATATGATTTATTGGGTTTTAGATATGTAATTATTATAAGGCTTGAATTATATGGATATATATACTATATTTACATATAGGTATGGTAAAGACATTCATAAAAGCTCTACTAGAGTTTAACACTTTATTTTTTATTATGTACACAAATCATACTAACTACTACTCACCATCAAAACTTACTGACTTTGTTGGGTCTAAAATATGATCTGCCACAGATCATTTTATTTTGTATATTGAAATGTAGTGACATCAGTGTTTGTATAGTCTGTGATATCTTCATTAATTAAAGCAACATATGCTAGAAAAATAATTAGATATACTGGCTGTTTGTATTTAAATTGTTTTGTTGTTGTTGTTTTGGATATTAACACAACACTGATTAGAAATTTTTTCTTTTATTGAAAGTAGATTATTTACTCATACAATAAATCCTAATTTCATTGTAATGTCCCTCCCAGTCCCACCCTGTGATTTGTCTCCCCTCCAGATCTATTCTGTTTCTGTCTCTCATTAGAAAAGAATAGGCTTCTAAGAGATAACAACCAGGCATGACAAAATAAAATATAATAAGACAAAGCAAAAACTATCAATTCAAAGTTGGCATGGCAACTCATCAGGAGGAAAAGAGTCCCAAGATCAGGCAAAAGAATCCAAGACCCAGTCATTTTCATATTCAGGAGTCTCATAAAATCTATTAACCTAATAGTTATAAAATATATTCAGAGAATCTGGTGTAGACACATGAAGGAACTGTGCTTGATGCCTAGGATTCTGTGAGCTCAATTGTGCCTTGCTTAGTTGATTCAGAGGGCCATGTTCTCCTGGTGTGCTCCATTCTCTCTGACTCTTAACAGTATTTCTGCCTCCTCTTCTGCCAGATTTTCTGAGCTCTGATGTATGGGATTTGATGGACACCTCCAGTTTAGACTCTCTCTCTCCACAAACTGTCTAGCTGTGGGTCTCTACATAAGTTTCCATCAGCCTCTCTGATAATGATTGGATAAGGCTCTGAATTGCAGAATAGCATTGGAAATACTTTTCTTACTATATTTTAGACCAGTAGTGTTTGTTATTACCCAAGCACTCTGGACTATTTACTCTCTGGTTTTTGGTTACCCAGGCTGTGCCAGATATGGGTACCCTCTCATGGAATTGCTTTAATGTCAAATCATACTTTGGATTGCTACTTCTGAAAACTCTGTGCCACTATTATTCTAGCATATTTTGCAGGAAGATCTTTATCTTCCCTCAGAGCTCAGGCAACCAGGCAGAAAAGGAAGCAAAAAAGATTGTAAGAGTCAGAGGTCATGGAGTATAACAGGAAAATAAAGCCTCCTGAATCAGCTAACCAAGGGGCAGATGGTTTTGTTACTGGGTTGTTGTTGATATTTCTCTTTCAGTAGCCTATAGAGCATCTTCACACCTCAAAGACACTAGGACATAGGTGTGAGAGCTTTTCACAAGCTCGACTTCTTTGACTTCAATGTATTTTATGTGTGCTGTCATTTGAAATAGGACCCCAATGACAGTTACCTGAGAACAACTCTTTGTCTTAGCATCAGGCTTGGTTGGTTGGGGACATCCACGTGACCCCATGGGCCAACAACTCAGTTAAATGCAGTCATGTCCTTTTGGGAGCTGTAGACCCTCAGACCTTGAAGTTTCTTTGACTCCTTCCCTGCGGAAGAAGACAATTTGCTTTTCTATGCTTGCAGCTGCTCTGAGCATGGAACCTTTGAGTTCCTGATACAAGGAAGAGGTTTCTGGTGGGCTTGTCATGAAAAAAATCCTGAGAGCTAAGGTCACTACTTAAGGAGAGCACTATATAAACTGCCTTGGAACACAATAAAATTGTCATTCTTGCTTCAAGAGTGACCCATGTCTCTGTGTGTTCTTTACTCCCCAGAGCCTTGCCTGACTGCGGTTCCTGGTGGTGCAGGCTCTACAATGTCTCACCAGTGGAAACCTTGCTTGGCTAAATGAGAGTTGAGTTACGTATTCCCCATTATTAAGGTAACCCTCCATTTGGATCACCTTTGTAGGTTCCAGGAAGTTTCCACTTCACTAGGTTTCTACACTACTCCCCAAATGACCCCTAATTCCAGATACCTCTCTCTGCATTTGTTCCAACACCGGTCAGTGCTAACACCCTGATAGGTTTCCAAACCATCCTCAGTTGCCTTTTAAACTGAGCCATCTCTTTCCACTGTTGTTCCATATATCCCATCCCCCATCCTCCCACCCTGATAGGTCTTCACCCTGCTACAGTCAACCCATGAGTCTATTTTATTTCCTCCCTGAAGGGAGAGCTATACCCTCCCCTCAACAGCTTCCCAGAGCCCTCTTCTTTACCTAAGCTTTCTGGGTCTTTAAATTGTACCTTGGTTACCATTTACACAATAGGTAATATCCTGTTATAAGTAAATACATATCATATTTTTATTTAGGAGTATTTTTTCTAGTTTCATTCATTTTCCTACAAATTTTATGATGACATTTTCTAAACAGCTGATTAACACTTCATTACACACTTCATTTTCTTTCTCCATTTTTCTGAATAAGTGTCCCTTTGGTAGGATGTGGTAGAATCCTTTGTGTACATGCCCATGAGTGGGATAGCTGGGTCTTGTAATAGCTTGATTCCCAGTTATATGGGGAACTGCCATCTTGATTTCCATATTGGCTGTACCAGTTTGTACTCTCAGCAGCAATGGAGCAGTCTTCCTCTTATTCCTATGCTCTCCAGAATGAGCTGACACTTGTGATAGTGATTGAATATTAGTCTTCTATTGAATAGGTACTTTTCCCATTTTGTAGATTGCCACATTGTCTGGCTAATGGTGTCTATTGCCTTACAGAAGGTTTAAGTTTCATGAGGTCCCATTTACTAATTGTTCATCTTAGTACCTGCAACACTGATATTCTGTTCAGAAATTCATCTCCTGTGCCAATAAATTAAAGGCTATAATTCATTCTCCTGTCTGCCAGTTTCAGTGTATCTGGCGTTATATTGAGGTCTCTGATCCACTTTGACTTGAGTTTTGTGCAGTGTTATAAATATGGATCTATTTGCATTCTTCCAAATAAAGATATTCAGTTTAACCAGAACCACTTATTAAAGATGTTGTCTTTTATTTTCTTTATATATATATATATATATATATATATGAATTCTTTACCAAAATAACTTGGTCAAGGGGAATGCACCAAATAAAAGGGAACCCGAATAAAGTAGTCCTACACTAGCTTCGAATAGGGGTTCTTTATTTAAGGGGGGACCCACAGATCACAACGGGGAACAGGAAAAAATCCAGCATCCATGTGAGAGGGGTGAGAGAGAGAAAGAGAGCCAGATCAGTGGGCACATACCTTTTGTTACCCAAAGCTATGCCCACCCTAGTCCAGCTTCTCAAAGGCCATTGGCTGAAGAAGGTTCCCCATCAACTTGGTGTTGTTGATTAAAGTCCATTGTAGTCATAGGGTTTCTTCACAGCAAAAGAAACCCTACCTAACAAAGATACTGACTTCCTAAACTGCTAAGGACAGAACATTATTATGCACTCCACCAAATCAAACATTCATATTTCCAGAAATATTCTTTGAGATATATCAAGCAATATTTATCTGATACCAAGTAATCCACAGTCCTGCCAAGTTGAAAGACAAAATTAAACATCTCATGAAGTCTCAGGGTTACTCTGAGAACACAGATTATTGACCTATGCAGAAGGCACAGCTTTATTTTAATTTGAATGTTTGATGACTCTTAGGGCAATTGCAAATATGGCTCTGGGATCCAGCCAGTTTTGTATGGTTTCCATCTGAAAAGACTAGTATAGAAGATATATGAATGCTTACAAATTCGTGGGTAAAAACTAAGATTATTTTTAGTAAACACAAAACTGAAAGAAATAGCCATGAGAAATGTGCCAAGATTTGTATGTGCTTTGCTGATTTGTATGATGTCAAACATGGAATATCAGTATGTGGATATTTCTTTTCTGTTCTCGCCATAGATTACTAATTTAGCCTGACAAAAGTTTATTCTAATTTTCCTCTTGTCATTTCTCCACCAATGACTATATTTGGCTTATCTCTTTTATGGTGTTCTATAATTAACACATAAAGCAAAGTATATAAAAAATAAAACTTCCTATCTAAGAAAACATTCTGTAATCAGAATAAGTAGCTATTATAGAATTGTCTATAATAAGATAACTCTTTCGGGTGCTTCATAACTTTGTGATTTTTTTTTCTCTTCAGACTGGGTCCTTTTGGAAAAAAATCTAAATATTTTCTGTTTTTTATCTTTATATTGCTTTGGCTTTCTGTCATCTATTTTCCAATTGCTAGCATCCACTCATTACATCTGTTCTTGAGAGCTCATAAGCAGAGACTGGTTGTATTAGCTGTGCAACATGTGGATGGTTGCTTTTTAGTTGTGTGATGTTGTGTGTTTGCATATTGAGAGTTCGTATGTGTGGATGTGGGTGTAAAAGCCTAATGTCAACTTAAGGTAATATTCCTCAGGATCTATCTTTTATTTTTTCTCTTCATTGAGATACTGTTTCTCACAGAACTTGAGCTTATTTTTTTTAATTAGACTAGCTAAGCAGGTAGTGCTAACAATTTTGATATATCTGTATTCCTGATGTTGAGATTATAAGTGCATGCAATCACACCCTGACTGCTCTTCGGACTGGAAAGGAAGGGGGAGGGGAGTGGGACATGGGGAGTGGGGGGAACGGGAGGGAAAAGAGAGAAGGGGAGGAGGCAGAAATTTTTAATATAAAAATAAAATAAAATAAGAAAAATAAGGAAGAAAATATGTCAGAGAAAAAAATTTTGTACATGTAGAGATTTTTATGTCTTTTATTTTATGCATGCCTTAATAATTTCATTCATAAATACAATGGCTCTGAACTTAACTCAGACATTCATGATTATATAATAATAGAGTTAATTTTTAATTAATTAATTTTTTTTTTTACAAAACCTCTTAGTTCATTTTATATATCAATTCCAGTTTCTTCTCCCCTTCATCCTCCCTTTACTTCCAACTTCTCCTCACAAAGAGTAAGGCTTCGCATGGGGAGTCAACAAAGTCTAGCACATCACTTTGAGGAAGGATATAGGCCCTTCCCACTATATCTATGCTGAGCCAGGTATCCCTTCAAAGAGAATGGGAAAAAAAAAGTTCAAGATAATTGGATAAATCCTGGTCCCACTCTCAGTGGCCCCACAGACTGCCCCAGGCATACAACTGTTACTTACATTCTGACATTACTTACATTAATTACATTTGGTCCTATGTTGGTTACCCTGAAATCAGTTGAGTTACTGAGTTCCCAATAGTTCAGGTTAGCTGTTTCCGTGGGTATCTCCATCATGTTCCTAACCCCTTTGCTCATATGATCACTCCTTCCTCCCTTTGAAAAGACTTTGGGAACTCAGCCCAGAACCTCACAGTGAATCTCTGCATCTGCTTCCTTCAGTTGCTGGATGAAGGTTCTATGATAGCAATTAAGGTATCATCAGTCTGATTACAGAGAAAGGGCAGTTCAGGTACTCTCTTCACTATCACTTAGGGTCTTAGCTGGGATATGCCTTGTGGATTCCTGGGAAATTCCCTAGAGCCAGATTTCTCACTAGCCCCATAATAGCTCCTTCAATTAAGATATCTATTTCCTTGCCTTCCTTCTCTGTCCTTCCCTTGTCTCAACCATCCCATTTCCTCATGTTTTCTTCTCCCTGCCCTTCTCTCCTCCTCTTCCCCTTCTGCCCTCACTTCTCCTCCCACCTCCATGCTCCCAATTTTCTCAGGACTTCTTATCTATTTCTACTTCCCAGTGGGATCCATATATGTTTCTCTTAGGGTTCCTCATGTTACTAAACTTCTTTTGGGTCATGGACTATACTAGTTATCCTTTACTTTATGTCTTAAATTCACTTATGAGTGAGTACATACAGTGTTTATCTTTCTGGGTATGAGTTACCTCATGCAGGGTAGGTTTTTTTTAGTTCCATTCATTTGCCTGCACATTTCAAGATGTAATTGGGGTTTTTGTTTTGTTTTGTCTGTTTTACCTTTGAGCAGTAGTCCGTTGTGTAAATGTACCACATTTTCTTTATCCAATATTCAGGTGAGGGACATCTAGGTATTCCAGGTTCTGGATACTACAAATAATGCTGCTATGAACATAGTTGAGAAAATGTCCTTGTAGTGTGATTGAGTATGCTTTGGGTATATGCCTATGAGTGGTGTTGTTGGGTCTTGAGGTAGGGTGATTCCAAATTTTCTGAGAATCTGCCACACTGATTTCCAAATTGACAGTACAAGTTTTTCTCCCATTAGAAGTGGAGGAGTGTTCCCCTTTCTCTGTAGCCTCTCATACATAAGCTATTATCGGTGATTTGATCATAGCCATTCTGACTGGTATAAGATGATATCTCAGAATCATTTTGATTTGCGTTTTCCTGATGGCTAAGGATGAGCCATTCCTTGAGTGCCTTTTTGGCCATTTGCAGTTCTTTTTTGAGAATTCTCTGTTTAGATCTGTAAATCATTTTTTAAATGGATTTTGTTACTTTAATGTCTAGTTACTTGAGTTTTTTTTTAATATATTTTGGAGATCAGTTCTCTGTCTGAGGTGGGGTTGTCAAGATTTTTCCTGTTCAGTAAGCTGCTTTTTTGTCTTATTTATTGTGTCCTTTGCCTTATAGAAGTTTCTCTGTTTCAGGAAGTCACATTTATTTATTGTTGTACATTTCTTTAAGATTGTCTAATATTCTAATATGAAATTTTAATCTTTAAGCTATATAGGTATTAAAAATTATAGTTCAATAGACATTCATGTTTGTCATAGTTATAGTTGGACTAATCAAATTATATAGTACATAGAGATTGTATTTTTCATGGCTAGGTAATCTTCAACCACTTCAAAGAGCTGTAAAATATGACATTTTGAAAACTTAGGGTTTTGTTGACATGAGACACAATTGCTCCTGGCAGCACTGATTTATTCTGGAGAGATTGTTAAGCACCAAAGACACTCCACTTGGACCTGGTTTTCTTCTAGGCAAAGCTGGCCTTTTGGCAAGAAACACCCCATGCCTCAGTTACTGGCAAAATGCACTGGACAAGCAGAATATAAAAAAAAAAAAAAAGACTGCCAAACCTTGCCAAGGCAGGGTAAGACGGTTTTAAAAAATTTCTCGCCTCTAAAAATGTTCTGCCATTTATTCTAGGCCTTAACCAAAGTTGGTTATTCCAACATTAAAAATGAGACTTTGGGTGATTGCCCAGGTAGCCAGTTGTCTCTGTCATTTACTGCACATTTTGAAAGCTGTTTGATTACACTTTCTGCCTGCTCAAGGTCTTTGATGGTGTCAAAGACAATAGAGCTGTAGTTACTTTCCTCTTAGACTTAGCTAAATAATTTCTAACACAAGATTTAGACTCCTTAAGATAGAATAATTATTAAAACATTTAGCATACATTTCTTGCTTAATATTGTTTATGGTGATTGTAATGATAATTTTTGTACTTGGTATCTGTTCTTATTGTACATGGTTTTATATTGAGTTTGGAACTCTCTTATTTAGACAAAAGGGGGAAGTGATGGGGAAATAACCAATGGTCTTTGAGAAGCTGGACCATGTTTGATATGACCTTGGGTACCAAAAATGTGTGGGCCCACCCACTTTCTCTCTCTCATCTGGATGCTCAGTTCAGTTCCTGTTCCTGGTTCCTACAGAGCTTGTTATCTATGAGTTCCCCCTAAATAAAGAAGCCCTTTTTACACCCAATTCTGAGCTAGTGTTGATTTTATTTCATTCACATTCACCTTCATATGTGGATTAATATCGGAGTCTTTGATTCAATTCCATTGGTCCACCTACCTGGTTTTATGCCAATTCTAAGAAGTTTTCATTACTATAGCTCTATTATAGAGCTTGATGTCAGGGATGGTGATCCCTCCAGAAGTTTCTTTATTGTACAGGATAATTTTGACTCTCCTGGGTTTTCCTTTTTTCCATATGAAGATGAGTATTGCTCTTTCAAATTCTGTGAAGAATTGTGTTAAGATTTTGATGGGTATTACATTGAATCTGTAGACTGCTTTTGGTAAGACTGTCATTTTTATTAAGTTGATGTTACCTGTTTAAGAGCCAGGGAAATCTTTTATATTTTCTGATATCTTCCACAATTTTTTCCTGGTTTAAAAATTTAAAGTTCATGTTGTACAGGTCTTTTACTTCTTTCATTAGTGTTTACCCAAGATATTTTATACTCTTTGTGGCTATGGTAAGTGGGGATGTGTCTCTGATTTTTTCTCAGTCCTTTTATCATTTGTATATAGGAGGACTACTGATATTTTTGAGTTTTATATTTTATAACTGACCACATTACTGAAGGTGTTTATCAGCTGTACAAGTTGCCTGGTAGAATTTTGGGGGTCATTTATTTATTCTATCATATCTATTACAAATAGTGAAAGTTTGATTTCTTCTGTTTCAATTTATTTCCTTTTGATCTCCCTTTGTTGTCTTATTGCTCAGGTTAGAACTTTGAGCACTATGTTGAATAGATATATAGAATGGATAGCCTTATTTTGTTCCTAATTAACTAGGCTCTCTCTCAAGACCAACATTTGTTTTTTTTTTAAAAAATAAGATATCCTCCAGAGATAAGTTTATTATTGAAAAATTTCAGAATACATACATATATATACATATATATATATATATACACATACATATATATCATCAAATTATTCCAAGTTTTACTGGGAGAGGAAAAAAATAGAAACAAGGAACACAATTCATGTAAGAAATGTGGATTAAAACCATCTAAGAAAAGTCTGCACACAGCAATTATTCTGTCATTTATAAGTTACCCAAAAATTTTCAGTAGGAAAATTCTATAGGTGAAAAATGCTTTCAATAATATAGCAATTACAAATTTAATTTTAAAAAGTGAATAGCTTTCCTAAATACAAATGAAAAATGGACTGAAACACAATCGGCATATAAAAGCTTCCACTATAGCCTCAAATAATGTAAAGCATCTTGGGAATATTCTAACCAACTAAGTGAAGGACTTGTGTGATAAAAACTTCAAGTCTTTGAAAAAAATATTAAAGAAAATAACAGAAGATGGAAAGAGCTCTTATGCTCAGGGATTATAGGACTAACAGAATTAAACTGACAATCCTACCAAAAACAATCTAGAAATTTAATGAAATTCTCATCAAAATTCCAACACAAAAACAATTCACAAATTCATATGGAAAACCAAAATCTCAAGATTCCTAAAACAATCTTGAATACCCAAAAAACTGGTGATATCACTATCCCTGATGTCAAGCCGGACTTGCTGAACATAATGGACAATGAGGACTACTGAGAACTCAAGAACAATGGCAATGGGTTTTTGATCCTACTGCACGTACTGGCTTTGTGGGAGCCTAGGCAGTTTGGATGCTCACCTTACTAGACCTGGATGGAGGTGGGTGGTCCTTGGACTTCCCACAGGGCAGGGAACCCGGATTACTCTTAGGGATGATGAGGGAGGAGGACTTGATGGGGGAGGGGGAGGGAAATGGGAGGTGGTGGCGGGGAGAAGGCAGAAATCTTTAATAAATAAATAAACAATAAAAACAAACAAACAAACAAACAAAAGATAATTATCAGTCTGACTACAGGGCAAGGCCAGTTCAGACACTCTCTCCTCTATTGCCTAGGGTCTCAGCTGGGGTCATCCCTGTGGATTCCTGGGCATCCCTGCTGAGCCAGGTTTCTTACCAACCCTACAATGGCTCCCTCAATCAAGACATCTTCATTCTTGCTCTCATATCCATCCTTTCTCCATCTCTACTATCCTATCCCCTCAATTTCTCCTCAAGCCTCCCCTTCTCCCCTTCCTTCTACCTCCTGCCCACATGCTCCCAGATATTGTCAGGCGATCTTGTCTGTTTCCAATTTCCAGGTGGGTCTATATATGTTTTTCTTTTGGTTCACCTTTATACTTAGCTTCTCTAGGATCATGAACCATAGGCTCAATGTTCATTGTTTATGGCTAGTATCCATTTATGAGTGAAAACATACCATATTCATTTTTTTGGGGGGGATGGGTTACCTCATTCAGGAAAGTGTTTTCTAATTTCGTCCATTTGAATGCAAAATTCAAGATGTCATTATTTTTTACCAGTGAAGAGTACTCTAATGTGTAGATGTGCCACACTTCCTTTATCCATTCATCAGTTGAGGAGCACCTAGGTTGTTTCCAGGTTCTGGCTATTACAAATAGTGCTGCTATGACAGAGTTGAACAAATGCTTTTGTAGTTTGAGAATCTTTTGGGTATATTCCCAAGAGTGGCATTGCTGGACCCTGAGGTAGGTCGATTCCCAGTTTTCTGAGAAACTGCCACACTGATTTCCAAAGTCATTGCACAAGTTTGTATTCCCACCAGCAATGGATGAGTGTTCCCCTTACCTCACATCCTCTCCAGCATAAGCTAACATTGCTGTTTTTGATCTTAGCCATTCTGACAGGTGTAATATGGTATCTTAGAATTGTTTTGATTTGCATTTCCCTGATAGCTAAGGAAGTTGAACATGTCCTTAAGTATCTTTTGGCCATTTGAAATTCTACTGATGAGAATTCTGTTTAGTTTAGTACACCTTTTTTTTTAATTGGTTTAATTAGAATTTTAATGTCTAATTCTTGAGTTCTTTATATATTTTGGAGATTAGTCCTTTGTCTGATGTGGGATTGGTGAAAATCTTTTCACATTCAATAGGCTGCCTTTTTGTCTTATTGTCTGTGTCTTTTGCTTTAGAGAAGCTTCTCAGTTTCAGGAGGTCCCATTTATTTAATGTTGTTAATATTGTCTATGCTACTGGGGTTATATGTAGGAAGTGGTCTCCTGTACCCATGAATTGAAGACTACTTCCCACTTTCTTTTCTATCAGGTTCAGTGTGGTCAGATTTATATTGAGGTCTTTAATTCATTTGGACTTGAGTTTTGTGCATGCTGATAGACATAGATCTATTTTCATTTTTCTATAGGTTGACACCCAGTTATGCAAGCACCATTTGTTGAAGATGCTTTATTTTTCCCATTGTATAATTTTAGCTTGTTTGTCAAAAATCAGATGTTCATAGGTGTGTGGATTAATATCTGGGTCTTCAATTCTATTCCATTGGTCCATGTCTCTGTTTTTAAGCCAATACCAAGCTGTTTTCATTAGTGTAGTACTGTAATAGAGCTTGATGTCAGGGATGGTAATGCCTCCGGAACATCGTTTATTGTATAGGATTGCTTTAGCTATCCTGGGATTTTTGTTTTTCCATATGAAGTTGATTATTGTTCTTTTGTGTTACACAATGTTATTTGTGACTGTTGTGAAAGGTGATGTTTCTCTGATTTGCCTCTCAGCTTCTTTATCTTTTGTGTATAGGAAGGTTGCTGTTTTTTTTTTTGGGGGGGGGGCTACTGATTTTTTTGAGTTGATATTGTATCCTGCCACATCACTGGAGGTATTCATCAGATGCCTGTGTGTTTTCTAATGAGAACAAACAAGAAAGGATATATGAGTTTGGGTGGGTTGAGAGGTGGGAAATATCTGGAATGGGTTGGGGGAGGAAAAGTCATTACAGGAATATATTGCATGCAAAAAATCTATTTATGATTTTAAAAATTTAAAGCATGGTTAAGTATTCAAATTATTTATATAATTGAATACTTTATTTATCTTTTCATGTAATTTTAATCTCAATATTTAATTTCTTTATTTCAACCTGGTAGTTTTACTCATTTGGTCATTATTTCTAAATATTATTATTAAATATTAACAATACAATTTTATTTAATAAAAGCATACATTTTGTTATTGTATACCTTATTATGCTCAAGGTGAATTTAATTTTGTTATTATTATAAATAAAATTTCCCTATTTTCATGTCTTGACTTAAAATAGAGAAATAGGGGATAATATGTGTTATTTAGAACTAGATTTAAGTAAATAATGCTATATTCTGTACCAACATACCAAAATAGTTACACTTGACTCCCATACCATTGTTTTGAGTCACTACAATGTCAAAAATATTTGGAAACATAGAGATTTATTCTATCTCCAGTGTATTAGAAAATTGCTGCAAAAGTAACATCTCCAATAAAACCCTAAATTATAAAATCATGACTTAAACAGAGAAACAAATCAAGACACAAGGAAAACATATAGAAGATATAATTGCAATAACTTTTTTATTGAAAACAAGAGATTTCTGTATTAAACTCCTTCCTGAAAATGGCAGTGTTCTTTGTCCAGCAATATAATTTGAGTGGGTTGCATTATGAGTCTCAAAGATTCTTTGCTTCTTTCTGCAAACTTTTCTCTTAGAAATTTTGTTCAACATTGTTTCTTGCTGGCTTTGAATACATCAGCATGCCAACTGTGTACATTTTTAAATTCACATGGTTTATTAGTTATCCATTGGAGCATAGTAAATATTTGCTTCAGGCAACAAGTATATATTATACATACAGATAAACTTCTTACTAAATTCTGTCCAACAACTGTACCATTTTTTAGTTACTTATTTGCTTATCAAACGTTTTGTCCTGTGTCTTCCTTCCAGCCATTAGCATTTCACATCAATTTAATAGTAACTGCATTAGTACCAAATCAGAAAAACACTTACCTGAGACAATAACAATCTTAATCCAATTTTGACTTGGAATCTCACTGCCTTCCTTTAATAAGTGGGATACCCCTAATATACTGCTAAGTCTGCACTTTTCTACATTAAATGTGGGTTATGTGCAGACAGATTTCTGACTTAGCTGAACTCTGTACTCTTTCCAGTAGATCTGTCATTACTGAGAAAAGTCTTTGTCATAGAACATAGACAAACCTGAGCCAAGTTAATGTCCATAGGGAGACGGATACACACAAGTCAGTGCAAACTAAACATCAATAAAATAAGCACAGCAGAGGGGTGCTTACTGGGCATGCTAGAGTAAGGCCTGAATGACAGAGCTGCAAAAGAAAACACTTTGTGTTATGACATAATGATTATTTCAAATTCCACTAATAACAGAAGAATAATTACTAATATACATATGATCATATGTATATATATGTATATGTATATGTGTGTAAATGCGTGTATATATGCGTATACTCAGCTGTTAAAAAATGAAATATTTTTATTATTTATCATACCTCTTATTTTGTTAAGATAGGCTCTTACTTACACAGTCCTGGCTTGGCTAAAACTCTTAAAGATCTTCTGGTTCATTCTTCCCATGTTCTAGGATTAGAGGAATGTGCTACAACACTTACCTTTCAGTTATATTTTAATTAAATAAAAAATAAATCTGCTGGGAATCAAATTTAAATGTTCTTATGACAACAATTTCTGGCATGTGAATTATCTTGAACTGTGATAAATTTTCAACAACAAATACATATGTCAAAAATATTGGCCCCTCTCTGATTCCTGAAAAAATTTAAAACTTTTACATGGATGCAATAAAGCAAATAGAAATGACTGTAGTTTAATCACCATGCAGAAAAAAATAACTTGTAAAGTGTATGCATTAATGAATGTCTATTTGTATATTTCTTAGGAATTTCTATAAAGGCATCTTGAAATTTGTGGGCAAATGAATAAATTTACAATACTTAATATTGAGTGAGATAGCCCAGGCCCAAAAGACAAGTATACTATGTAGTCATACATAAATGGCTTTTTGACATAAGCAAAGAAAAAACAGCCTGCAATTCACAATCTCAGACAACAAAAAGGACCCTAAGAGATTACATGAAGCTAATCTACATGGAAAGTAGAAAAGGGCAAGATCTCCTGAGTATACTGCGAGCATGGGGATCATGGGAGAGATAGAAGGGGAGGGTGTAGGAAAGGAGGGAAGTGGAAATAAAAATATATAGCTCAATAAAAATAATTTTAAAACATAATTTCCAATATTAAAACCTTTCTGTAATGTTGTCTATTTGAAATATAGTTTATAAAATAGCAATTATCTAAAAATTATCAGAATAAAATCTCAAAATCATGGTGCTGGAGAGATGACTTAGTCATTAAAGTGGCTGTTCTTCTTTCTAGAGGTCCTGAGTTCAACTCCTAGCACCTATTTCTGATGGCCTCTTCTGGCCTGCAGGCATCATAAAGGCAGAGAAGTAAATAAATCAGCAGGGATTTGTTGGCCTAAGCCATTAATACCAGTACTTGGGAGGCAGAGACAGGTGGATCTCTTCTAGTTTAAGGCCAGACAGGTCTACAAGAGCTAGTTCCAGGACAGCCAGGACTGTTACACAGAGAAACCCTTTCTTGAAAACAAAACAACAATAACAACAAAAAACTCAAACTCGTATGCACACATTCAATTACATAGAAATTTTAGAAATAGATTTATCCAATAGAAGAAGCCCAATATAGACATTCTTAGCATATTTTACATGAATAAATAATTCGCTTTGTTTAAAGGCTTTATAACAAATTAACTCCATGCAAAATATTGTCCATAGAGAACTAAGAGGCGGAACCAGTAGAATGGTGCTCCTCTATATCCTTGCAGTTTTCAATGCCAGATTCTTTCCTTCCCATGAGATTTTCTAGCTACAGTTATTTTTAAGTTCTCATTTGATTTTGCTGAGTGAGGCAAAAAGATATGTTTATCAGACCTTATTAAATAGTTATTGGCAAATGAAAGAAAATATAACATCAATGTTATGCTTGGTCAAATTTGTAGTCAACAAAGCATGAATGATTCAAAATCTTTTTCACCACTAGGAAACCCCTTGCATAACTTACAGATAGCTAAACCACAGAAGAGTCCATCCTTGTCATGAGTGATTTTTGAACAACTAAAGCACTGAAGCATCCCTGAGAAACATGCACATAATGAAGAGTCCCAAAGTCAATCAATTATATGAAGAGTCCCAGACTCAATCAGTTATATGACAGCTGTATAATTTCAAGCAGAGAGGAGTTATGTCTTTGCTTCCCAGTTAAAGAAACAGATTTGCTTGTATACAACTCTATATCTTTACAGATAAACTGCCTACTTATCTACAAATCAAATTTGTTTTCTATCAGTGCATTGTCCTATAATATGTGATCCATCATTTTTCTCCATTAATATATTTTACTTCTATTGTTATTATTATTCATGTTTGTTAATAATATAAAGATTCTAAGATAAATGCTCATAACGGGCTATAGACCTGGAAAACATTTAGAAAATCTCTAATAAAAGATTACTGAAGAGCTATATGGGGACAAATAGAAGATTAAAGATCAGGGAGTAGTTGACTGAGAGGAAAACCAAAATCAGAAAAAGATCATGAAAAAAAAATCTATTTTAATTAAAAATATATTGAATGCACAATTTCTCTTTTCCTAGTTTCAAATTGAGGTCTTTGATCCAATTGGTGCTAAATTTTGTGCATGTTGAGAATGTGGCTGCAAGAAATAACAGGAATGGAAAATGATTTATTCATTATTAATTAAGCATGTACAAAAACCTTTAAAAAGAGGGAAAAAGTGATTGTGTTGTAGTGTTTTGTTTGGGGGATTGCTTGTCTGCGTGATTGCTTGATTTGTGACAACTCATAGTTATCCTAAGCTTCTTTCAAAAGTTGTAGTCTTCCACATGCTATGCTGAGAATTAAGTAAGTGCCCTTATACACACTTGAGGAGACTGCAAATATTGATAGGTTTCAATTCAAGAGTACACTAGATATATGCACATCCATGTCATGCTTTAATCAAAACCATGTAGAAAATATATAGAGTAAATTGTAACACGATTCTATATTTTGCAACAATAATTCCTTATGGAGTACTATTGAATAAAACTTGTTTATGATCAAACACGGAAAGCAGCTCAAGCAATGCAGAGATAGCTAACACAAAACTAGGTAGGTTTGGTATTAAACAAGAATGTGTTTACTGGAATAAACAGTAGTTAGGACAACCAGTCCTTTTTGCCTCTGTGCATATGGTGTTGATTTAGGAAAAGTGATTGCAATGAATCTTATCTTGCTTTTTATTTCGAATTCTGCAACTATGGGATTTTTCAGCCACATCACTGGTGGGTAAAGCTAAGAACCATAGAGAAATCCTTGTTTTTCAATCCGTGAAAAAAATCTCATCTTTCATTTACCAGTAGTAAATTCTATAATGTTTGCATTGAATAGCTAACAATATACAGTTTCTTGAATTACTAGCTCCTCCATTATTATTAATTTTTCCTATCTTTTATAGTCTTGGCTAATATTTATCCATTAATATGAAGTGAATGTATCTTAGTGTTAATAATTTCAACTTATACATAGTGATCAGGTTCAAGTAAAGTTTGAATATACAAAATAAACACAAGCATGTGACTGGCTAGATTTGTACATGAGTCAAGGCACTTACTGAACATCCTGAAGACCGGAGCTTGTTCCTCATGTACCTTATGGCTTGTTCATGGAGATTATCAACACCTAAACTTTATTTTGGCCTTTAGAAAAACAGTGTGTTATATGAACACACACACAGTAAAAATGTTCAACAATATTTTAAAAGACAAAAATATTTACCTTCACTCAGTCAGTAAGAGATTTAGAAACAGTATATCAAGAATCTACCAGGATCTCTAACGCTCATCCTTAGCATGATACATCCTTGTTTACATCAAAAGCCTGCAAATTAAGTCTAGCACTGGTTCAAGCAGACCCCTTGGACTCGAAGTATTTGTAATGTTTAGTAAGAAATATATCTTCAAAACTTACAGGAAAGAAACCCATAAAAGCGAATCCTAAAATCAACAACAAAAAGGGCTGGTAATAACAAAGAGAAGAAAAGCCAAATGAAAGACACTACTGCAAGAAACTGGAATAAGTTAAAAAACAACTATATATATATATATATATATATATAGAGAGAGAGAGAGAGAGAGACCAAATATGTTAATGAATTAGCAGAACGCATAAATATCACTTGAGAATAATTCAAAATAACCAGTGTTGTCAGTTGGTTTTCAGTGAGATGTAGCATAGCTTTCCATCTTTAAAACACTGTATATCTGATGACTTCCTTATAAACAAAAGAGAACTGACAATGCAAAACTTTGTAACTCTTCATGAATAATTCACAAAGATCAACATAAACAAGTTACCAAGTCATCATCATCAAAAGTCTTACTATGTTGATGACTTAGAAATAATGAAATGTAATAATTTTCCTTATAGTCTTTATACAATCCCCCTGTCTTTAAAGAAAAATCAACCTTCCAGCAAGTTCCAATAGCAGAAACCTTAGAAAATTAGCTTTCTTGCACCCTTCAAAGTATTGTATTCATTCAAATGAGCAAACAGTGCTCTTGAGTAATACTACAACCTAAGATAGCACTGTATAAACTAGTCTGTGATAGAAATTTTGCATGACAGACTCCAAAATCTCAGTGAACATTGGATATAAGGTATAAATTATGTAAAAAATTTTGTTAACTGTCAAAAACAAACAGTAGGAATACAAACGTTAATCATGAGAACCAGGTGCTTGCTACAAAGCAGTTCCATTTCTCCTCAATCACTCTGAAACTATACTAGAGATTAAAGCACACTTAAAATATGTTAAAGCAAGAATCCATTTTTGTTAATTTATATTTTTCTTTCTGTAGAATTGCATAATGAAAGAAGAAATTTAAAAATCTTAGATCAATGTTCAACTTGACACATTCAGTTTCAAGAGGGTGCCTGAAAAGGGTTTACATAACTCAGAGTGATGGATGGCTGACAGAGTTGCAAGAAATTGATTTATCCAGATAAATCTTTTGACAAAATAGACACCGGTTTTATATTTCTCTTTCTCAAATAAACATATGGTTTCAAAATTCCTTTAAAATAACATCTGAATTTCTGAATTTCTACTCCTGCTTTTGAAGACTTGTCCTTTTGCAATTCCTCTCTGAATCCTGTTTCTTACAGGATATCTACATGAAACGTTCCTTCTTTTCCACTCATGCTGTGTCCTCAGATAGCTTCAAAATGCAAAAACAGATAAGAAAAATGTTTTCATTAATAAACCTAGTAGGGCAATGGTACCTTCCAGAATATTCTTCATCTTCTCGCTTATTAACATTCTATGTTGGTGCCCCTTTCTCCTAAGTTCAGCATGAAGAGGTAATAAATAGGCATTTCTAAAAATAACAGTCTAGAAATATATTTCTGTAGATGCAATGTTCTTGCCTACCTTGACAATTTCTTTCTAAACTATTACCCCAAACTATTAATTTTAAATGACACCTCACTAATAAAGATGGAAATAATAAAGGAGAAAGACTATCTGTCAACCTCAGGTTGTGAGAAACAGAAACTAAAACATTTGTGATAGTGTTTCCAGGGGTAGCCTACCCAGTGTTGACTGGATGGTATTAGGTGGAAATACTGGATTAAGCAAATACTAAAAGTTTAAATAAAAACTGACTGGCTATTTGGGTGCTATGAAATGACACAGAATATGGCCAAAATATTTAGATTTTCATTCTTATCTTCTGTGTTCACATGGTTAATATTTGAGTTTCTTGCTTTCATATTCATAGGAGTTTACTTAAAATATCTACCTTCTTAATTACATCAAACCCTCAAAATGCTCCTGAGGATGTAAATAATTTTTCTCAATAGCTAGATAACTGCAAAATTCATATGCATAAGGACCTTAAATTCTCACTTTTGTTATTAAAATAGTTTCTATTTCAGACAATATTTTACAGGGACTGCATTTTGCAATGACTAGAAACACAATATACATAGTTAGGTGAAATATGAGTTATTTAGCACTTTAATTTTGATTAGTCTTCTTTGTGCAGTATCAGATTTATAGATTAACTAGTGTTTGTTAGCTACAGAATAGTTATATTACTCCAAAATCTATATTTTAAAATATTAACCCTAAGTTTAGTGGTTTTAGGACACAGGACTTTTGGAACATGTTTACTCAATAAGAATAAAGTCTCCATGTTTAATAATAGAGATATTCTAACAGGGGCACAATGTCATTTCTTATTTTCTTTCTACCATGTGGGATATGTACAAAAAGATGAAAATTGGAATCCTTAAAGAATCCAACAATGTTAGTACTCTGACCCTAACACTCTAGCCCTCCAGCCCTCTGAATTATATCATACAAATGTTATTGTTTGTGTACCACTTCATCTATGGTTCTTTGTTGTTTCTATTTGGTCATATAATATCTCAGGGCATAGAAGTACTAGGTAATACACATAGACATAATGTAATATTTTGATCCTTAAAATTAATGAATGAATATTTAAACACTGAGAAATTTGAAATCATTGGTAGATGTGAAAGAAATCAAGAGAAAAGATATGAATATATGCTTTGGTGTTGGTATTTGACTAATGCTGATCCTACAGTTGAAAATTCATTTAGTATTTTTATTTTTTATTTTTTGATTTTTTTGATTTTCGAGACAGGGTTTCTCCGTAGTTGTTTTGGTTCCTTTCCTGGAACTAGCTCTTGTAGACCAGGCTGGCCTCCAACTCACAGAGATCTGCCTGCCTCTGCCTCCCGAGTGCTGGGATTAAAGGCGTGCACCACCACCGCCCGGCTAGTATTTTTATTTTATATTTAAAACAATCTTATTTTACATACCAGTCCAAATTCTCTTTCCCTCCAGTCCTCCCCATCCCACCTCCAATCCACTCCTTAGCGAAGTTGTCTTGTTCCATGAGTTCCTTTACACAGGCAATGTTAAATGAGGGAATAAAATTGGCATGGTATGATTTGAGTTCTTATATAAAATGGATAAGATACCAGAGACTTAATTCTCTGGAAAGACACCAGGGAAGGACAAAGTCATAAAGCTACAATCTTCAAGATAGCTCACTATGAAAAACAATGCCGCCTCCATGACTGTGACAACATGAGTATCCATTTTAATGCCACCATTTTGTCTTCCTTTTCGTTGATCCCAACATGTCTAATCAACTGATTCTTATTGCTGACTTTCTAAACTTGTCTTTTTATTTTTTGTTTCCTCATAACTCATTTTTTATACTTTATACATGTGTCAGGACTTTATTTTATTTGGGTCATCAAATTTGATGGCATATACTTGTTTTAGTACTTTAGTACAGTGATAGTCTCAATTTGGCATTTTTCACTTGATTCTTCTCTTTTCAGTTAGTTTATTAAAGCTTTGTCAATTTGTTCATTTTCTTCATTGGTTAATTATTGTATTCATTGATTTGATGATTTTTTTGCTAACATGTATTTATCTACCCTCTAGTCTGTCTTGCTTTTATCTGCTATCTTTGAGTTGAATGTAGTCTTCCTTTCCTACTTAATTAAGATGTCATTTTTAGAATTAAAAAAAAAAATTCATTTTGGCTAACTATTTTAAAGTATCCCATAAATTTTCCTAAGCTGAGTTTTCACTTTTATTTGAGAGAAATTATTGTCTGATTTCCTATATAATTAAGTCCTGATTCATTTGTTATTTACAAGAAGTGATTGGTTTTCACATACATATTTTCTAGGATATCTTTTGATACTCTTTTCCAGTTTCATTTCATTTTTATCAGAAAAATAAATCTTCATCTGTTAAAATGCACTGAATTATATTGCAAAGTTTTGCATATCTATCTTGGAAATGGTTTTATGTGCAACTAGGATATCTTCTTATATTGTATATCCTCTTATATTGAATTGAGTATTGCGTTTATATCTGTTAGGACAAATTGTGCTAAATGGTTGCTCAGGCCTCTGTTTGTTTGTTGCTTTATGCTGGGTTGTGCTATAAATACATAAACAAATAAATATTGAGACCTCCTGTTATTATTGTAAACATGTTTTTTTCTTAAGTTTTCCAAAATCTGGCCAATATATTTTGCTTTTGATCCTTTTTTTTTTTTTTTTTTTTTTTTGGTTTTGCGAGACAGGGTTTCTTTGTGGCTTTGGAGCCTGTGCTGGAAATAGCTCTGTAGACCAGGCTGGTCTCGAACTCACAGAGATCCGCCTGCCTCTGCCTCCCGAGTGCTGGGATTAAAGGCGTGCGCCACCATAGCCCGGCTGCTTTTGATACTTTGAAAATACATGTAGATTATTATACTTAATAAAATTTTTTAACCAGCATAAAATACTCTCTTGCATATGCTGGGGCAGTTTTTAAATTAAATGACACAATAGCAAAATGGAAACACACAGACAAACATGTACAGAGACATACAGATGGAACACAGAAAAGTCGTAGTCATGCACAGGAAAATCCATAGACATAGGAGTAGACATATTCACAAGAAACCCTTCCTCAGGCCTTCACGGATTCAGACTCATGTAACAGACAGGCAGAGGGCAGAAGACATAAGGAGCATGTGAATTAAAACCTGGACCCACTCTTGGTTAAATGACAAAAAATAAAATTAAACTACATTTTTTTCGGACACTCAGAAAACCACTGCTGTTTGATTAATATTTACATGAAGTATCTTTCTTCATAACTTTATTGAAAGCTTGGTGTGCTCATAAATCAAAAGTGAATGTCATAAAAGGGATAGATATAGGCCATGCTTCGCTGAACTCATCAAATTACATGAGTTAATGAGATATGTAAAATAATTGCTGATAAAACAGGAGCTCTATTGCCATCCTGTTGTCCTCAGGCCTTTTCACCTTACTTTCACTTTACTGTTTTCATTATTATTTAATTTTTGTGTGTTGTAATCACCTGTAAATATTGAGATTCTATTCCTTTTATTTCATGTAAGACTCATAAATATTTTTAATCCCAGCACTTGGGAGGCAGAGGTAGGCGGATCTCTGTGAGTTCGAGACCAGCCTGGTCTACAGAGCTAGTTCCAGGACAGGCTCCAAAGCCACAGAGAAACCCTGTCTCGAAAAACCAAAAAAAAAAAAAAAAAAAAAAAAAAAAAAAGACTCATAAATATTTTCCTTATTGTCTTAAAATAATTGCACATAATGAACTAATACTACAACACATTTTATTTGCATGCAAGACAACAATGATTTTAGACCTATGCAATTTTCTCAACAACACTTCACAATATTTTTATCTTGATACACATTACTTATGGAGATTTGATAGTATAGGTTTGTAATCACTTTATAATCTTGCTTTATGTTCTATAAAATAAAGATCCTACAATAATAAACCAAACAACATTTTAGTGATTTTCATAATTCCCTATGCATTAATACATATAAATTATTATATATTCCTATAGTTTGAGTCCAAATTTAGTCCCCTTTCATTTCAAATAGATTGGCTTCTTTTATTGCAGATGTAAGTTTTGCATATAAAAAACAACCAGTTATTGATTTAGGCATGCGTGAAATTGCTATTTGAAATTATATAATAACAATAATTCTGTAGTTGGAAGACTCTTATGTATAATACAAGTTACAGTTTAAAATAAGCATCTATCTATTTAAATCATTGTATTCTTGTAACATTGCTATACATATAAGAAAAAAGAATAAATAGCAAAATGAAGATGTAATTATGTTTTAATAGACAGATTTTCTTCACTCCGTCTCTGAGTCAATCTAGGGCATGTAAGTAAGATAATACTTTCTCCAGTCCTGTTCTCTTAGGATGAGGTAAATTTCATGTGGGATAATGATAAATGGTTGTTTATTATGAAACAAATTCATTTTTTATAAGAATCAAGAGATGTTGAATTTGTCTTGGGAAACTGGCATCTGAATGTACACTCTACCCTATATCCAAATTTGAATCTTGTTTCTCACAAATAATGATTAGATACAGAAGCAAGTTTGAGTTCAGGCCTACAATTTTCTTAGAACCCTCAATACTCACATACATACAAACAAAAAAGTGCTGAGTTTTGTTTCAGGCTAATGGGATAGCTGAAACTCTGCCTTTTTCGGTGATAATTGTAAAGTGTTCCATCACTAATGAAATGAAATGCCACCTAGTTGCATTCCAGAGTTCTACATTCTGAAGCACCTATTATGCCCAATATTGACAAGGCAGGAAATCCACTTGAACTTAGCCTCAAGGAACAAGGAAGAAATTTCTCGAAGCTGAACAGCACTCTAATGAGCTGCTGAACACCATGCTGACTCCAGTTGCTACCAGAATTAGAAACCAGGAATCACTTAACTCTGTTGAGAAATAAAAAAATATGCTGAAGATTGACTATGGCAAAATTTTCTTGTCTTTTCATTTTTCAAACACATTTATAATAAATTGAAAAGATATAAATTACCTACAACTGAGCAATACAATAATAAGTTTGAGAACAATGTTTGCTCATACCACTACTACCTATGCATTTTGCATTCATCTTTAAATACTGAAAATCATATAAATTTTCAGAATATTAAAATAAGAACATTGTTAGAACCCAAGCAAATAGGTTCCTTAATCTTTATACATTTTTGTTGTAAATAGAAAAATCACATACATTGCATGACAATAATATAGAGGATATTTTGAGTCAATATGTGTTTCTGCATGTGTTGAATGAGATGGTGTCTAGAAACAGATGATATCTGAAATGTAACTGGGTCTGAAGGAAGGCATCTCATGTTAGAATTGGTGCTCATATCGTGGGGGGTAAGATATAAACCTCAAAGACTCTGGCTTCTGATTACTGCTTTTCATTTTCTGAGTATAAAATAAAAGACAGACAACTGCATTCCAGAAAACATTGAAACTGACACCCAGACTTTAAACTCCTTGCATTCAAGACATCTTGAAGTAAATACTGGTTGTATGAGTCATTCAATTAGGTGTGTGATATTTTTCTCAAGGGAGCCTGAATTCACAAGGCAAGAATTACTGGTTGATATTTAAATGTGCATATTTCTAAACATATGTGTCTTCCTTTGAGTATATTCATGTAATGGAATTATGCATACCATAATTAAACACAAGTTTAGCTTTATATCTTTTAGAAAAGCTTTAAACTTCTGTTCAGTGCTTTCTTCCAGTCATGAAATGGCCATTGACTCCCAGAATCCTCAAATCTGTGAATGTTATCAGGAGAAGTGCCTAGGATTGGGCATGGTAACATTTCATTATGGAAGGTGTTTGGGTTCATCAGCCTCTATTATTTCCAAGGATTTAATAATAGTGTATTATCTCCACAAAACAATATTTAGGCAATAAATCTATATGAATTTTCAGCAACTATAAAAAAAATTTAGATTATATAATGCAAGGATAAAAATATAACCCAACAAAGATATAAAAGACCATCATGTTGTAAGAGGAGCAGTGGGCTAAGTTCCTGGCACCCGGCCGCCCGCACGGCTAGCTTTATGCCCTGAAATAATTACACGGAAACTGTATTCTTTTAAACACTGCTTGGCCCATTAGTTTTAACCTCTTATTGGCTAGTTCTTACATATTGATCTAACCCATTTCTCATATTCTGTGTAGCACTACGAGCTGGCTTACCAGGAAAGATCTTAACCTGCGTCTGTCTGGAGTGGGAGAATCATGGCGATTGCTTGACTTGGCTTCTTTCTCCCAGAATTCTGTTCTATCTATTCCACCTACCTAATTTCTACCCTATCAGGCCAAGCAGTTTTCTTTATTAATTAACCAATGAAAGCAACAGATAGATAAAGAAGTTACTCCCACATCACCATCATTTAAAGATCTTTGATAATTACTTCACAGAAGAGAAAACACTTCAGATTCAATCTGATTTGTTCATATTTGTAAGACTATCAACGATTTTACAAGTATAATGTATCACTAATTATGAGGATTTTTCATGAAATTAATCTAATGAGCTAATTACTGATAAAAATGTATTTTTAAAATAATATTTAAAGTGTCAAAGCTGTTCACTTTATGTAGCACTAAAAAGATAGTATTAGTATTTTTAGAAAATATGGAGCATATTATATGAAAAGTATTTTAAAAAAATTGAAAAAATTTTTATTTTTCTTTGTTAAAATGAAGAGGTACAATGAGATTTAATAAAAAAATTTTATTATCCATGTACTTTCTAATTGCACACCAATCTACTGGTTATAAATTTCTATAAAATAATTATTTAAATATTCTAGTTAAGTTGAAAATTCAAAATAATAGTAAATTGTTTATAAATATTAATAAAAACTACTCACATTAGATGTGTTACACAATCACCTGCAGCTCTTTCCCATGAAATTCAGCACAAATTTGAGAAGGAAATCCAGTGTTCTTGGGTAACTAGGTAAGAACTCCATGATGGTAAAAACACTACCCGAGTGTCAGTTAGAGGAGCTGGTGTTCTTTGATACAATTGCTCTTCATTCTTTTAAAGCTTAAACCTTTAACAGTTAAGGTTGTCTTAAAAGTAAAGCAATGATCAGGAAAGAAAGGAAAGAAATGTATATTTTAGTAACTGGTTCACACACAATTTGGAGAATTTTTTTTATAAAATCTGCAGGTTGGCTAGGGGGTCAGAAATAAGTTTTAAGTTCTTGGTGGGATTTTCGTGACTTTAGGTAAGTGACTCTTAAACCACAAGTGGCTCAAATGATGAGATGAACTTTACCCCTTTTATATTTTTTATTCAGACTTCAGAAATTTAAATATTAACCAACAATCTTCAATCATTCATAAAATAAGATGACATCATATTGACATAACCATACAGAAATATAAAATTCACCATATCATGAGCAATTAAATATGCATAAAGAGAACCTATACTGAAGTATTTCAGCATCTATAAGCAAATAATGACAAATTTTGTTTAGAAGCTAAATCAGCTTGTCTCCCCCAAGGAGAAGGAATTTTACCACATCTTCATTTTCTTAAGTACAATGTAGGTATTATATTTACTAAATACTTAGTAAAGATATATTCTTATTTAGTTAATTCTTTACTGGGTCTAAAATGAAATAAAACATGTATCTTGAAAATGTGAATACCATAGATAAAAAATTAATGTTATCATTTCATGTAATTTTATACCATTGAAAGATTCACGGTGACAAAGAATGACAGGATATGATTTAGACTAGGAAATTAAAATGTGAACACATTTCCATAAGAAATTTTGAGGGATGCAAGGCTCAGCAACTATTCATACTGTCTGACTGTAGTTCTACAGGAATACACACACACACAGGGGCATGAGGTTGACTGTGGTTAATTGATGTGTTTCTTCATGAGCTCAGCTGCTTACTTGAGAGGAAGCACATCCCAAACTTTCAGAAACCGAACCTTGATATTGGAAGGGCTTGTCTAGATTTCTAGATGTGCACAACATTGAGTAATATTGTGGAAGAGGCGGTTCACTTCCTTTGTTCCCAGTTTTCAGCTGCAAAGATTTCCTTCATGGTTATGCTATTGACAATGTTGGCCTCCTACTGACTTACATCTTTAGAAAGTACTGCTCTAACAGGCTTCTAAGTTTCTTTGTGTTCCCGGCTCCTGTCTATCTTATCCCCTTCACATTTGATGTTATCTCACCTGTGTGGGGTTTCTTTTTATTATGCACCATCTAATGTTTTCTTATATTAACACATAGGGCAGTCTGCTTTGTTAGTTTCATTCTCTGACGGCCTGAATACATCTATGCCATGAAGGCTGTATTTGTAAGTTATGCCCTGCTATAGGCATGTCCAATTTATCTCTATAGCTTTGTAATTGACTCAAAGAAGTAATCAAAGTTCCACATGCTGACTCTAGCTTATTGTCAATTGTTTCTCACTTGAATGGCATGCCAGATTTTAATGAGTTCATATTAATGCGATTATTTGATTAGATTATTTTAGTGATTCAGCATGATGTTTCCGGAGTTGTATTGTTTCCTTCCCATGAGAAAACAAGGTAATTTAATGTGAAGCAAGAATATAATGCTGTAATTTTTGTTATTTTTATCTAAACATATGAGTAATAAACTTAGTTCTCTAGTAATTAAATGCATCAGTACAGTGCAGTGTTTCCTTGTGAAAGAAGAATCGATAAGGCAGGAGATAGATCATTGAGTTCAAGCACTTGCTCTGAAATAATGAAGATCTGGGTCTCAATCTCCAGGACATGCATAAAGACTGGAAACTTGACCTAGAGCACCAGATCTGTGCATATAAGGGAAAGACAAGAGGACTGGTGAGCCTTCCTCATTGTCAGTCTAGATCACAATACAGTAACAGATTCTCTTTCAAGACAGAGAAAAGGCCAGAGCAAGACATTCTAAAAGTAATGGGCATGCACTCACAAACACACATGTGTGTTTACTGTACACACACATCACACACAAGCATACAAGCAGACAGACAGAAAAACACACTCGTATGCGCGCACGCGCGCACACCCACACACACACACACCTCTAAATAATTCTCCATTAAGCGTTAACTACAGTTCAAGCATGAGGTATGTTTGAGAGCCACACATGAAAGAATGGGGCAAGACACACCATGAGACAGAACTGTTTGCTGTAGATTTCCATAAACTCATAAAGTATATAAATATACAATCTAACCTTAGATATTAATAGGAATAATGAAGATAATTAAAACCTATTGACAAAGAAAAGTAAACAAAACATTACACGGAGCAAGCTCAGCAACAAGAATATTAACTGTAGTGGGTCTTTAGAGGATTTGGAGAAGGGGAGTAATTTCCTTAGTAAATTTGCCCTTTGGAATTGATTTTTCCTGTGAGAAACTAAAATGTATTAGAGGATGTACTTTCATTCTTAAATGAAAATATTTAAATATTAGAAATATGGGAACTTTTTAAAAACTTGCGGCTGACACTAAAAAATCTTCATTACCTGAATATAAATAATATTTTCATTATATGATAGATTCAACATGAAATAATCACATATATATAAATGAATTATGACAAATTTTAGGGTCAGACTCATTGAGGCATAAATTGGAAAAATTATAATCACATTTACCCATGTTATAACTTCTGTACAGATTTGCACATCTCATGTAATCCCAAACAATAAATAATTATATTCTCTGATAATCGTGTTTGGCATAACATGCTAAAGAGAGAGCGATTTAATAATAAACTTGCACATAATTTTTCAGATGTTTGTTGAGAAGCCCAGACCCGTCCACGTCCTAACTTGTTTTAGTCCAGGAAAGACAGGCCAAAAGTACAATATACAGACAAGTTGTCAGGTACAACAGACAATCAGGCCAAGGACAAAATAGACAAACCATGGTAGTGTCATGAGTTGAGATTTTTCCACAGATTATTGCTTATGTCTGAAATACTAAAAGTCTGTTCATGTCCACAAAGAAAATAAGATTATCCTTCCCATCTTTGCAAGGCGTTAATAAAATTTTTATCAGACAAATCAGGAAAATTCATTTCAAAACTGTTTTCAAGTGAAGTAAATATTCAATTGATTCAAACTTGTTTGGATTTGTTTCAATTATCCAGTTAATTGCCTTTATTTTGTGACTTACTTTTCCTCTGTTGATATCAAGCCTGAGTTGTAACCCAAAGATATGTTCCTTTTTATTCTCCTTTGTGTATAAGTTGGCAGATACAGCCTCATTCTTCTGGAACTTTGTTCTTTTCATGCCATTGATTTTTCCCTGTGGTTCTAATCGAGCCTAAGCTTGCTTGTGTTCATTTGTTTTCTGTTTGTCATTAGTAACCCTGACAATACACTCTTGTTTCTCAGAATAGAATATTTACTGAAGACTGAATTTCACAGAAGCAAGTGATGAAACAACACATTTCAAAAGTAAGGAAGACAAGGATAGAAAAGAGTTGGGTGGGGAAGTAAGAAAATAAGTTTGTGACTATAAAGTAAGGAAAGGAGAAGCATTTTAAAATAAAACAGAAAATCCTGTAGAATTTTAGCAATAACCTTTTATTTCAGTGTGACAGATGAAAAACTGTATAGGAAAACAAAAATGAAAGTTTTTGTCAATAGACAGATGTGGGCCCTGTAAAAATAGTTTTCAATATGTATAAAATATTGTAATTCTAATGTGATAATTGCAAGTTTTTGGTAATTTCCAAAATTTTACATAAAATTGACTCAGCTAAATCTCACTTAATGGCCATTTGTTAAGGCAGAGTCACAAACATTTATCTTTACTTCTTTTAAGCATGTTTATATGTGGATGTGTTGTGGGGAGCATAGAGAAATCTAACTTTTGTTTGTCATAGAGAACTGATGTTATTAGTATGTTATACTTGATAGTTTTATTGACTGCATGTTGTAGAATGGAAGTGGCCATTTCTTATATGGCTAGATCAGCATTGTTGAAATATGCGCTGCAAAACCCTGCCTTACCCAGTGATTCACTATTATGCCCTATGATCAGTTGCATTTGAAAATAATCTTTCCATCTATTTATTTATTTACTTACTTACTTGCATAACTACTTACTTACTTATTTTACATACAGGCTACAGTTTCTCCTCACTCCTCTCTTCCATTTCCTCTCTCACCTCCCTGCCCCTCCCAGCATCCAGTCCTCCACTATTTGTTTAGAAAGGAGCAGACCTCCCATGGATATCAACAAAGCATGGCATATCAAGTTGCAGTAGGACTGAGCACCTCTCCTTGTGTTATGGATGTTCAAGGAGATACAGTATGAGGAAAAAATTCTCAAGACCTGGCCAAAGCATTAGGAACATCTCGTGCTTCCATTCTTGAAGTCCCACAAAGAGACTAAGCTATACAACTGTCATGTTTGTTAAGGTCCTAAATTGGTCCCTTGCAGTCTCCCATGCAGGTTGTTTTTTCAGACTAAATGGGTTATTTGTGTGTGTGTATGTGTGGTCCATGCTTATATTTATTATTATTATTTTTATTGAGCTCTATATTTTAATCTGTTCCCCTTCCATCTTATCCCCTCCCCTCTCCTCCCCACCCTCCATTTCCACCCTCTCCCAAGGTCCCCATGCTCCTAATTTACTCAGGAGATCTTGTCTTTTTCTACTTCTCATGTAGATTAGATCTATGTATGTCTCTCTTAAGGTCCTCATTATTGTCTAGGTTCTCTGGGATTGTGATTGGTGGGCTGATTTTCTTTAATTTGTGTTTAAAAACCACTTATGAGTGAGTACATGTGATAATTATCTTTCTGTATCTGGGTTACCTCACTCAAAATGATGTTTTCTAGCTCCATCCATTAGCCTGCAAAATTCTAGATCTAATTATTTTTTTCTGCTATGTAGTAGTCCATTGTGTAAATGTACCACATTATCCTAAATGGGTTCTTTTTTTTTTTTTTTTTTTTTTTTTTTGGTTTTTTAGAGACAGGGTTTCTCTGTGGTTTTGGAGCCTGTCCTGGAACTAGCTCTTGTAGACCAGGCTGGTCTCGAACTCACAGAGATCCGCCTGCCTCTGCCTCCCAAGTGCTGGGATTAAAGGCGTGCGCCACCACCGCCCGGCTCTAAATGGGTTCTTATGAGTTCAGTTTAGGTTTTTTTCTGTGGATTTTCTTGTGATGTCCTTGACCCCTGTGGCTTTTACAATCCTTCCTCCCTCTCATAGCAGTACTCATCGAGTTTGGCACTTAATCTAATGTCGGTGCTTCTCTACCTCTGTTTCTATCAGCTTCTGGGTGCAGGTTTTCTGATAACAATTCAGGTAATCAATCTTTACATGTAACAGAATATCTTTAGGTATCATTACACTGACCTTTTTTCCCCCTTCAAATCGTATTTGATGCCCCTATCCAATTATTTGCTTGTTCAATGATACTTAAATACATGATGTTACAGACATTTGGAAAATTTCTGGAATTTTTCTAACACTTATTAGTCTAAAAATTAAAGATGATAATGAATGTAAGAACTAAATAAGGACATTGAAAACATTTCAATAGTTTGTATCATAAAGAACTGATTGATTTTCATTAGCTATTAATAAATTGGCTGTTTCTATCCATAAAATCCAATTCCTTCATTGTTTGAAACATGATACACTTTTATAATATGCACGGATATAAAAAAGCATATAGGAAAATACTGAATAGCTAATGATGTTACTTAAACTTATTTTCTAGAAAAGAGTTAAAGTAGATGTGGTATTATCATCATCATTATTATTACTATTACTATTATTATTTCTTCGTGGAAAGCAGGAAAAAGGATTGTGTAATGTAACCATATTTGGTAGAGGGACAAGGAAATTAGGTAATCTTCTCAGACTGTGTTTATTTATCTAAATGCACTTACTTTTACATCCTAACCAAAATGTTTTTCTCTGCCTCTCTTCCCAGTGGCCCCAAGTCCAACACTCCCACTAACCCCGTCCACTCCTCCTTTTCTGTTTTTCTTCAGATATAGGCAGTCACCCCATGGATATCAGTCAGCCATGGTTATCAAGTTACCTCAAGACCAGGCACCCCCTCACCAAGGCTGGATGAGGCAATCTGGCTGATGGAGTGGGAAGAATGAGTCCTTAAAGCCAGCAACAGAGTCAGAGACATCACCTACTCTCACTGCTCAGAGTCCCACAGGAAGACCAAGTTACACAACTATAACACATATGCAGAGAGCCTGAGTCATTCCCACAAAAGGTCCCTGGTTGTCAATTTAAGTAAACTTGTAAAGAAAGATTTTTCTAGGGGATAAGGGGATGGGTTCTTCAGGCTAATTCACTTAGCACATGAAATAAACTATTATTATGTTAAAAGATAATAGATTAATGCAACATGAATACAGTTACATCTGGAATATGACCTATAGAAAAGCTAAAAGAATTTTTGAAAACCACAAGAAATAAACTAAACATAACAGAGTCTTCTTTTTCCCTCGAGTCATCAAAGTCAGAGATATAAAACTCTACATGTATCTGGGGATTTTAGGCAACAACGTTCTGAGTGATTGAGGAACTCACATCAGTCATGGGGTGATCACCTGAAACAATGCAGTTGCTGTCATTACACTACCTAAATGGAGCTTAACTATGAAGTAAACTAGTGATGGCTCCAGTCCTCTCCCTTTAGAGGGATTTGCATCACAGAGACACCCTCAGCACTGTGCTTGTCACTATTCCTACTGCTGGTGTAAGCAGAGAAAACAACAGCTGAATGTCTTTCAGCAATAAATTGATTTAGTTTAAATAGGAATTCTTGTCTTACTAGGTTAAAAAGATCAGTATGAATTTCAATATTAGTCTCTTATATTGAAAGCTACATTCTGATTCAATTTTTTTTATTTGTCTAACTGATTTTATTTCATGTATGTATATATATATATAATAAATACATGTGTATATATATGTAAACATAATTTCTTCAATCACGTGCCTTATAGCACAAATGTTATTTTAAAGGATCATTACTTTTCTCTTATGAACCCATCTAATAATATTATCTAAAGATGATGGGAATCACATAATATTTATTATTTTCTTTTTATTTCAAATGATTTAGAGTGTATACAACTTGATATGCAATTGCATATCACAAGCTTATGAGATATTTCACATACTAGAGGAAAACATTTTCTAATGCTTTTTAATTTATGTGTATTCTAAAGCATTAGAACAGGATTTTTCTCTTTCCCTGAGCATGTTAAATAAACAAGGCTCTTCACACAACAATATTAACTGCTGCAGCACCAGGAAACAGGTAAAATAAAACCATTATAAGCATGTTTATACTTCATTCCTGTGAATGAAGTATAACTGGCTGTTAAACAGGATGCTAAGATCAATCCAGAACTGATCGTTCTGTGCTAACTGCATAGCTTGGACTTACATGAGAAAAAGGACAATATCATCTGACAAAGTGCATTCAAAGTTGACAGGAAGAAACTATAGAAAATATTTACCCTTCTCTAACACTGGTATATTGCAAGACCATTTTCAATTTTCTTTTTTCCATTAGTTGAAGATTAAGTCTACTACCAACATACAGGTGCTTTGGAAATTCATATCTTAAGCAAATAACAAATAATTCTTACTGAATTCGTCCTAGAAATTGCCCAAAATCAAAGCAAAATAAAAGCTACTCTTCCAAAACATTAAGGAAAAAGTGAAGAAAGCATTGTGGAATACAATGTAGTCAACCTGAGAATAGCTTGAAATTCTAGACACTTCCAGGTGCTAGAAAACAAATACTTGCATTTTAACAAATAGAGAAAGAGAAATTTAAAAGAAAATTTCATTCTTTATTTCATTTATGTAAAAAACTAACAATTTTATTAAAAGTTTCAGTCTTGTTATTTTTTTCTTCTACAACAAAGTCTTGACAGAAAAACTTTGAAACTGTATCATGAAACTGTTACAATTATGTCATAGAGTTTTTGCTGATATTGGTCATAAAATTATAATACAATATTCTGAAAAATCAAAATATACTCAGTAATTGTTTTCATATGAATAAATAATAACAATGAGCCCAAGTTTGGATGCTAAAATGAAAACGAGTTAGTTTTTTCATATGTGGCCATCATCTATAGACTTCATGAAGAAGGTAACCTGAGGAAAACAAGTTAGGAACTATTCATAGGATTTAGAAAATGAATGAAAATTTTAATTCCATGTTTTTATCAAATCACAAGAGAATAAAATTTCATTTTTCCCTCTAATGTTGGTACATTATTGTTCAGAAATAAAACTTTTTTTTTTTTACTGGTAAATTAAGGTTACAATTATTCATGAAATGGACTTAGAAATGGGAAGCAACCTTTGAAAGTAAATAAGAAAAAAAAAACTAGCATTGTTTTTCATGGAACCAAATATTTCACGTTTACATTATTTTCAGCTTTTATGAATGAAATTATTTTTGCTGCCTAAGCCAAAGAATCATTAGTTGCATCATACTGGTTTAAAAAATAATCTCTTCCTACAATCAGGCATGTTCTATAAGAATAATTAACACTCTAACATAAATGTGCAGAGGTTGATCTTCAGATTTCTAGAAGGAAAGACCTGAGGCACTATTATGTAAAAAAAATAAAAATAAAAATAGGTATTTAACTCTTTAAATCTTGTAATGTTAGCAACATATTTACTATTTCATTAGTATTATTCTTTATGGAAAATAAATTTTACTTAAAGTTTTTTACACTGTAGGAATATTTTTGAAAAAAAATATTTTTTTTGTATGTAACTGTATTATTTTCTCCTTTCATTAACTTGTTTTGAATCCTCATGATTGTTTACACTCACTTAATCTATATGAACCTGTATCCTGTTGGAATATATTTCTGCACTATAGTTATATGCTTCAGATTTTCAGTAATACAGTCATCTATGATAATATAACACATATTTCTGAAGCATAATAGGCAAAGAATTTTTTTAAAAAATAATTATTAATTTTAAATAAATAAGATACTTGACAAGGGATAATTATTAATCTCCATTCACAAACAAGGAAACAGAGTAAAGAAGAAAGGGGTACAAAATTTTCTCAGAATCATTATGCTGAAGAAACTCCAGCATAAATATGAGCGAGTCCTCTATTTCATTTACATATATAATATACAAATAGTCTATAAGTGGCTAATACTTATTGTTTCCAAGACCTTAAAGAACTAAGATCAGCTTTATACTGAATTTGGTCCACTGACAAAGACTGCAAAATATATTTCATAAAATATGATATCCATATATACATCTTTATCACTACAGACTGTTGGTAGATGTTCTTTGAATTATATAACATTTACTTAGCAAAAGAGTGATTTTTGAAAGGTTTGTATCAGTTTTTCAACTCAAAATCAATCATTACTCATATTTATTTTTCAGTTTTCCTACCATTTTATTTTTTTGTTCATAGTTGCACTTTGCATGAAGAATTAGTTAGGAATATAATTTTCTTTATATAGGAAACAATAAGTATTAGACCTACCATTCTCTCATATCAGAATAACTCAGCATGAAAGAACAAGTGTAAATATGAAATATATTACCACAGATTTTTACTTTATCCATTAGCCTTATGTAAACAGACATAAAATGAATTGGCATATTTCACTTAGAGTGACGATTTCTTGTAATTCTTTCCAAATTTTTAGTATTTAGTAAGCCTACACTGTCCAATTATACAAATTGTCCCCTGAAATCCATATGGAGGTATTGACTCATATAGCTGTATCAGCAGTGATTCCAAATGCAGCAAGCACATTTTCATACCTTCAATATGGGAATGAAAGGAAAACTGATTTTTTTTATAATGTTGCCTTTATTGGGAACCATGTGAAATGAATCTTTTTGCAAGACCTACTTGTGTTCTTCTTTATTTTATGACTCCTTTTTCTGATACATTGGAATTAGTAGATATTAATTGAGTTGGAATGTTTAGACTTTACACGTTGGAGAATATACATCTTCACGCATTCTGTCATTTTGAATAACTACAAGTTAAAAATAAAAACTTAACTCTGAAATATGATAAGGTTGTACAATTTTATCTATAATTTATGCTAACAATTCAGAGTAAAGACATAAAAGGCATGCATATACATAAATCTTTCCCTAATCAACTATTTAAACTCTTACTTACATTTACTAAAACTACAGATATATTCACAAAATAATATACTCAAGATAATATAAAAATAGCCACTATTAGACATATTTTAAAAAGTTGATGAGAAAACTAATTCTTTCATGACTTATCACATTTACAAGGCCAGGCAGATTTTATACCCATATTATCCAAATACTAACAATGCCTTTTAAGAATATGCCTTTTAATATTTTTTAATTTTCATCATCTATATAAGAGAAATAGTGTAACACTTTTCTGCCAGTTTGTATTCATGATTGCATGAAAATACATGCCTTAATGCATGTCGTACAATGCTTTGCATAGACCATGTTTATAACAAACATACAACTTCTCTTTTTCAAGACACCAAAACCTCTTGCCTAGAATATCTCAAAATGTTCTCATTTCGCACATGCCTACAAACAGTCTGTTCTCAACAATGCTGTCAACTGTCCTGTAGAATGTAAAGTCCTCTGAATGTCTCTTTTAGAGGTGCTGATAATATGTGCTCTGATAACATGGGAATCTCTATTATGCCCAGGAACTTTAATCTTCTGAACTGCTCTCCTGTTCACTTCTTTTGCTAATTCATATTTCAAGAATATTGATCTCTATCATACTTCTCAAAACAAAACAAAATGTAATAAGTTGTGAATACAACTGCTGGGCAGTGGTGGCACAAGCATTTAGTCCCAGCACTTGGGAGGCAGAGACAGGCAGATCTCTATGAGTTTGAGGCTAGCCTGGTCTACAAAAGCTAGTTCCAGGACAGGCATTGAAGCTACAGAGAAACTATGTCTTAAAAAATGAAAAAGGAAAAGAAAAAGAAACCTAAGATTTTGCCATCTCACAGAGATGTGCACTGGGAATCCCTTTCTCTAGCTTGGGAAAGTACCATCAGCATAGGTAGTATAAACATAGGTTTAGGTAAATAAGAAAAATTATGACTCTATATGGTTTTTCCTTAGTGTTATTTTCCATCCTCTTCTGTGTTCATCCTGTATAGACTTCAGAACTTTCTCCCCAGTCTCTCTCTCTCTCTCTCTCTCTCTCTCTCTCTCTCTCTCTCTCTCTCTCTCTCTCACACACACACACACACACACACACACACACACTGCACTGTTTTTTCCCTTACTCATTTGTGTCCTGTTATTCTCCTCTTTATTACTTATTCCTCCCACCTCACCATCCCCTTTGCCTTTTATGACCTCTGTTGTTTCTAGGCTGTTTAATTAT